>NC_064411.1:46708676-47022941 GCF_023375975.1 Astyanax mexicanus | reverse complement strand
ATTCTTATTTTGTTTATTTGGTCCAGTGTTCTTCATTGATTTTGGCCAGACACCAATACCCAGTGATGCCCATATGCCCACATGATACAGTCGGACATAAATAAAGTCAAAAATGAGTAAATCGAACTCTCATAGAGCATAAAACAGAGCGAATAAAAAACATACTTCTCACGCAGTGTTTATCATATTTCAGCAGGACAGAAATACAGCCTCTTTCAGCCAGGGTCCCTTTAAGCCTACAATGCTTTGCACCAACAGATGGGCTGTGTTAATTGCTGCTGTTTTTTTATCATGGATTATGCTTTTTACTTTCCCGGAAGGTTGTCCTTTTGCTTCCATTTTTCCCCCCCAAAGGTATTCCGTAACATTCTCATTGTGCAGTTTAATTATGTCATCATGAAATGGCCATGCTTTTCAGATCACATGACACAAGATCTGCAAATAGGAATCTGATATTTGGATCAAAATGGCCACAGTTGAGTTTCTGAAGGTGAGAAATGAGCGAGATCTGTGTTGCACTTCAGCTTGATCTGAGTCAGGAGCTCCTACACAGCTCCAACTAGCTCCTACTCTCTCTCTTTCTCAACTGTTATTTTTTTTTCTGAAATGAGTCTAATGGCTCTGAAGTGACTCTAGGGCTTAACCCGGCTTTTCTCGTTCACAGTGCTCATGACTTAGAACTAAATGAATGCGTTCTACTTGCTCCCACATTACAGCTTCTGTTTCTTCATTTTTTAGCATGAATACATTTTACAGACAACAGGTCTCTACAGCTTGCTTTCTCAGAAACTATATAAATAAGGAGACTGGTCACTGTTTGGAATTTGAATGGAAGTTCTTGTGACACTCATTTTATCTGTTTGTGGATAATGTCCCACCCTTCAACAAAAAGAAATGATTATCTTGCTGGTTATGCCATGAGTAGAGGCAGTAGAGTAGATTCATAGTCCATGGTTCAACAGATACTTTTAATATTTAGTGAACACCTATGAGTCATATGATGCCATCAAACCACTAATGACTGGCTTTAAGAGAGTCTAAGAGTGTCTCAATGATCTCTGAGACTTTTAGATGGCTGTGGCATCAGTATCTGAAAAAGGGATCAAACCAGAGTTGTCCTGATGATAGGATCAACACTTTAAATAGCTGTCTCTAGAGAATATCCTTTTTAATTTTCTTGTTTAAAATGCTACCAGCACTGTGGTAAAAATGAAGATCTGCTGGTTGCTACCAAGAGCGCCAAACTGAAACTAATCCAGATTGGGATTGTCATCATTCTAGTTAAATTAAACAAAACAAAATCAGCTCAGAATCAGTATTATGTATTATATGGAATTGTTAAAAAATAAATGTCTTTGCTGTGGTTCTGGAGATTTGCTACTGGAGATAGTGCTGATAATGCTGTGGAACTCCAGCCAGTTACCTTCCAAGTTTCTGACCACTCCCACCTTACATAATTTATGGATATTTCATGGAAGCGTTTTTGGCCCAGCATGTGTTCTGCAGCTTAAGCTATGCACACTTGTGATAGCAGGATTCATGGGTGACAGAATGAAAAAAGAACAAGTGTGCGCCCATCACCCAGACACGCAATCTGTAGCCTGGACATCATTTCCTGTCTGAGTAAACCTTAGTGAAAGCTTTTGACCTTTCTGTGAGTCGTGCTCAGTGACCACCATGACACAGTGTTTCAGTACAAGGTCAATAGATTGTACTGGAGTGGATTACAGAATAAAAAACAGACTCTTTCAGGGTTTTTTTTCCTCTAAATCAAATTTCAGACGTATTTGGATTGCATTCACAGAGTTGCACAGGGCAGTAGCATGTGCAAGTGCATTTTTGTAATTAGTAATAGTGCATTTTTAATCTCTCGTAATGTTTCCCATTTAGTGAGACTTAATCCTCGCCACATGCTCAACTGCTCAAACATCATATCAATTACCAAGGCACATTCACAAAGAAAGGCTTGTATTTATAGTTAATGCAGATTCTTGCATTGAAAAAGTCTGTTTGGAAGCTAGCCTTGGGAGGATTTTAGTTTTTGCAGAAGTCTAAAGGATTCACCAAGAAAACTGAAAAACAAAATCTTAAAAATTAAGAAAGTACATAAAGATCATACAGTTCAAGGCTGAAAATGGTGGAAATTAAAACATGTAAAAGTGAATAACAAGAAGAAAGAAACAGCAAAGAAAGAACATAGAGATGAACCGCATTTCTCTAGCGTTTCTGTTTTGAATCTGTGTGTGACGGAGAAAGAGAGAGCTGGGGAGAGAGAAAAGTATGTGGGTGTAATTAAAACAAGTGATTTTTTTCTCCCTCAGCACTGGGATAATCCATAAGGTCCAGCTGGTCACTGAGGGATTTGAGCACCCTTCGTTGGGCAGGAGAGCAGCAAGCTCTCCGGGAGCACAGCCAAATTGGCTCCTTTTCCCAAAGCCCCGCCCCCTCTCCACCTTAAAAAAACACTGCACTCATTTACAAACTCAGAAGCTTTTGCAAACTAAATGCATTTCTACTGAAGAACAACTTAAATGAAAAAGCTGATAGGATTTAGTATTTGGTATCTTATATAGGGTGGAGTCAGATAAAAGGGGCCACTTTCTGGTAAATTACTTATAAGACCATCAAACAAGCTTTGTATGAGATATGATGATGCTTTTATAATTTGACACTGGACATCATTTGTTTAGAATAAGAAAAAAAGTGATGAAAAATTATGAGTAAGAAATTCCACCTTTTTAATTGGAAAGAGCAGGTCAAAACATTAGATGTCCACATTTTGCTTTGTTGGTAAACTTACCTTTAATCGCTTTACCACTTATTAACGATGAGTGAAATTTGCTATGTTGTCCACATTTACCATACGATTTGTTCCTGACACTCTGCCCCCACCTTAGACCAATCAAAACTAATGTTATCAGGGAGTCATTACCAATATGTCTGCAAATTCCACAATTTGAAGTGAAGGGTGGGATTTCTGCGATGCTACATACATTTCTGTACAACTTGTGTTCATGACAATTTTTTATTGTCACTAAATACTGAAGTATTTAATCCAAGTTTAAACTGAATCCAACTTTTAAAACATCTTGCAATAGGAAAACCTTTTGTATTGTATGAAAAAGAATAACATCTACTGATCATGTCTGACACGTCAATATACACTAATTTATCATGTAAATCCTTTCTTTTTTAAAGGATTATCTGAGTGCGAAAATGCATTCCATAGTTGCCTACACTGATGTTGCACACTCTGCCCATTAAGATTAGTCAGTGTAGCCAGGTGCACCTACTGAAGAAAATAAATTAACTGTATGGGCTATACCACACAGCTTACACTAAAAGAGTATAAAGTGAACATAAGGTTGAATGACTGGGATTCAGAGAGTTGGTTACAGTGGTGCCTTGATGCTCTCTCTAAAGGTTCCTGAAGGACAGCTCCAGTAAACTGTATCTTGTGTACATAGCTGTGAAACCTGGGAGCAAGCACATATTGCATATCTCAGAGAAAAAGCTCCAGATTACACTCTGAATGTGTTTTGTTCCAAACCTAATTTGACCCCATTTAGTTTTTTTTTTTCTTTTTTCCAAAAAACAAACAAACAAAAAATAAGATGGCTTTGCATAAATTTAGGGCTCATGGTCTGATATTGTGACAGGTAGCTTAAGTATGACAGGACAGTACTGAAACTGGATAAAATCTGGATCATGACCATCAAAAGTTTCAGAATATCAGAAATATGGCTACAAACATCCAAAAACATTTTACTTGAAACCTGCAACATAATACTGATGTAACCATGCCATTAGGTTTTTATGGCAGATGTCACAGTCTCATTTACATCTGGTCGCTTCATGCATCCTGAGTATCAGGATTAATAATAATAATATAAATGCATGTGGCTAACATCTTAACCGAAAACAATCCAAATATGAGCCACAAAGTAGATTACACACTGTTAAGAGTTTGTATGACAGATCATGTTTAGTAACATAACAGTGTAATTTTACTATTATCAGTAACTGTTATAGCATACTAAAATGTTTGATTGCAAAATACATATTTAAATTTACCACATCAAACATAATACTACAGTACAGTATCTATATAACTAATCGTTATTAATGGCCACAAACATTTAATCTGTTTTTTTCTGTAATTGACTTTTTGACATATAGTAAATACAATCTTCACACTGTCACTTTCAGTACGAATGAACCAACAGCAATGCTTCATAATTACTTAAAATGTGTTTTTACTACACTGATTTAAGGAAAATGCATACTAGCTTGCTTAGCATTTCCTATGGTAGCTAACTAATATGTTTATGTTAATATGCTAACAAGCTTATGTATGTCCAATTTACTACATATTTATATACTTCAACTTCTTTTTTCATTTTAATGGCGCTGCTTTTATGACGTTTTGTACTTTTTATACATTTTATAATTGGTGTGCACTGCAATTAATTTACCCCATTCTGGATTAACCAATCAATTCAATTACATCAATTAGTGCTTTACCACTGGCCTCAGGATGAGTTTCTGCAGCTTCTTTGTTTTGTTTTGTTGTTTTTTCCATCGAATTGTAATATTTTTCCTGCTCCTCAGCCATAAAGGTTTTACCATTTTATTTTTCATGTTTTTTTTTCACTTTTACATTTTTGTATCAATGTTAAGCAGAATTCAAGTAAAGTGTTGCCAAAATGCGAACAAAAATGTACTGTAATGATTCGTTTATTTGACTCTTCATATACAAAAGGTTCACACACCACCTTTTATCAGAGATTTCTTTGTTGCTGTGCTCATTAAAAAGAGCTACTGAGTATAAATGTCCTAAACATGGACACTTCACTCCCCAAATCACAACCACTGTCAAGTTTCTAAAGTTATTTTTCCCTCTAGTCCCAGACGGCTAACCTACACAAATCTAGTAATAATTTATAGCCTTATGGAAATATATTTTATTATACTCTGTATAAAATCTGATAATTTGTTGAGAAATATGTTGTATTGCAAGTATATTACTATACTAGAGTTCCATCTTGTTGCGAGGTAAATTCGATTCAGGATGGTCTACTGATAAAATTATGTGCTTTATCCATCCTGCCATATTCATACACCCTGAAGTTGCTGGTTGTCTATAACAGAGGTACAATAACATGGCTTGTGCACGTTTAAAGCATCATAGAAACAGCAAAAACAACATGTTTGAGAGTCCACTAGTTAGGTTCTGTATGCCTTTGCATATTCAAACGTAGCAAATAATATCATAAAAAAGCATAATTTCTCAATGAAATTTCCATGAAATTTCTCCATGTGTCATAAGCATCAAAAGTGCTCATCTTGAAAAAAGTTTGTCCTGACACTCTTCAGCATAACAGTTTTATATATATAAAAAAAAGCAATTCCTAAAGAAAGGTCTCTTCATAAGTCTCAGCAGATGTGCAAGTCTCAAAGGGTGCAGGAACCCTGGAGTCAGGTAACATTATCAGGAAGTGTTCACTGGGAGCCTTGGTGATGGTCTCGTATGAGGGAGGGAAGGAGTGCAAAGACTCTTCAACTACTTCCTCCTCAGGACCATAATTCTCCTTAATCATACATGCTATGAGCCCCACCCTTTCTGGTGTGCCCTCTACATCTGCACCCTCCTGCTTTATTTGTCGGTACAAGTAGGAAGCCTGCTTCATCTGCCGCTTGACCAGGTGTCTCCTGTAGGCACGCTGGATGACAGTGGCTGAGACGTCCTCCTGCTTGCGCCGGAGGGTGGTAGTGATGGGCTCATGAGAAATCTTTGAAGGGTTGGTCAACATGAACTTGTCTTCCATCTGTTGCTTGAGGGCATCCATCTCACCCGACTCGCCCAGGACGCGTTTGGTGAAGGCAAACAGGATGTCCAGGCAGTGGATTTTGTCTCCACTCACCATTGGAAGGTCCATAGAAATCAGCTTAATCTTGTTGGGCTTTGCAATCCGCAAGGGCTCAGACAGAGCATCTGCGAAGTTGGACAGCATGGAATACTCAATGAAGTGTGTGGCCTCTACATCAAACTTCTCCCACACCTCATAGAACATCTCAAAGTCATCCTCGCTGAGAGGTTCTGTGCTCTCCTCTGTAGCAACGCTGAAGTTCTCCAGGATGATGGCAATGTACATATTTACAACAATAAGGAAAGAGATAATGATGTAGCTAACAAAGAAAGTTATCCCCACTGAGGGATTTCCACAGTTTCCCTTGGTGTTTGTTCCCGTGTTAACAATGTTCGGGTTGCATTCCTCTGGCGAGTTGTTCAGAATAGGATCCAACAAGTTGTCCCACCCAGCTGATGTGGTGATCTGGAACAGGCATATCATGCTGTTCCCAAAAGTCTCAAAGTTAAACATGTCATCAATCCCTCCCTGCTTCTTGACGTAGGCGAAGTTGGCCATGCCGAAAATGGCATAAATGAACATGACAAGAAACAGTAGTAGGCCGATGTTGAACAGAGCTGGGAGCGACATCATTAAGGCAAAGAGTAACGTCCTTATTCCTTTGGCT
Organism: Astyanax mexicanus; assembly: GCF_023375975.1. NCBI lineage: Eukaryota > Metazoa > Chordata > Actinopteri > Characiformes > Acestrorhamphidae > Astyanax > Astyanax mexicanus. The sequence goes on along the minus strand of NC_064411.1, from coordinate 47,016,404 downwards.
CCTCGTATGAGCCTGAGAACTCGGCCTATTCTGGCCAGTCTGATCACTCTAAACAACGTTGGGGACACAAAGTATTTCTCTATTATATCCGCCAGGACAATTCCTATAAGGAGGAACAGATCAAAAAGACCACGTCAGATTTATTCTATTGTACATTTCAAAATCAATATAAAAATTCTGCAAAGATCAAAGCCCAATAACTAACTAAATAATAAACAACAGATATAACAAGTAATATTCAGAAACTCAGTCAGTCAGTACTCACCAATAATGGAAAGGATAACCACAACAAAGTCAAAGACATTCCAGCTAATGGTAAAGAAGTAGCATCGAAGGGCAAAGATCTTGACGAGGCATTCGGTGGTGAAGATGATGATGAAGGCCAGGTTGACTTTATTGAGGATGGACTCCATGCGATCCGACTGCTCGTCCGTCTCGATCATCATGGTAATCATGTTTAGGATGATGAGCATCATTATTGAGATGTCAAAAGCTTGTTTGGACACCAAGTCGAAGATGAAGGCTTGCAGAATGTTCTAGATTAACCAAAGAAGTGGATTAACGAATTAGTTAAAAAGCTAAGCTAAAAAGAAACTGGCATAATGAGCATGAAGGCAAATACTGATTTACCGCTGGCCTTGGTATGGGCTTTTGTGGCTTTTTTGTCCCCAGTTTTTTCATGGCATTGTAGTATTTTTTCTGCTCCTCAGTCATGAAGATGTCCTGTCCACCTTGCAACAGCAAAAAGAAACCAGTCTTAGTTTTACTTGATATCTACATATAAAGGAAACATTTTTGCCAAAACAGTAAAGTATCAGCACCTATCTTTCTCTTCTGCTGATTGAAGTTGTCAATAATAACACCAATGAACAGATTGAGGGTGAAGAATGATCCAAAAATGATGAAGATGACAAAATACAGGTACATGTAGAGATTGATCTCCTTAATTGGTTGTTCTTCCACCTGTGGTGTACAGAAAACCAATTGATTCAGATGGCTGCATTTGGATTAATCTAGAGAATCATTCATCTTTGTATGTTGTCTTTTTTTCCTTAAGTGAATAATGCTTACCCCACGGGAATCCACAGCTGCATACATTATTTCCATCCAGCCTTTAAAAGTTGCCTGTTGAAAAAAGACACAGTTAAACCTTAACTAATTCCATCAGGGCAGCATCGAGATATGCTTAATAAATAAACAGAAAAATTACTGTAAATTAGTCACAGTTAGCTGTAAAGGCCAATTTCCATCTGTATTCCCCGGATATAACAGTCTCTCTTATGAAAAAGGATTTAGAGAAACATTTAGAAACAATGTTCTAAAATATAACCTTCAAATAATTACAACATGATCTACATCTACCTTACTTTCATTTAACCCCTCAAAAAGACAACGGCTCAACCAAGAGTCAGTATAAAACCGATGGGACGCGGTCACCAGGGGAAGCCATTGCCTTGGTAACAGGCAATTACATGCTTTTGTGAATGACTGAAAGCAGACTATTTCCAGAGGTAAATGATAGGTTTGAGACCAGGGAGGAGGTGAGATGACTCAGCAGAGCCAGGGGCACGGTTGCTTGGCTACCTCACTAAATAATATCTATTGATAAGAGGTATTTTAAAACAAATATGACATGAAGGATATGCTAAAATTGTTGGTTTACAAATGACAAATGGGGAAAAATCCAACAATCAGAGTAAATCAGGGACTTACGACTTGCAGAAGTGAGAGGTAACCTAACCCCACGTTGTCGAAGTTGACCTTCACTTTGGTCCAGTAGAACTGAGTGTCATTCATGGACTGGCAGTCCGACTTATTGTTTACAATTGAGGCATTGTGAATGTAGCCTGTCCTGTTGACGCACTTCCCAAATTTCCCGGCAAAAAGGTTGACGCCCATGATGCTGAAGATAAGCCAGAATATCAGACACACCAGAAGGACGTTCATGATGGAAGGGATGGCTCCAATCAGTGCATTCACCACCACCTCATCAACAGCAAAAAACATGTTAGATTATACAGCCACAAGACACCTTCCCTCAAACCAGCAGTGCTACAAAGTCTGTGAAAACACTGACTAAAAGGTGATGCAATTTGTACTAGAATATGAGGACATACTCTCACAGATTATTTTAGTGGATGTAAAAATAGTTTAAACTTTCCTGAGGACACCACAAATCTGATACACTAAAATTATGTAATGGAAGTCTTTTAAAATGAGACCAAATTACGATTAAAGCAACAATAAGCCTGATATCTCAAAACTAATGCCTTATCTACCCACTACAGTTCAGCTACAATTGTGGAACATGACTAAATAAATATGTATAAATAAATAAATAAATAAATAAACAAACAGAATACTTGTGATGTTTAGCACAGTGAAACTAATGAAATAAAAAAAATGTTCTTACTCGCATCCCTTCGAATCTGGACAAGGCTCTCAGAGGTCTGAGTGCTCTTAGGGTCCTCAGGGATTTAATAGCTCCGAAATCGGAATAACCCAGTGAGTTGGCCACCAAACTGATTAATGACACCTGAGGGATGAGAGCACAGATGCACAAAATGTTTTAGTCAAACAAACTACAGATTGCAGGACTTGGATCTGGAGCATCCTTTATTTTATCGTTCTTTCTGATCTTTATATGCCACAGAATGAAGTGGTCAATTAAAGTGTTGGCAGAAAGTGCCGTTCCATCCTATTTGACATCAGTTGATGGCTTGAACTAAAGTGACTGAACTTAAATTCCAGGGTTAATAAGGAGGCCTGATATCAGTGACACGTTTTACTTAAGGTATTTTAAGAACGATTTATATAATAGGACTAATAGCACCATTTCTGCACCAACAGCTCAGTTATTAGAATATGAGAGGAATTCAAGACCACGCAGATTCTATTCCCTCAACAGTTTTGTGTTTTTCACGCTCCACCATACCTAATTCATGGTCAACACATTTTCCTTGCTCAAACTGGAAAATAAAAGACTATGACCTCAAATTACCTCAAATACAAAGGAATGAAGAACCAAAAAAAAATCTCTATTGCATAATAGCATGTTTTAATATACACACATATACTATTTATTAAAATGTGTGTACTGTTTGAGTGTACTTTTTAAAGTCTGTAAAAGCCTTCAAAATATCAGTTTAGGAGTTAATCATATTCCAAACAAACAAGGCTATTACAGACATATGATTGGTACCTTAGCAAATCGTACAGTGGCATGCAAAAGTTTAGGCACCCCGGTGAACATACTGTATTTGTTAATGTAAATAGCTAAGTAAGTACAAGATGGCCTGATTTCCAAAAGGCACACTTTGAGACAGCCGCAATAATCTGTACTCTATATAACAAGCAAACATTAATCACTAAAAAAGGTAAGTAATATCTTCATAACAGTTTAAGAACAAACATATCCTGGAGAAAGCAATGTGGTTAAAGCTGGCAAAATAAATGGTGTTAAGCACTGTAGAGCCAATACGTGTATGTTTTGTTTTGGGACATTCTACAGGAACACGCTTATTGGGACATTTAAATTCAGCAAATTCTGCTCAGTTTATAATTTGGTTTGTTTCAAATACACTTCCACTCTATTCTACATTCAAAAGAAGACAGAACAGTATGGTATTCCGCTGTCGAATGACCCGTTGCTGATGACTGTGGCTGGAAATGACATGAAGTCTGTGAGAAGCTAATGAGATGACATGAAAAGACAAAACAAGACAAGTATGCACATATATACACTTTACTCAGTGCACATACCCACATACTCAACTATATATGCATATCTATATGCATATATATTAAATAGAGTGAGGTTTTATAAAGAATTGAATCACTTTTAAATAAACATTGATTCATTTTAGCCAGATTATATTTTTTTGTGATGGCCAAATAGTATCCTGAAGCCAAATGAGGATACTGTAATAATTGATCTTTTTTTTTTTTTTTTTACTTTTCACTAGTCCCAAGAATCGCTGGTTCTTTATAAAAGATCCTATAAAAGGTACTTTATAGATATTGTCCAATATATTGAAAAATGCCTTTCTGTAAATGGCTCTCACAAACTCTCATCAGTAACTATTATACAAAAATATATATAAATACAGTTTTACAATGAGCAGCTACATTATTAATACCGCCTTGTTGCTGCACTCACTGTTCATTTTATCAGCTCCACTTAATCTATATTCTATAATTACAGACTGTAGTTTGTTAGCCCCTGTCACTGTTCTTCAATGGTCAGGACATGGTGGGTCATGGTGGTGTGTGTTAATGTGTGATATGCTTGTATAAGTGGATCAGGTACAACAGTACTGCTGGAGTTTTTAAACACCTTAATGTGCCTAAAGGACTAAGAATAGTTCACCAACCAATCAGCGTCCTGTGACTATGGGGGTCCCAAAGACTACCAAGGTACACAGAGAAACAGATTGACTACAGCCACTATAGTATACAATGGTCTATATGATCAGAGGAGCTGAAAAAAATAACAGTGAGTATAGAAACAAAGAGGTGGTGGTTATATTTTTGTTGATTGGTGTACAGTATAATAAAAGTACACAGCTGTGTAAACGTTCTAGCTTTTTCCTTCCATTACATTAGATCGTTACATGACATCTTGCATTTCCATAATCTAAACTAAGATAAACTCACAAGATCACCCTTTTAAACTGAAATTAGTGTTCAAACCTATGATAAAGTGAAAAGATACTAACAAATAAAAAATAAAGTTCCTTATGCTAAATCTTCTGCACAGAAAGATTTTAGTTGATGGGTGCATTTACATTTGATATAAAAGCCAAGGTCCTGCACATGTGACCACATCAATGTTACAAAGTCTGTAACTCCACACACTTTGAATGCAAATAAAGTGCAGATTGGGATTTTTCCTACGAGAGAGAGACTGTGGCATTTATATCTCGAAGTGGAACACGTGAAGCAGAAAAAGCAGCCGTGATGCAGATGCAGCTTATCCTAAGCGATTACTCACCTCTCACCTTCACACTATGAACTTACCCTATCATTAGAGGTGTGTGTGGAGATCTGTACGGGGTCAGACGAGCGGGTGAGACCAGGAGAAACATAAAATCTTGTATATGCAAATCAAATGCACTGATCCTTTGCCTTGTTACTACTTATATTGGTATGTTTGGGAATGTGTGTGTGTGTGGGAGTCAGTGTGTGGTCTTTGCTATCTTAAATTTAGCAGGATTTAGTTAATTTAGTTTTTAAATATTTTCCAAAGGAAACCCCAGAGAATTGTCTACCTAATGTTAAATTATGATACTGTTGTGAAAATTCCAGATAACTTTAAAGAACAAAACCTTTCAAAGAAAAGAAATGCAGTATTAAACAGGCTAAAACTAAGATTTTCTACTGGTCCTTTTATTGGGTAAAACACGATTGTGCACAGTTGTTAATATTAATAAGAGACTTTACACTAAACTGAACTTTATATACGTTGTCCACACATCTCAACTTTACCTTTAACTTCAGATCTCCAGTGACAAGCTTTACAACTGTGTGTAAAGCTAGCAGTCCTACTTTACCGTGTACAATATATACTTTGCTACTTTGCTTCACCGATATACACACGGTATGACAACCCTAAATTGTTAACCATAAGGTCACTTAGGTCACTTACACCACGTGTAAGGTTACTTACACCATGTTAAAATCCTCAACAAAATGTATGTTACCAGCTGATCAAAAAAAGATTAGGCAGTGCCACAAAAATTGGATCCTCACACCACACATATGGATTTCTAAATTAGTTTAAATGTATAGAGGCAAAAGGCAAAGATGTGATACCTCACTGCTGTTTTTGGTGCTCAAGATATCAATTATGAAAAGAGTTTCCGCACCAAAGGAAACTACTAATAAATAAAGAACTGGTATTGGTTTATTAGCGATGTTTTACTCGCATATGAATCCAAAGTGGAGCTTTCTTTTTTGGTGTCAAAAGTCCTTTAAAACTTTAAAAGTTATAATATCTAACTGTACTTACTGTGAAGCATGGTGGTGGTGGTAGTATGGGAATATACCTGGATGCCTTGTTACATCTAAAGGGATAGTTCGGTCATGCAAAAAGACACTGATCCATAGCACATAAGCAAGTCTACCTCTAAACTCTTTTATGCAGTTCTATAAATTTAAATTTAATTTATTAGGTTTTGGTTCAATCTGTTTAAATTTTAAATCAGGCAAGCACTTTTTTGTGGCACTGTGTTTCATATAGTAAAATTAGTAAAGAGAAATAAACTTACATCCACGATCAGGAAGTCCAACCAGCACCAGTAGTTGGTGAAGTATTTCTTAAAGCCATACGCAATCCATTTGAGAAACATCTCCAGCACAAATATATAGGTGAAGACCTTGTCTGCATATTCCAGTACCACTTTCACGACTTTCCTCTGTTCAATATAAATGTCTTCAAATGCCTGGAAAAAAGAATTGAAATAAATACTGGAGTGTGGACATTTCCTGATGAAACAGAAAGAAATTGAATGTGTGACTCATATATAAAGTACTTCTAAGGTGCAACTAAGCTAAATCTTTAACCAATATTGTCTTTTGTATATAACATAAGGAGAGAATAAATCCATAGTTGCTGGTTTGACATGGTTTGCAACAAATGTCAAAAAGGTCAGCTATGAAACTATTCACATGGAATGTAAATTTAATTTATGCTTCATAATTAAATATGTACTTTTTACATATCATGTAAATATAAAAAGGAATTGTATGCTCTAAAGGTTTGAGCAGCTTTTTACCAGAGCTCCACTGCTGAGGAGAATCATGAAGATAATGAAGGTCTCAAACCAGCTGTGTTCAACTATTTGGTAGCAGGTCTTCCTCAGCCTCCACCAGGCCTGGCCAAGGCCCTGTGTGGTATTAATTTTACAGCACTCACAGCGACGCACACAGACTGAAACAAAATTAGACAAAAATAAGATTATTCACTCAGCAAACAGAAAAGAGGAGTAAGGAAACTAACTGACTAAAAAACACTGTGTTCAAGGACATCTGGAGTACATGCCTGTGTCCTCAAATACTCATTTGTTATCTTATGTCATAAGACCTGGATTTGGGTCAGCCAGTTTGAAGTGAAAACTGCAGATAAATGACCTACATCTAGTGAAGCTATTTGTCATACATGGTTTAAAATGGTGACTACCCATTCCCTTTGGGCAATTTTTTTTTTTTTTTTTTATTAAAAAAATTATTATTTTCTTACCCTAAATTGATCAACAAAACTACTTGGCTATCTTAGCTGCTTAACCTTTTAAATTCTTCAGAAATAGAGTTGCTTACAGATGCTTTAGAATTGAAACCTGTATTTATATTAGCATAGCTGAATAATGAGTAGTTAGTATATGAAAGAGACAGTGTGAAAGGGACAGTTTGTACGTTTTTAGTCAGAATGTGTAATTGCACTAAGCATGCAAGAAAGTACATTTAAAAAACATGCAGTGTAGTGCAGTCTCCTTTCAGATTGGATAAATATGGTGATTTCTGGATTCTATCACGCTCTTGCAAGCTCTCTTTTAGCTCAGCAGCTCTCTTTCAGCTTGCTCTCTTCGGTTCTTATTCCGCATTTATTTGGTTTAACAATGAATAAATGCATGCAGTTCTGATATCTCTGTTTGCAGTAGCTCGTTTTTAGCATTATTAGAAGCACCAGGCTATAACTTAATTATAGCTTTAGACTGATAACTATCAATTACTTACACTCAGGGAAACACTCTTCTGGCTCCATGGTGTCTTCAATTAGCTCAGACATCTCATCTTCTTCCCCAGGCTTTCTCAGATCCACGGTACTTCCTTCTGACAGACTGACCACTTCCTGAAGGAGATAACAGGCTGATGTTCAATTTTATTCTTCACAATATCCTCAGCAATTGCGCATATTGAGCAAAAGATTTTCACTAATCCTTAATAAATCTATCAGCATCCACAATGAAATTCACAAATCCTAGCACTATATACCAGAGAAGTCTGATAGACCATATGGTGCCATACCACATTTGGGCTTATTGAGAAGAACAGACTGCCATGAATATTACTGACCTGTGGCAATTTCTAAGGTGATTAGTGAGAAACACTAACTGCAGGCCACATGTATCAGCTATGGCTGCCTCAAACGGAGAGCAAGCTGTGACTGTACTGCCAACAGCCCTGCCATCTTAATGCCATTTTGAGGAGATTTTCCGTGGGTGGTAATGGCAGCATATTTCAAATGATTTACTAGGATTACTGACCCGAAGGTGCTGGCAAAATCCAATAATGTCAGCGCCATAATCCTACATGAAGGAGCCAGTGAACAGTGTGTGTGTGTGTGTGCATAAAAAGAGAGAGAAAAATGAAGGGGTTGTAACGTGAAAGTTTTGTCATGTCAGCAGAACAGAACCAGTCTAATGTCAGTTTAACACTTACACTAGATTTTTTCATTCAGCCTAAGAGATTAGTGAGGTCAGGTACTGATAATGAGTGATTAGTTACAGATCAAAATAGATCAAAAATGCCACTCAGACTTAACCCAGAAACACTGGCTGGATATATTGGCTGTGTATTATACTCATCTTTGTACCAGATGCTACTGGACATCTCCAGAGCATCCTATTATATTGGCACTGCTATTTTATTGTGGTTAAACAAGCTGGGCATGCAAAACTACATTTTTCATTTTACATGTTCATCACAGTATTGCTGTGAGGATTTGATTTCATTTATCTACATGAGCATGTAGGCATATTGAGGTCAGAATGCAAGTACAAAAAAATACAAATGTACACAATTACCTTATACACTCTGAAATTAAAACTGATATTCAGCAGTTTCACTGCAGATACAATGTCCTAAAATGCAGGGTTATAACCGTCCAGTTACGAACTCACGACAGAGCGTGAATGTGCGGAGATTGCTCTCTTTTTAACAGTGCTGCTGTTTGTAAGCAACGTGATCATTATGAAAGAGACAAGCCTGCTGAGCATTAAGATTACACAACTGGTCACATGGGGTGCTGAACCCACCCCTCCAAGGGCCACTGTGTCTCTCACTCACAAATCGTGCAAAAGTTACAGTATCTCAGGTTCTTAAACTGTTACAGTACTTATTGTCTAGTACAGCAGAGTGCAGTATTTACTGTCAAATACTAAAAAAATATAGTAGTTTCTTATCCAGGAATGTAAAACAAACTTTCTACAACTGTTTAAATGTCTTATCTTTAGCATTCTCAGTTTCGGCATGGTCAGAACAAAATAACAATATATATGTCACTGGTTTTGATTAAGTTATTTACATATATATAGTCCATTAATGTTATAAAAGGCATGAAAAGCTTGTATTGATGCTCTTTCTTAGGGCCCTCTAAACATACCTAAACCCTGACTATTCATGTCCACCTGGCTAAAAATGTATTAAAACATAATGGATTAGTATTATAAGCCATTTACATGCATAAAAAATCATTTCTAATTCAGTATTCATTACAATAGTTCCACAGGACTCTTGATCTTGCCTTTGGCAAGCTGGTCTACTTGAGCAGACGCATTTCTCATCTCCGCTCTTATGTAAGGGAGACTGTGCTGCAGCTAGGATCACCTTGTCTGTGGTGCAGCTTAACAGCTTATGAATCCGGAACAGCCTCCGCATATCCAAGGCCGTTACACGACCCCATCTACTGCCTGACACACACACGGAGAGCACTCGGCCCTCCCGCACATGCCACATCTTCTTGTTGACCTACGAACTTGTCTCATTTTGGGGAAAGTACTTATGTCCAATCAGAATGTCGATAAAAAACAAAAAAATTAGTATCAAATGAGCAAGTAAGAAATGTATTAACTCACCGGTTTGTTATCCTCATCCTCTGACGTCTCAGTGTCCTCTTCCTCTTCCTCCTCCAGGAACTCCACATCAGACTCTCCAGGTGCAATGGGAACACATATGGTCAAGTTAGGATTGGTCATGTAGCTGTCCTCCTCTTCCGTAATTATGTACTTCTCTCCATAGCGCCCAATTCTCCCAACAACCCCATTACATTCAGCATGGTTGCTGTTTTGACACTTTTTAGCTCCTTGGCCCTCCTTGTTCTTCTGGTTGCGCTTGGTCAAGTTGCCACTACAGAGGTCTTTGATGAAGGCCAGCAGCCACGTGAGGCCGGAATGGATCCGTGCAATGGCAATCTGCAGGTTGTTCATTTCGCCATCATCATCCGGAGCTGACAGGTTGTCAGAACTGAAGGAGCTCAGCAGCAGAGCAAGGAACAGATTCAGCACCTAGAGTTAGAAACCCAGAAAAAAGAAAATCTATAAGAGATTTGATCTGCAGTTTTCTATGTGCTCACTGGTAGGGTATATCTGTCTACTATGTTCTGGGCACAATATAAATAAACATTTCAGGGTGTTTGTTATCTCTGCTACAAGGCATGTGTGATTTTACAAGGCATGTGAACAGTGGTTTTATTGTTCCTTTAGGACCCATAGACTATGCATTACCAGGCTTACAAAGATGATTTTTTAAAGGTCTCATTCCATCGTTTTTAAATTCATTTTAAAATGTCTAGTTGTCGGCTTTAGTATGAATGAATGCCACGTGAGCCGTTTTTTTTTTTTTTTTTGGTTAAAAAAAAAAGTGCTCAGGTGTTTCTATATAGCCCTGCTTTACTTCACTGAATTAGAGGTCTGTGAAGAAAGACAGGATTTGGCTTTCATGCATCTTGTTGCCTATACATACGCTTGCCATTTCAGGGACATATCTGTTCACATTACAAATAAATAGAGCAAAAACTGGAAATAATGCTTGTAATGTGAACATAACCTTATATGTGAATAAACCCTGAAAAAAGTCTGTGAAGACAGGTCTTTCCACTTGTCCACTCATTTGTTTTGGCTTACACAAGATGAGCTCGATTAATTTCATATAAATTCTGACATGTCTGGAATTCATACTGTTACTGCTGTTTCTCACACTGTGAGTTCTGTTCAGTTAACTGTAATTGTATTTAAATATTTAAACCTTATAAAAGCATATTTAGCATTTCTGTCACATGCTAAATTCATGATATTCACATATTTCCTGAGTTGCTCTGTTTTATTTACCCCCAGGCTATGCTGGGGAGGGCATTTGGGGATAATCACAGTAGAACAATGAAACTTAGCAAACATACAGTATGCGTGTTGATGGTAAAATTGTAGCAATGAAAATGGAATAAACATGCAAAGCACAGTATTTTCGTATCCAGTCTCAACACTTCTGAATCTGAGTCGGCGCTGATGGTCTAAGTGAGCTAAGTGCTCTTGACATCAGACACTCTACTCATATGACGTCTGTGCTGTCAAGAGCCACTTAAAGGACTAGTTTTATCCACATGAATTTGTCATATTTTAAATTGAGCTCTAAAAAAATGTTAGCATGAAAGATTTACCTGCTTCCATTTACATTTTTATCGACTCGGATGTTTGAGGTAATTTCACTGTAAACCACCGCCATGCAAGAAGTCACAAGACAAGAACTAGTATAGAGCCTCCTGCACTGAGTGTGGATGTGGTTTCTGCCATAGTTGTTTGATTACAACTGATTATGATAGTAGTAATGTCTTCTACAATGTATTCCAAGTGTACATGTGCCAGTGTGTCTCAAGGAATATTAAAATAGATTACATTTAGTTTATACAGACTGTGAACTTCATGTTCTCTATGAGATTTTTTTTTACTTGGGTTTGCAGTACAATACATTTTGAGTACCCCTGTCTGATAAATTCCCTTCTCTAACTACAGTTTTTATGATTTATGAAGGGGTGGTATTTAAATTTCTCCTGCCATATCATTATATCATGATTAGATGGTTCATTTTTGAATGGTATAAAAATGTATGAATTATATAATACCTAATGTTCTATGTTTTACTGTTTCCCTAATTTGCTTCTAACCTGTACAAGATAGATATTTGCAAAGTGAGAGTGACAGTAAAAGAGTAGATAAAAGAGCAAAGCAGAGAGACGGGCAAACATATGACAGATGTGTTAATCCCATACTCAGCACCAGCCAAGTGCAACCCGCCATGTCAGAGTAATTTCAGTAATAGCCTGACCTCTAGGAGTGAGTCCAGATTAGCCACGCTGATGGGCTATGTATTAAAACACATTTCACCATATCGCCCTAATAACAGTCCTCTTCTGTCAAGTATCTAACAAGGGGAGCAAAACAAGAGGCCACTTACAATTCCTGTGATTGGTTCTCCCAATCACAACATTCTCTAAAACAAATGCAAGTAATTTCCAATCCACTTCAATAAATCTACACTTTGTACGAAAATTATTAATTCATTATTGTTATCTTTCAAGGAAGCTTTGCAATAAACATTTACAATTTGTCTCTGGTCACCTCACACTCACACAATCTACTGCATCTTTATGTGTCATGGAAAGACTTGGAACTGACAAAACTACAATATAAATACAACAAAAATGAGTTTTGCATTGGAGATACAAGGCCTACAAAGTTAACAAATAAAGGAACCATATATCACTCTTTGGCACTAAAAGGTACTTTCTGCTGTTTTCTGAAAACATCAAAAGTGCAAACAAAATACAGATCAAATACAAGCTACTACTAAGACTAGTACTGGTTTGATATGTGACTATGTTCACACAGCAAGTAAAATGCCCCAAATCAGTTTTTCTCACCAAATCCTTTTTTTGTGTAACCTATATCTGACATTCGTCTGAAGAGTTCATAATGCTACACTGACACAAATGCACAAAAGAGCAATGCTTCTGCCATTTCTTTAGACAATTATTTAAATATAGAGTGGGTGCCATGTGTAGCTTCTGAATTAGTTCGAACAAAGACATTAACAAAGACATTAAAAGGCTTATTACCTCTCTATCCTACACTAAAAACCTCCATCACTGCTGTTATTCATTTTTTCTTCTCTTTTCGTCTATTTATTAAAAATGTTTAGCTGGACTGATGTAAAAGTTGCATGAATTCCAATCTGGCTATAAATAATGGGCTGCACACATCTCTATCATATTTGACAAAAAAATGGATTAGGGCTACTTTTAACTGCTCAAAGTATGTGACATGCTTCTGTCTGTTTTCATTGCTAAACACTATATGATAAATCTATGATTATAGAATGCTAATTGGTGGGGTATCAACTCCCCCACTAGCCCAGCTTTGATGATTTTTGTGGGCTTTTTCTGCAAATTATTGCTGTAAACATTACTCAACTCACCACCAAGTTGCCAATGACCATGACCAGCATGAAGACCAGGATGCAGAGGGGCTGGCCGGCCACCTCCATGCAGTCCCACATGGTTTCAATCCACTCGCCGCACAACACCCGGAACACAATCAGGAAGGAGTGGAAAAAGTCCTTCATGTGCCATCGTGGCAGCGAACAGTCTATGCTGATCTTACACACACAGTCCTGGTAGTTCTTCCCAAACAGCTGCATGCCCACCACAGCGAAGATGAACACGATGATAGCCAAGACAAGAGTCAGGTTCCCCAAGGCGCCGACAGAGTTGCCAATGATCTTGATCAGGGTGTTGAGTGTAGGCCAGGACTTGGCCAGCTTGAAGACTCTGAGCTGAAAAAAGCAAAGAGATCAATGAAGCCTATGGAATTACCAGAATTTTTGCATTGATTGCTACATTTAATCTAAACCAGCAATAAACAAACAGCTGCATCAGTTGAGTAAGTCTCTACAGTGCAGACTAGTAGAAACTACCTGAACTTCTGAATTGATTTCTAATAAAATGTGTTTTCATTGTCACACCCACTAATTCAATGATGAATGAAAAATGCATTTAAGGAGCAAAGAAGCTTTACATCATGATGCTCCTTCCACCATGCATCTAATTTGAGATTTGATTTTCTTCAAATGCTGCATTGCACATTTGTGCTGAACAATTCCAAGTGTGACTTAAAGATAATGGTCAGACCACATTTTATCAGTAATCAATGCAGAATTAATTCCTACTGAAAAAAAAAACACTGGAGAAATGGTTTTAGATGAAAGTGACATTTTTATCAAGTTGGGTAAGCTAGGGTTAATAATCCTTTGACAGGCTATGTATATAAAATATATCAAAATATACTCTAATATTATATACAGCAGATTACAAGGTTAGACCTTTTTCATGATTATACGTAATAAATAAGAAACCAAATCCTCTGAACGGTTTCCCAGAAGTAAAGCAGAGTGAATGTAGTTGCTTTAGTAGGGGAAGTTGTAATATCTAATGGTCAGTGGAGATGACCCTGAAGACCAAACTATTACCGATAAAGGAAACCCGTCATTCCATTTGGCTAAACACCACATGCCCTGTATTACAATTTGTTTAAGCGTCATGATTGAAGTGGACCTGAATATGTAAGCCACTTTCCCATTCGTAACTTGGCATATTTAATCTTTCTAATGCAGTGGCTTTGTATGTTAGTTTGCAAGTGTGTAAAAGGTTATAAAATGCCTGCTTCTATTTTAACATACATATTTATAAACATATGTTTCCTGATTTCTGTGCAAAGTACTGGGTTAACATAGGATGGGAAGATTTCATACAGTATTAATAAATAAATTACTAAACTAAAAATAAAGTACTTAACTAAAGAACCCTTGGAACCTGATGGTTTTTGACCCTATGATTCAGAATAAAATGTTTTGCCTTCCACTGAAATGGAAGCTTTCTGTATATGTAATCCTCAGGTGTGATCTTACCAGTCTGAAAGAGCGGAGCACAGATAGTCCCTCCACATTAGACAGGCCAAGTTCCATCAGGCTCAAGCAAACAATAATTCCATCAAAGATATTCCAGCCCTGCTGGAAGTAAAAGTATGGGTCCATGGCAACCAGCTTCAGTACCATCTCAGCTGTAAAAATTCCAGTGAACACCTGAAGGAGAAAAATCTTAGAGTCACTACAAAGTCTCAGGAAGGAATTGTAGCAGATAGAGAATAACATGCCAAATTGTAAAGGTGTTAAATTTCATAATGCAAATTTTACCATCAAACCCCCTATTTAGACAACAGACCGTATTTTTGGCTTGTTCAGGACATTGCACATAACTCAAATACCTAACAGCAGATTTGTTAACAAGAAACATGAATGAGTAAGCAAGCATGAAATAAAAAAGTTCTCACCAGGTTTCCCACACTGAGCATGCCGTTGAACTCCTCAGTCATGGGGTAGTGTTCCAGAGCCATGAAGAGTGTGTTGAGCACAATGCAGATGGTAATGGCCAGGTCCAGGAAGGGATCCATCACCATGATCTTCACCCCATCCTTAAACTTCATCCAGACAGGAGCGCACGTCCATATAAGGTACTTCTTAGCAAACTCATACCAGCAAGGAGGACACTTCTGACGGGACTCTTCCAGTTCTGAAACAAAGACAAGAATCCTTAAGATTTGATCACATGGGTTTTTCTAAGAGCAACATCATAAAAAGCTTACTATGAAAATGTGCTATGTTGTTAAGTTGATATCAACACTGTGATACAGTGGGCCAAATTCAAAAAGTGCACCCGCAGGTTTACTATAATGTTAAAAGGCAATAGTATGACTGTAATACACTTCTTTGGTCATAAACATAAATTACTATTTGTTTTGTCACTAGTGTAAAACCTTTTTTTCCTATGTTTGTCTGTCATTAGTGTTTTTATACACTACACTGTAACACAAAAAAAAACATTCTGCATTGATGGATAACTGCTGAAATAATTTCTTTTAGGTTTACAAACATACATGGCCTCACACTCTGCAGTACACACACTAAGCTGAATATGTTAGATGTTTAAAGTTTGGTGTGAGCATCTTGGCAAACAGCACAGATTAAAAAAAAAGAAAACTGGAAGCATCACCCACCATCCATGGCATCACTGAAGAAGCTAATAGAGCTCAGTCCTCTCTTCCTGCGAGGAGGTGGTGCCTCCACCTGCACTTCCGGTACGGGTTTGGGTGCCTCAGTGGCACAAACAAGCTCCTGTTAGCCACCAAACATACAGAATACATACTAAGTGAGCCAACAGCTAAGATAATTCTAGGCATAAAATAACAAGCAACACAGAACAGTCATAGCAGAGCTAGAATATGATCAGTTTAAAGTAAAATGCTACTACCGTATAGATAGATGTAACTGTAGTAGTTTAATGCACTGTGTAATTAATTAATAACGGCAGAAATAATGAGTACTACTAGCTCTTACTCTTATCTTTTTATGTAAAGAGCCTTAGCGCTTTAAGGATATGCCAATATCAAGGTAAAATACATACAATTCAGTGTCGCTGAATAAGATGGTAATATGATCTTGTACATTTACATCCAATTTGGTTTATTCTATGCAGCTTGAGGTAACATGGTTACGGTGCATTTTATAGAGGGTTTGATCATCAGCTAACTACTTAAAAAATTTGGAACAGGTGTTGGAAAGCACCGGTCTATCTCCCAAATATGGCATTTGAAAACATTTCATAACTGCTGTATGTCCATGCACAGATATAATAACTCTGGTTATGTCTGAAAGCTGGTAATTTTTTTAAAACTCTGTTTAAAATACACTTAAATAGTTGGCTGTATAATTTGCTGTTTACATTCAGTTTCTGATTGGGTCCATGTCAGTGGATGTTTAGGCAATTCCTTTTATACAACACTTCAGGCCACCAATATTGGAACCCTCTGAAAACTACCACTTCTACCACTATTAACCTCTATTGCAACCAATCACTTCAATCACTTCAACAGCTGCTACTGACCGTGTCCTCTTTGACCTTTTCCATGCTGCAGCCAGGGAAAGAGGTGGGTGTGTGGAGGGTGATGCCAGTTATTCCATTCTGCTCTAGCGAGAGATTAAGTCGTCCATTAACAGTAAGGGTGGGCGTGAAGACCTGTGAGCAGTGGCTGCGTACACTTCCAGTCCGGCGCTTGTGCCATGGAGTGACTGTGGACCCTGCCCTGCTCCGGCAATCACCGATCACGCTGGTCTCATCGTCTGCAAAGTCAGCCTCAGAGTTGTTCCGTGGACGGAAGGTGAAGATGCTGATGTTGCTTCCACGCCGCGAGCTCAAAGGATGGGAGGAAAGTGTAGCCAGAAGAGGGTGGGCAGGCTGGAGAAATAAAACAAAGAGAGATACAGAGAATTGAACAAAGAGAGACATATGTTAAGGTTGGTTTGTCCTTAAAATGACAGAAACATTGGATTTACAAAAGACAAGATTTACAAAAAGATTTCTATACTTTAAAGAAATCTCACCTTCTCTTCAAAAGGGTCAAATTTGGGAGATCTGAGGTCTGTATCTTCCTCTGTCTCCTCCGACATTGTTCTGTGGGATCTGGATCTGGCCCGGCGATCTCTAGAGTCTCTACGTTTGATTGGAGATGGAAGCAACTCTTGTGCTCGAGCCAGCTCAGCCTCCTTGTTTCTTTTTGCTAATGCCTAATAGAAGAATTAAAAATATACTATTTTACCCAGCGTCTTCTATGAACTGCTTTCTAATCAGAAAGATATTGAGCATTGACTTATCGCTTCAAATCACAAGAAATATTGTGTAACAATGGAGTTAAATGAGGATGTGAAAAATACCCTCTGATCTCTGCGAAGTTGTTCCATGGCCAGCTGGAACTCTCGCTCTTTCTGCCAGGCCTCTGCAATTGTTGCCTGATTTTGCTCTTCATAGGCCATGGCCACCACAGCCAGAATCAGGTTCACCAAGTAGAAGGAGCCCAGGAAGATAACCAACACAAAGAAGATCATGTATGTCTTACCTGCCGAGCGCAGGGTCTAGCAAAAAACAGAGGTAGAACATATACATGAGTGTAGTGCCATTCAACATTTTGGATTATATTATTCTCTGAATATTTTTTCTTTATTATAGGTAAACATTACAATGGTAAAATAACATTTATGGTTCTTTTGTGATCAGTGACTTTTATTATACCATAAAGATTGCCATTCAGTAACTTAAGGCAAAGCAATCCAAATACTGGCAGTATACAGCACTAGATGAACTGTACAAAACTGCCTGTTAAAAATGTAAAAAAAATCATTGTACTGTACTCATACCAACCAAACCGTGATTTTTTTAGGGTTATATGCCTACAACTTAGATTAAGTGACAGTCTACCTGGTGGTAGAGGTTTTCCCAGTAGTCTTGCGTCATTAGTCTGAAAAGAGCCAGGAAGGCCCAGCCGAAACTGTCGAAACTTGTGTAGCCATAGTTCGGATTTCTCCCAGTCTTCAAACAGTCGAACCCATCAGGACACTTTCTGGATGAGACAAAGACAGCAGGGAGTTACAACCTGAACAAGGCGAGACAACCATATTCACCAAACTTCTGCTGAACACACACATGGAATGTGGCTTCCACTTTTAACCTATCCGTCCAATAACTACAATTGTATAGCGAGGAAGCAGTAAGGGTTAAGGGCCTTACTCAGGGGCCAACCAGTGGCAGCTTGCTCAGGTATTGAACCCTCCAAACTATCATCCTAAAGTTGGTGTCCAAAACAACAACAAACAACTGGTAATACTGGATGATAAGAATTCATGGAGAACCCATGAAAATGACAAAATTCTGAAAGGTCATATAACTAATTCCATGCAAAGAATGAACGGCACATTTTGTATCTTTACTAGAGATGCATGACAAACACTAATGAACAGACAACCATTGTTTTCAGCAACTTCAGCAACATTCAGTAAAATCAGTCCCAGATCATAGAGAGTGAAAGATTAAGCAATAATGTGAGTTTGGGAGAAACAGCCAACTTAACTTAAAACCCCAGCAGTTCAGCAAACTGTCCTTAGCGTGAAATTCATGAAGCACTCCAACCAGCCACCATTAGTCCACCTTAATGTTTAAGTGTTTGTACATCACAAAGTATCCTTACAATAAAAAAGATGGTCCAGAAAAAGTGAAGCTGGACTCCTCGGTGCCCTCCTGTTTACTTTTTATTATTCTGTTTTTTTTTTTTTTTTTTTTTTTCAGAAAGTCTCATCCAATTGCCTGATGTGGTACTGCCATCACATGATCATAACATGATCATATTGACGTAATAAACATACGTCAAATCTGATTTCTATTTAGTTTCTAAGCCTAATTTCACCATTTCTTGCTTGCTTGATATGCTTGATGAAAAAACATGATTGAAAACATGTTTATATAATGTGAATGTGTCACAAATAAATCTAAAATTAACACTAATAACTACAACATAATATAATTCTCCTGATTGCCTAATTCTATTCTAAACGCGTATCATTATTGGCAAGTACAATAATAAACGTACGCATACTGCTACTCTGTTGGAAAAAAGTGATATCTATGAATCCCTAATCTTTACAAAAATATTGTGGCTGTGTAATAAATGCTAAAATTCTTATGTATGCAGTATGGAGTATTGGGATAAAATTAAATCCCACTGCTTAATAACACAAAATAAACAAATTCACTGTATTTGTGTGTTATCATATTAGCTACGAAAACCTCAGTCTGAGCCTCACAAGACATTTTACAATAGCATGTATCAAGGTCCAAAGGGGATTATAATGAGACAGATGGGTATCAAGTTGCAGTTGAATTTTTTTTCCAACCCATTGCCCTCGGCCCATCCCATCTCTCAGTTACCATGGCATCATTAGGTTTGAGTGGCAGGCGGGAGTAGAGGACAGAGCTGTGTCAATCTGAAAGAGGGATCATTTAGTAATGGAACTACCAACAGCTGGAGAGAGCACTGCCTCACTTTGAGGACATCTGTAAATCTGTCACAGAGAGAATGGGGGAGGAGGTAAAGGGGAAGAGAGAGACAGAGACAGGAGGTAAGGGGAGGAGACGGGGTAAAGTGGAGGAGAGAGAGCACAAGAGGCTAAGCAAGGCAAGTTTATTTACACAGCACAGTTCGTACACAAAATCAATTTTAAGTACAGATGCAACAAAATAAAAAAAATGGACCAAAACCCGAAACTGAACAAAAAGAAACATTTGTCTGCAGGCCACATACTAAGCACTGCCGGTTTTCATTCATTTAGCAACTTTTTCTTACTCTATGCTGGCAGTGATTTGATTGCATTATCTAAAATGTTATTTTTTTTATCTTTTCACTGACCCTGAACACCAAAAGTGTTTTTTTGCATTACATAGATAAATAGTGTTTAAACACTGACAGAAAACATTGTCCCGTGGTATGTTGTGATGTTTTTCATTCACTTGAATTTTCGCTGTGTGAAAAAACACACCAAAGAAAAAACAAATTGAACTGCACCAGAGTAAACCAAATACTGTTATAAAAACACTAAAACAGTTACCAAGAGAAGTGATAGGAACACTTCAGGACACTTTAAAATACTACTGTCTGTCTGAGTTCAGGAAAAAAGACGTTGGGATGGTCAGATCAGTGAAGAGAGCAGGGATTAAGGATGCAGGTGTAAATTCCGTGCATTAGCAAAGATCAGATGTGCACAGGGGTTGCTATGAGGACACTCAGAGTCTCTATAGTAACAAAGTCCTGGAAGTGGTTGCCAGTGGAGACCACAGTAAGAGTGTCTCTTGGGTTTAGCCACTCCAGAGTAGTGTGTGTATGTGTGTGTGTGTACTGTTTTGTGTGTGGGGGTTCTTGTGTGAATGACATTTCATCAATAAATCTGGCTCTGCCATTTCAATAACACATCTGGGATGATTTAAAAAAAAAAAAAAAAAAAAATTAATAAAAAGAGGCCGGAGAATATATATCAAAGAACAACAAAGTATCGCAATGTCAGTTTTTTCCAGTATCATGCAGCCTTTTAATAGTCTGTGGCAAAGCTGTATATACAAACATAAAAAAAAAAATTGCACTCAGAAGAAAGTGTCAGACTGCAATGCGTCAGGAACCTTGACAGCCCAAGGTTCTGTTAATGAGGTCCTGCAATCAGTGGTCCTATCTTTTCAGAACCTACATTTCAGTGCACTATTTCAACAGGGCAATGCTTGTCCACATTCTGCTGCCCTCTCTCTGTAAGCTTGCCTAAAAGACACAGATCCTATGGAACTGCCAGGCGCATCACCCGACCTATCCCTAATTTAAAATGTGTGGGATGCTATTTAATGTGTTGGAACTTTTCACCACTACTGCAAAATCTTCAGGAATATTAGAGTGCTATCGATTATCACAGAACACAATTAGGAACCTCTAAAACTCTATGTCGAGACATCTGATGTCATGTTACACGTTACGCTACTTCTGTATGTGTAATAAAAAAATGACCAAGAGCTGCCCATGTCAGTCTAAATTTGTAATCATTTTTGTTCCTGTTTCTTCCAAATTGCATTGCAATCTGACATTTCCCTTATGGGTGCAACTATTTAAATTTTTCAAAAGTTTTAGTGAAACAATTCTCGATTAAAATTACATAAACTCAGCGTGATTCCAGCAGCCAGTAAAGCACATGTCCTGCTGAGGAAAAGGACATCCGGCTGGGACACAGTAACAGCACATGCTGCTCTCTGCAGACAGGCCTTATCCCATCTCTGATCATCAGCCAGATCACACAAACACACTCAAACACACACTACATGCACCATCAATAGTGCTGTGTAATGTTACATCTTAAACAGATGTGCGAGTGCAGACTATGCTAATGATGCTGGATGAGAGCTTCTGTTTTGAGCTAGAAGAGGGAAAGAGGGAGCTTCTGTTTTGAGCTAGAAGGCCAGACCATCCTCTCTGATAATTGGAGCTAGAACCGAAAGACATGACTGAGTTAATATGAGGAGATGGGTGGTGATAGGGTACAAAAACTTCATCATGAAACTCAGAAGGTAAAGATGGCATTTATAAGAGGAGGAGGGGCTTCAGGAATGTTCCTGGCATCATTTTAAACAATTTTTAATTTATTGAATTTAAATATATTTTATTAATAAATTATTTAAGATGTTTAAACAAGAGCTTAAAAATTTGTGAAATTAATTTAAAGTTTTTTTAAAGCAGAACATCAGAGAAATTATTTTATATATTTGTCAGTGTCTGATGTAACTGCATTTGGACAAAATTATAACTTAAATACAAAAATGATATAACTTATGCCTTATTTAACGTATTTAAATGTATAGAGACCTCCAGGCTACCATGGGTTCATTTTTAGTTTGTTCTGTCTGTTGTATTGCCTTCACTAGACTGAGTTAATTTTGGTTTAATGCAAAGAAGTGTCCTAATCTGCAGCCCATTTACTGCCAAATAAAAACTTTATGATGACTGTAAATGTATATATATGCCACTCTCTCAACACAAGATGAGAAGCAACAGAATGATAGAAAGATGAAGAGAACTGTGATACAGAAAGTAAATAATGATTAATGCATGCAAGTAGGTGAGTGTGTGTGTGTGAATGACAAAAAAAAGAGATATAGAGAGAGAGTTAGAAAAAGAAGAGAGACAGATAGAAAAGAACAGCAGCCGTAATCCTCAATGTTCTGTTATGGTAGAAACAGCCATTAACGAACCAACAAAAGGGCTTAGGCAGGATCAGATGTGAATTTAGAGGGGAAATCCTCCACAGCGTTCATGTGTGTGTGTGTGTGTGTAGATGGGCTGTGAGTGCAGCAGAACAGAGTGCTTGCTCAAACAAAGTGTTAATACTGACATATACGAATTAGAACTAGACTTGTGCACTATATATATATTTGTTTTTATACTGTAGGATTCTGTATTTATGGTAATCTCCTTTACCCTCCATCATTCAAAAACACTGATTTTTTTGGAGATGCCCTTGCAAAAAGATTGAGTCTTGAGTCCTGAGTCCTTGAGTCCTGAAAGAGATTAAGGACTGCAGAGCTGTCACTGTTATTGAGTGCACACAGTAGGTTAAAGTGTATGCCACCAGCATTAGCTTACACAACCGCTTTTCACATACATTTTATAGCTTAACATGAACAAAAAATGGATAACACTAGCCTACAACAACCAGAGCATGAACCTCCCTCTACTTATGAGTTACGTCTTTTGTAACTGAAATGCCCACAGTATTATAAATCTAAATGGAATTGTATTAGAAGCACAGCTACTTAGCCAAGAAATGCTTCCAAAGTTTCCATTAATATATTTGTGGCGGGTTTTTTACATTCCACCCATTTCTGTCGTCAGTTATTTTCAGATCTCACTCAGATTTGTAATAGCATATAGTCTAACCGTCCCAAAACAGCAGAGGATTTAAAATTAACACAGATGGGT
Source organism: Astyanax mexicanus (assembly GCF_023375975.1). Taxonomy (NCBI): domain Eukaryota; kingdom Metazoa; phylum Chordata; class Actinopteri; order Characiformes; family Acestrorhamphidae; genus Astyanax; species Astyanax mexicanus. The sequence goes on along the minus strand of NC_064411.1, from coordinate 46,993,191 downwards.
ATTTAGTTCAATAAAATCCTTGAACTAGCCCTGGCAACATAAACATCATCCCGTGGCACTTGTTTGAAAGGCACTAGGATTTATGGGATTACAGAATGGGCAGTGCAGGGCTGGCTAGTTGCTTCAGCGGGAGACATTTGGATGTGCAGAGCTGCAGCCTGGACTCCTGACTCAGTATGTGCTAGTCTGACATGCAACTGTCTCATAAAATAAATTACAATAGAATACGTCAGAGCAGAAAAGACAAAACAGTACAGAACAGAGAAGAAAAAAATAGAATTGACCACAGGCAAAACAGAATGGAATAAAACAGAATAGAACAAAAAACTGAAAATTAAATAAATGAATAGGACTCAAAAACATTAGAATACAAAAGAAAAAAGAATAGAATAGGACAGAAAAAACAGAACACACTTGAATATAACAGATTAGAAATAAATAGAACAGAATAAAAAAGAATAGAATATATTATAATAAAATATAATATAATAGAAAAGAACAAAACAAAATAATATAACAACAGAATGGAACAGAATAGAAAAGAACAAAACAGAATAAAACAAAATCAAGATTAAAGTGATAAACTGTATTTGATAAATACAAGTAACCAGGCCCCAGCACATTTTTTTCTGGCCTGTTATCATCATGTGTTATTTATATGCAGTGTCATCATCTGTTTGCTTTATGTATTCAAGCACTGACACTACCCTTGAAAAAAATCTGAAATTAAATACAGCTTAATTATACATGTAGAAATATCCCCTACAGGAAATCCACAGTGACTATGTTTTCAGAAATACCTTATGTCAGGGTTATGGAAACAATATCTGCAAGGGATTTGAGATTTGAGGTTACATGCTCTCGCAATGTAATGTTAATGACCATGTGAGACTGAGATGATTGATACTAAGAGTGAAATCATGCGAAACAATGAATGGTAATCCAGGCAGACACATGCTGCAACATTAGACAGATTACTAAAGACCAGCCACGATTAGAGCCACCAGGTTACCCTGAAGGCACACAGGCATAAAAAATTGCTTCCATCCCTTTTCACCAAACGTCAAAAATACACTACAGATGTAGTCTCTGGGGACTTACTTTCCATTCAAAAATAAATTTTGCACAGCAGAAGGGAAGAGTTTCATACCACCTGAACATAACAAGCAGAAAGTTCTTACATACCCAGCATCACTGCTGAATCCACATATTAATCCATCCTTGGCTCCTTCAATTTTGTAGTAGTTTTCTGAGGAGAAAGAGGGAGAATGGAGAGTGCAGTTTAAAAGCAGAAAAAGAAACAAATATGAACTAATATGGCATTTAGATTCGACAGATTCTGATGTTCACTATATCGACAAAAGTATTGGGACACCTGCTCATTCAATAATTTATCTGAAAAAAAAAAAACATTCCTGCTGTTATTAGAGTCAAACGCTTTCTACTAGATTTTAGGGTTTTGCCCTGAGGTTTTGATTGCATTCTGCTACAATATTATTAGTAAGGTTTGGGTGTTGGATGATCTTCACCCCACCTTTGTAACAGAAAGTCTACAATTATACTGCTCCACATCAAGGTGGGCTTTATATGCCTCTAAGCATGGTACAGATTGGTTTATGCTTTCTGCAGAGATTCTCTGCAGGGACCAGAGAAGTGTGTGTATGTGTGTGTGCATTTGCACATCTTTGTTTGCGAATAAAGCAGGCCTAATTTTGTATAATGGCACATAAACTTCACACAAATCTATCAGTAATTGTTCATGTACCTTCGCTTGTAACAAACTCCTTCATGGATTGCCAGGTTTTGTTGTTGCAGACAAAGCTTGTATTTGCTGGGAAGGTGGAGTTCACACAGTGCGCGGCACTGCGGACGCACTTTTGCCTCAGGACACCCATGAAGAGCTGAAGGCCAATCAGAGCAAAGACGCTGAGGCAGAAAACGGTCAGGATCATCACATCAGCTAGCTTCCTCACTGACTGGATCAAAGCGCCCACAATGGTCTTCAACCCTGCCAATTAGGTGAAAAGAGCATGTTTGGACACAAAGAGAACTTCTATTCATTTACACTACATACTACAGTACATACTTACATAAATTAATGTCTGACTGGCTTACGACCACTAATGGCTGTTTAGATGTAACAGTTAGAGTTGGCAATTAATACAATACAATTACTGCACTGTTTTAATATAAATCAGAAGATAACAGAGTTTGGGGAATTGGGGATTTATAGACCTCTCTGGTGAGAATGTGTAAGTGCACATAGCATATAGAAGAGAACATATAAAGCCAGTTAATGTAAATAAAGTGTTAATAATAAATTACATTAATACAATTAAATAATAATAATAAATAAATCTAAATAAACTATGTTTTTTAGTATATTGTTTTGTTCATTTGGTTCATTGATGATACACTGTCAAACTATAGAGTACAGTTAAATCCAACAAACCTACTAGACCTGTTTTCAGAACAAATATATTACATGTAGCAGGGATGGTTGTACCAGGACACTGATACTATTAATTACAATATTTTGTCAACTCACAACCACTGCCTTAAGTAAAAAAAAACTCTTAAGGACTGCTGGTTCAACTGCAATAACTTCCCTAATGATTTAATATAAGATAAACAGGCCCCTGATTTTTAACATTGTTATTACCTGGGATGACAGATATTGTTTTCAAGGCTCGTAGGACTCGAAATGTTCGCAAGGCTGAGACGTTGCCAAGGTCCACAAACTCTGTGACATATCTAGAGTTAAGAGTGAGAGTCAGAAACAGTTTAGATCAAGCTGCCCTTAAAAGAAACATCAAGTTACAGCAAGAAACAGAGCTGTATATGGTGATTCTACTTTAAATGTACCCCTGGGCTTGATTTCCCTGCTAAAACAAACCCACTACATCTGCTTATTAACGGAATTTGATCCAGATGTTTCAGTGATGAAATCACTGTGCTGTGGTTAACTTTCAGGACTGGATCTAAAAAACACTGCTTTATATTAAGAATAGGGCCCATACACCATTAACATATGTTGGTGTTTGTAATAAATAAGCCCTTTACTGTGCATACTATGTATACATGTATATACTATGTATACTATGGAACATCATAACACACATGATGAGCTTCTGGCATTCAGTATTTACATGATCCAACAATGACCCTTTGGTCAAAATAATGCAAGACAAGTCTTTAACCTTGTTATATAATTTGCCAATAGTTTAGCCTTAATAGGTGCAAATGTACCACTTGGAATATGGTATGATGTTCATATTGTGTAGCTCTACTAAGAAGTACATTTGGCAAATGAACGAAATAGGACAGGAAATGGAGAATGGATGTAGAAGGTTGGAGGTTACAGCCTGACCCACACTGAGCTACTTTATATTTACAGATTATGGAGGATTACATCAAGAGAGCAATTTCATACCATAGTACTTTACTTTTTGCAAGTCATACAGAAAATATAAGGTTACACACATATGCAAATAGTAATCACTTGGGTAAGCTCTTTGTGGACTTATCTATAATACTGCAATTGATAAGAGTAAAGGTAATTTCTTCAGAAATTAATAATAAATCATTTCTCATTTCACTTCTTAGTCAATAACTACCAAAAGTGGTCCACTGAAGAGCAACTGAGGAGCCAGTAACAGGGTTATAGGCACCCTAAGCTAAATAATAAAGTTTATAGAGACCCCACCTCACAACTTACAATGGTCTTAAAGGATCTGCTGCCAACATATTGGTCCTAGACACAACATGACACCTTAAATAGTCTTGTTAAGTCCAGTATTTAAGCAGTATTATATTATCCACAAAAAATGTATTGTGATAGGCCTAGCCTCAATTAAATATAAGATAATTATACATAAGTAAGTATATATTAGTAATTATGGAATAATACATATGTATTTGTTTAAATTCCTTTATTTTCTTGCAATTATTCTAAACCTCTAGTTAGTCTTTTGAATATGTAGGTAATATAACAAAAGCCTCATTTAATACCTGAACCTTCCTCCCCCTCATGACTCAGTCCATCTCTTACTCTTGTCTTTTTTGTCCAGATGTCACTCTTTTGCTCATAATAACACACAATCACCACTTCCTCTGCCTCTCACTCTGGTCATTGCTCCGTCTCCATTATCCACCTACATACCTCTTAGTTAACACCACTCAACCATTCACTGTAGCTTTTTTATTCTTTTAAGGGCCTTTTCCTTCAAAGACAAAGCAACTGATTCTCTTTTACATCTCCCAAACAGATCCTCACTGGTTATGAGGAGGTTCTATGTTCAGCACCATGGACAGCAAAGTTAAAGACTAATTTCCCTCTTATGAAGCATCAGCTGACTGTATTACCACCAGCTTCTCACAAGCTATTTAGATGCAGTGGTGCTATGGCAGAAGTCAATGTGTGGTCTTATTCATGGGCAGGGCACTATGTCAATACCAATACTAACAACTGTGGATCAGCAACAACCAGTGCAGAGTAACTGCATAAACTGCACATTACCAAGTAGCGATTTGGAGGTGAGCCTATTATACCATTGTATACTATTTCTGACAGGTGTTTTATTTTTTCCTCCAATATTTATTTTGGACACACAGTCTTTTTATAGTGACCCATATCTGACATCTGTGTGAATGGCTCATGCTTTATAAGTGACATGCATGCATGACAGGGCAATGCTTCACGTTAAGTTTCACTTTTATCCCAGACAGACCTATGAATGAGTTCATCCCAGCCGAGATTGAAATGCCAGATTCATTGTGTTTTTTGCTGTTTACAAAGCCACACAAACAACACGTCACATATGACATAGAAGATTGCATCTAGGCCATATTTATCTGTTCTGTGATGGTAGAAAAAACTGGTTGAGTACTGGCCCCCCTGTCAAATCCACCAGGAGATGACCTCACTGCCACAGCCGGGGTTTTGATCTCACAGACTTTAAATGTAATAATAAAAGTCTTGAGCCCAGAAAACACTGATAAATACATACATACATAAATAATAAAGGTCAATCAGTTTTTTTATTCCGTTTGAACTAGTGTAAAACTACTTTTGACAGTACCGTGCTTTAAAATCAAATGTTTCTGGATTGTAACTGAAAAATGTGTGACACCATAAGCATCCATAACCTTACCCCTACTCAAAAGTCGACCAACCTTACTTTTTAATATGATCAGTAAAACAAAGGAACACAGGAAAATCATTTCCAGTGAAAAATGACGGCCTACACACTTACTTTAATTTGCGCAGAGAGGACCCATATTAATGCTGCAGGTGTTTATTCAACAATGTGTGAATGTGTTTCGTAATTATTTTCTCTCTTTTACATAACAAATACAAACACTGCAACAGAGTAATTCTGGATTTCCATATATAAAAAGATCTGATGCCCACTTACAGCAGGTAAAAAAAAAAAGATACTTACGCCATTACAATGACACTGAAGTCTAGCCAGTTCCATGGGTCTCTGAGGAAAGTGAAGGGTTCAAGACAGAATCCTCTTGCCAAGATCTTAATGAGCGACTCAAATGTATAAATGCCCGTAAATGTGTATCTAAACAGGCATAAAGAGACAGAGACAACAACATATACATATCTGGGTCTAAAGCAAAAAAAAGGAACCCTAAATACATGGCTTAATAATTTAAGTACAATTCTTCCTAACCATGCATTAAACCAGTTACTGGCTACTTAAGAGTTGGGAGGTGGTAGGAGAGATGTTGTGAGTTAGCAGATCAGCATGCTGCATGCCCAGAAACATTCTCTTCCAAATCATCTTCATACACACATTTATTAAAGGTCAATGCATGCTGGGCTCTGATGCCACATTTGAAGAGTATAATTAGTGAACATGACACTGGAAGTGATTCACTATAAATCTATGGATGAGCCTCTGCTGAATAGGCCCATAATCATAATGCGCTGATTTAGCCTGAATTTTATGTAATCAGGTTCATATTCCAGTGAGCACTGTGAAGGGACAGGCTGAATAATCCGCTACAGAGGAAGCGCATCAAGGATTTTACTTGTGTAAAATGTGTCAGCAGGTCATTCATCGATTTATTTGTTCAGCTGGCAGCACTGTAAGCCTTTAATGAGCATTTGTAACCCCAATCATTAAAGAATAAATAGCAAGAGCCACTAAGAGTCAATACTGTCTCAGATCAGTAGTTCAGAAAAAATCAATGTACACAGCTTTCCCCAGTATATGCTTCTTTAGCCAAATTTACATTTCCTTGTAGTACTGGTGCAAAACAAAAAAAAAAAATCAGAAACAATTTTTTTTTATTTCTTGTCTACAATGAGCACTGGTGGACTCAAAGATAGGGGGCAAGTGGCGGCCTACAGGTGCCCATCATAATGAAACAAGACAATGTGATTTGTCAATGAGGGCATAAAGTTAAACAAATTATTTCATATTGTAAAACTAAATCTATTTAATCATTTATGGATTCAGTTCTGGCCACAGCCCACTACAACGTACATTTCAACAAACCTGAGTCCCCAATGAGACTGGCACTGAGCAACAAAAATGGAGAAAATCCAATTGATTTAAAGGAATGTCAGAAAGTAACTCAACTATTTTTTCATTCAAGAGAAGCATTCCAGTTGCAGTAAATAAACCATGCGGTGAGGGAAAGTTTGTTAAACTCCAATATCTTACCCAGCCCTTTATCAAACACCAAACTGGATCATCGTAGCAGGACGCTACATTCACAAAAACTCAGTTAAACAAGCAAATTAACATTTTCTTAAAAATAAATAATTAAAAAAAAAAAAAACTACATTAATACTTTTAATGGACACATATTGAGGGTTTATATAAAAGTATTGTTCTTTGTTCAATAAAGTATACACCTCTTTGTTACCACCCTGTTATGCACATTATTTTTGGCAGTTCACTCTGTAATTAGTAATAGGGAGAATCTAAAGCTTCTGATATGTCCATTACGCAACATGCAAGCTGGGCTCATTTTAGTTTAACCCTTTTGTAACAACCAAACTCTAGTAAACTGAACTCTTCTATGGAACACACAGACTCAATCCCCACCCCTTTTTTGCACATTCATGCCTAGGAGTGGGGTGTCCTAAATCTTGTTGGGATCGAGAGGTAGGGTGAAGTGTTAATGCTACATGGCTTACAAACTGAGATTTTTTTTGAGGTGCACTAAGGCAGAAGATTAAGAGAAAAAAACATTTCATAAAGAGCTAAGAAATCATTGAAAAAATAAAATGTACTAAACAAAGAACACCTTAATAAACACTTTTGTGCTGACTGTAGTAGACTGTAGTTTCCTTGTTCTATGTTGTGATCCACTCATACCAGCACACTTTATCACACCATCACCATACAGTGTAATATATATATATATATATATATATATATATATATATATATATATATATATATATATATATATATATATATATATAATATATTTATATATATATTATACATATATTAGTATTTTTAATATATATTAATTATGATATATTAATATATATTTATGTTAATTTCTTAAAATAGACATAATTTATAGCAGTTATGTCTATTCTGTCACAAAGTTTTACACATCTCTTGCATTTATAAGACAGATATCTGAGATTTCCATTCTGAACAATTAAGAATTGTAAAAGAGCATATATACTCACTCCAGGTACTTCGTCCAATGCGCTGGATCAGACATTGCCATAAAGCAACAGTTGGTCAAAATTGTGCACATGATGAAAAAGCTAAATAATGTAGACAAGTTAAGGAAACTGACAGACATAATAAACAGCAAGGCATACATGACATTTTCTACATCTTCAAAATGACACAGCCAGGGCCAACGCACTGTAATTTCCCCATTATTCTTTAAAATGTCAGTACGTTAATCGCCCTGACATTCTAACAGCGCCAGGATGTGATGTCATTTCCTGACACTAGCGCATCGGTTTTGGGGATAAAAACCTGACCTTATTTCAGGCCTGTAGGGTGATCCTTTATCCATTTTCAGCATTACAGATTCGGCCAGCAATGAATTTTTAGTATCGACCTGGACTCGGGGATTTGAGCAAGTGGTATTTGAGGACTGTGTGAGATAACTCTGGCCCTGTTTGATCCGTCTATATGTTTTTCAAGTGCAAAGCTGCAAAGCCTCTGTCTGTATAGATTGCTAAGTATATATATTAGTGCAGGCTGGTTGGGATGCAGAAGCACACTCAGTAAAATCACTTGGGGTGTGTTACTGTTAGTCAATGGCTTAGTTCCTTTTTAAAATAAAAAAAATGTCCCAAAAGGGCTAGTTTGATGTTTAATACTATGATTTTATTGTTTAAGGCTATGATTAAATCCTTGTGGTCGTTATAATGTAGCTTTGTCTAGTTCAGAAGCCCTCCCCCAACGATATGCAGTGTGATTACCATCACTAATTGTGGCTGGTAGACTGGTAGTATTTTGTAGACTCCACTTTCCAAAAAAGCTTAAAGCTGAGGCCAGTATAGCGTGTGAACGAGCTCCAGTGACCGGCTGGTCCTTTGACACCGACCCGCATTAAAGCCGTGGCTGCATGTAAAGGCCCAGCGGTGAGCGTGCAGCTCTGCTGCGCTCGGTCTGAGGCCTGATGCGCTGCAGTCACATGATGCTAAATCTCCTTGCTCTTATTTCATTTGGAGGATTAGAAGCGGGATATCAGAGGATTTGGTTTGCGATGCCAGGGAGGAACATTACAAAGCTGTTTCAAAAATGGGACTGAAAATACAAAAAAAAATCCAATAGAATAGAGGGGAAATGTTAAATATGTGCGACTGGCTTAGTGGATGGTATAGGCCACAGGCTGCAACGATTCTACAAGATCTTTCAAAAGCTTTAAGATTGTCATACAAGATTATTTCACTTGAGCTGTCAATAAAGAAAAAAAGATGACTGTTCACTTTCAATGTATAGCAGTAAAGGCATTAACTCACAAAGATACACTCATGCAAACATACTTCAAATGGCAGCAAAAGGATATGAATGTACTAATATTCGTATGGAGATTCTTCTGATAAGGTGAAATGGGGTAAATATGTACACAGCTGATGTGGCACTGAAGCGGAAGATAGCCTTCCCCTTGTTTAGCACTATAAAGGTCTGGAAAAAAAAGCAAACACATAAATTTCAGCAACGCCTCTTCAGCAACAATTTAGAAAATCAAAACTGTATAAGAACGCCAGTCTGAGGTCTAGGGCACTAATAATACTAACCCTTACTCAAATACAGTGTCACTCTTTCAAAGCAGCACCAAAGGCGTGCTATTGTGGAGGGTCAAACAAAAGGTAGGAGTGATTTTTCATATGGAACCCCTAACAAAACATGAAGAGTTATCCCAACTTTTTTATATTGAAAGAGCTAGTTACAGAGCTAGTTAATGTTAGCTATCTTGTGTAAGAAACTTTAGGTTTAAATCGTATCTACGGTTGATTCCATGTTTTACCGAGACCTTAAATATACATGGTTAAATACAAGCACGGTTTGACAAGGTAGCACAACTCGACAGAACACAGGTCAAAGCGGGCGGTGTTCACGTTGAAGCTCGGCCCGCCGCATTAATCACAGGGCAGGGCAGGCAAGCTGGGCTCCACCCACGGGGCAGGCAGTTTGGGCTTGGCTTGCAGCATTGATAACATTTCTCGGCCATGGAGCCTCTCGCCTCAAGTCTGACGTTAAACAAAGTTTAAGGGTTAACTTTATCTAACACTCAGTGCTGTCTTAATAACTAAGGCTGTACCTTTCAAAACATTTTGTCCTTTGAGTTTTTGAGCTGTAAACTTGACTGTGGGGGGAAGGTAGCAGGTCGCGTTCTCTGCTAAAGTGCTGTTAGCCAATTGGAGGCGATATACTTGCATGTATGAATATTCATGAACAAGAGCCAAAACCTTTCTTTCTTCAGAGACCACTAATTCAGTGAAAAAAAGTAGGGCTAAATAGAAACACCAGAGCACTTTTTTTTACAAAAAATGTCTCGCATGGCATTCATTCATATTAAAGACTGCAACTTGACATTTTAAAATGAATGAAAAAACAATGTAATGAGACCTTTAAATTTTTGAACCTTTTTTGACAGTTTGTTCTTCATTACAAATTGCGCACTTAACCTTATTTAACCTCAATAACAACATCATTAGGGGGAATTAATGAATGAATATATGAGATTAGTCGTGGCGCATCGGTACTAATCCCGTCACTGCCATTTTAGGTCATGAAAAGAGTAATGATATAGCAGTGCCAAGTGTATAATTCCAATTTGTGCGTCCAACAGAGCTTGGAGTGTCTTATAAAACAAGCTGAGAATGACTAACTTCTCTACACTTTATATTCTAGTGTATTATAGACATACTCTACTATATGGACTAAATCATAGGGACATCTGCTCATTGTTTGTTCCAAAATGCCTTGTGTCCAGGGAAGGCCTTTTAGTAGATTTTGTATAATTTCTCTGTGTTAACACCAAGGGTGGAAGTGACTAAAGGATGCTTGGATAATCACCGCACCATCTCATTCACAACTAACTAATTTATCCCAGAAGTACTAGAAGGAGCACCATATATCACAATCCCACTGCCCACACCACAAAGCTGGGGGTCTTTGTACTCCTTGTTACGCCTCCTGTCTCTTCCACACTCAGTTCTACCTGCTATCTGCAGCCTTCAGTGCCCAGGATGCACCTCACACAGAAACTACACCTACCCACGATCACATGACACATCACATGCCTCTACCAGGAAGTTGGTCACCTGGGTACTGCAGTGCTCTGCAAAGTATTGATGGTTTCTCTTCATACAACGCATTTCTTTTGTCTCTTTTTTTGTATCTCTCGTTTTAGATCTTGCTTTGTTCAACTTTGATTTTTGCCTGCCCTCTGATATTGCCTGCCTATGTTTGACATTTGGACTGTTCACTACTCTGGTGTGTTATATCCCTCCTGCAGTTGTTTCCCCTGTTGATATATTTTAGCCTCACTATCTCTTTGTCTGTCCCTTTATTTATTGAATTTAATAAATTTTATCTGCATCAGTACATCTAAATCCTGTCCAGCCATGACACTCCTCTAGCCCATGCCTGGCATTAGGAATCATTTTACTCAATCACATCACTCAATTTATTCATATATTAACAGTGGTGGCCACAAATATTTGGACATAACTCTGTCATTAAACTTAACTAATGCTGTAGCTGACTTAAAATGCCTCTCGAAGGAGGTAGAGTAGATGAATCTTACTTCTATCTGAAGTAACCTGGGTTCGCATTTTGCTCAGTTTCAGATTACAGTAGAAATTCTGTTCATATGTTCTATAACGGGCTTTACCTTTACAAAAAACAAGGGTCACTGATGGGTAATTAGCAACAATTAGTACTGCATATAATTTTCTCTACCTCATAAAATCAGGCATAAATTAGTGGTGTGTTTCTGAAAGGCTTGCATTAACAATAACATTAACAAGCACAGCAATGAGGACATAGCTTTAACCCTCCTGTTATGTTACGGGTCAAATTGACCCGTTTTAATGTTTGAAGGTCTGGGAAAAATAGTTACAAGTATTTTTTTCCGTATGAAACTTCTTCTGCGTGCCTTTATTAGTGTAATTAATAATATGAAAATGGTTCATCTCACATATTTGCAACCACCTCTTACAAAAACTAAAACTAAAACAAAATTGCAACGTTATGTTTTAATGTTATGTAAAAATACTGTTTGATATATTGTTCTTTAAAAATGTAGTAAAACATTAAAAAAAGTTTGAATATGTATTTTTTATTTTAAAATAAGTGAGGTAAGGAACACCACTGCACTAAATATTGATAGAATAATTAACAATGGAGTTAGTAATGAAATATTCACACTGCTTATTTGGATTTGTTTGGTTTTAGACTTTTTTTTTGATAATTAAACAAGTACTGGGTCAATATGACCTGGGAACACCATTGCTGTTTTTGACAAGTGAACACAATAGGAAGGTTAAACACCAACAATAAAATAACAATTTAAATGTTAAGGATGCACTTAGGGAAACACTGAAAAATAAGCTTTGGTGAAGCCAAGGCTACAATGTTTTAAAAGGCTATGTAAAACATTTTGATGGGAAAAAACCTTCATGAACACTGTTTTGAGCTTATCATTGTCTTTAGCTTGCTTTCCTTATACATTAAACCCTACTGCAATCAATTTATAAGCTTAAGCGTAATAGTTTTTGCAATTTTGCACATTGTAGATGCATCTATTTCAAGTAGAGATTGTTCTGTTCTTATTCAAAAAAGTGAGGCTGATTCTGAGCTGGCCTCCATTTTCCACTGATACCAAATGATGGCCATTCAAGCAAAGCAATCTCAACTCACCTTTTTATTCTTGAAGTAAAATGGGTCAATGTCCTCCAGCGGGACTCCAACCAGTCCTGTGGGGATGTCACCAAAGATGCGAGGAAGCACCTTGCCGGCCTCCAGGTCCAGTTTTGGCTCCTCCGTAGTCCCCTTATTTGGCGGGGTATCCTTGGCGTTCTTGGCCTGCTCATCAGCAATCCTTTGCTCGATTGCCACCAAGGACTCGCGAGTGAACCGCCGCAAGGCGTCTGGACCCGCTGGTAGCAGCATGGTCGCCATCTTTTCATCCTGATCGTTGTGTTGTATTTACTCACACCTGAGAGCACATGCCAGAGAAGACAGAAAGAAAAATAATGAATTTGAAGGATTGTTCAAGAGAAGGCACCATCAATCAAATTACAATTAAGCAGCTGAGTAGGTAGTTGGGATGTGTCACGACAAAAACTGCAAAAAACATATTTACAAGCTGCTGAAAATATTCAAATTATACTCAATATAAAAAAAATATGATAGTGATAAAATAACCTCATATTGCACAAAATTCCATAAAATGTGAATAATTTTTTTTTCCAGATTTAGCCCTGCAATATGACTATTTGATAATTGCTTTAAATAATCAAGTGAAAGAGAAGCTACATATGATGAACAATCTGAATTTCAGCCTAATTTAATTACCCACATATAACATTGGGTTTGTATTTGTATTTGTGGAATAATCAGATACTTTACACTTTATTCTTTAATTCTTTAAGGACGCCGAGTGGTCCAGCGGTCTAAAGCACTTTAAATGGTTTTATGGATCAAAAAGCAATTTTGTTAGCGCTGCCACTATGAGCGGGAGGTCGCAGGTTCGAACCCCCACTCATGCAGCTTTGCCATCAAGCCCCCGGCACTCAGAGGAAGCAAAATTGGCCCAAAATTGGGTAGATGGCACTCTCTCCTCACATCACTTCTAGTGTGATGTCCACAGCACAGGGCGTCTGTGAGCTGCTGTATCGAAACCGAGCCGCTGCACTTTCCTCCAACCGTGCTAGCTACTCAGCAATGCTGCATCAGCAGCAGCTCGAAAAGAAGCGGTGCCTGACTTCACATGTATCAGAGGAGGCATGTGCTATTCTTCACCCTCCTGGTGTGTTGGGGCATTACTAGTGATAGGGGGAGTCCTAGTGTGTGGGTTGGGTAATTGGCTGTGCTAAATTGGGAAGAAAATGGTAAAAAATTAGAAATAAAATTATATATAAAAAAAAAATATATGTATATATATGTATATACATATATATATACATATATATAAATATTCTTTACACAATGACATCTGGTCTCGGATTGATGATTTGACTAGTTGACTTTAAGGGTGCAGCCCAGATGTATGACGTACATATATTCCTTGTTATGAAATAAGAAAAGCATGGGAGAAAGACCATGCCCAAACAGACACCCTACTATTATGAATGTTAAAATATGCTCCTTTCGACACACCAGTATGTCCATGAAAAATGTTAAAAAGCACAATTATACAATAGTGCTAAAATTAAACTAAAAGCACAACCTTTTTTCTGGAATCAGGCAATATCTGAGAAAAACAAAAGGAAAAAGAAAATTATAGCTACAAATACCTAAATCTCTTTTTTCATTTATTTATTTATTTATTTATGTATACCTACTGTATTTTACATTCCACTTCTTTATTCATAACTATGTAACACATATTTGATAGAAACTAAGGTCCTGGGTCCTGTTCCAGCTATTGAAAGGTGAGTCACCCAATACATGTTACATAAGACTAGGTGAATCATTACCTACAACATGAGCAAAAGCAACCAAGCAATCACCAACAGTGAATTATAAAAATATCTACACTTATACATGCTATTATTTTACCCTGTATTCCAGACAACAACATTTATAAACAACTTTTTTCCGTAAGTGTGATTCCATCTTTATGGCACCATGCAGTCGTTGTAAACGTCCAGTGTGTCTGTAGTGGAGGACACAGTGTAAGCTGTGGTACACTGGATTTTGTTCCTCAATTATTTTTGAGCCATTATTTTTTATATGATATGAGATATGTACAGCAGCTGGGATTGATCCAAAGACTCAAACCATCCAACCAAGAGTTCTGTTTCATGAACAATTTATGTAAATAACAACAAAGTTACTGGAAGTGTAATATCATTCATTCAAAATATGACATATTTTGGTTTGCTGTAAATCAACTGAAGTAGACAAATTGTTGTAGCCCAAGATCAAACACACATGAAAATGTCAACCATTAACTATACTACATCAAGGCTTCACTACTGCATTTTGATTTGTTTAAATACATATTGCAATTACAATGGGTGTCAGTATGGCTGCAGTTGTGGTATTTGTTCATACTGTTTAGGTCTAAACACAATATTTAGCTATGCATAACCATAACCAGTCATATTAAGTCTATGGTTTGTGTTTTTTTCTCCTAAATCACTTGTAATTTAACTATGCATAACCATAACCAGTCATATTAAGTCTATGCTTGAAGTGCAAACAGAGACAGAACATTTTTTTTAAATACAGTACAGAGCTCAAAACAATTAAGGGACACATATGGAATTATGTAGTAAGCAAAACAGTCCCCTGATCTAAACCCAAATGGGACTGTGATTTGGGATGAGCTGGAGCACAGCGTGAAGGAAAAGCAGCCAACTATTGTTCTGCACCTGAAGGAACTTTTTTAAGGCGGTTGAGAAAACTATTGTCTACCACATGAAGCCACTGATAAAATACCAAGAGTCATACACAAATATGCAAATCTTCTACCAGATTCGCCTGAAGTTGGTTTGACGTTGATTCTGCAATTGGCACAGGGGCAACAGTCCTGGTCTACTTTCAGCCAGACATGTTTAAAGTCTTCACCCAGAGACCAGCGCCAACCACCATTACCCAACTGTCTCAAACAAAGTAGGCCAGGCAAGAGCCTTGGTGAAATTATAAAAAAAAAAACAGCCTTCTCTGAGTCAAAGAGCCCAACCAAACTGCCTTAGAAGCACAAGCTAAAAGTTCTTAACATGCACTAAACAGTACACACTTTTTATATTTTTTTCGAAATTTTACAGTGCAGCCCGAAGTATCAAACAAAAGCAAGTCCATTTGAGATTACTTAACAGCTCAGCACATGATGCTAACAGGTTGGGATTGCGCTTCTATTAGTTGTTAAGTAGACAATGAATGCTGACAGGTGAATCAAAAAAAAAAAATAGTTTCAATACTAACATACACATTTAAAGGCCTTGGCATATATTCTACAAATCAAGCCTGGTCTCACACTGTATGGTACATATGCACTCCCACTTGAGATTAAAATTGTGCTGAATGACTTATCTGACCACATTACTTTTTCCACATCTTCTGTAAATCAGTGCTTGTAGGGTACTTCTTTTTAATGAGAGAATTTTCTTCATGCCAGCCCCACTATAATATCTCTCTCCATGTAGGTGTGGACAGACTGTTCTTGCTGACAGTCTCATCACGTCCTGTTCTAACATTATCAGCCACTTCAAGAACAGCTGCTTTTTCCAATAGCATACACTATGTGGAGAAAAGTATTGGGACTTCTGCTTGTTCAATTTTATCTTCTGAAATCAAGGGGATTAAGAAAGAGTTAATTCCACCTTTGTTGGTGTAACTGTCTCTACTCTCCAGATATGTCTTTCTACTAGATTCTGTGTACAGCTCTGCTGTGAGGGTTTGACTGCAGTCAGCTAAAAGTGTGTTGTGAGGCCAGGCTCATCTCCACATCCCGAACTTATCCCGAAAGTACTGGATGGATCTCCATCATTCCGGACAGCATAGTTTCATTACTCCACAGCTTAATGGGGGCTTTATACCCCTCCTGATCACACCTGACATTACGAATGGTGCCTTTAGGTTTGTGCTTATCTGCTCCAAAGAGTCATATTTATTTGCCAATACTTCTCTACAGGGATTATGCAAGGTCTGTGTGTACAGAGCTTGCATAATTCATCCAAAATTTCCTAAATAAATCCTAAATTTCCTTCGGGATAAATAAAGTATCTATCTATCTATCTATCTATCTATCTATCTATCTATCTATCTATCTATCACACTATGTTAGCAATGGGTTCAACTTAAAGTCAAATGCATTCATTAAAAGGAGTGTACATACACTCATCATGAACATCTATTTCATCATAGCTCTGGACTTTTAATGATTGTTGATTTTCTTAAAAATAATAAATGTACAACATGCATGTTAAAAAAAAAAACATGGATTTGGTGCACAATTTTAATATTGTTTTGGAAATTGACAAAGGATAAACTACACATACACCTTCTCAAATTATTAATAAAATGGTACTGAAAATTGCCATGGTCAAGGCCTTTTTACGTCCTGGTGGTAATCGTGATTGACTACAGCTGGTAAAAAAAACTGTTCTTTTCTTTGGCACACACAGTACAATGGGAAAGTTAAAGGGGCCCAGTGCAGAATTTACATCACTGTGGACTGAATGCTTCAAAATCAACAACAGCAATCTCAACTACAGTTTGTAGTTAGCTACTTGGACAAAGAAAGAAAATTTGCATGGTCAGATGAGAAAAAGACTAAGATGTGGTACAGTGACCAGAGGTATGCTGGCAGAGTAAAGGTAAAGAATTCAAACTCATGAACACTGTACCAACTGTATGGAATAATGAGTAAGAAGGACTTCAACTAGGTGATTCAAAGACACACAAATGGCTATGGAATGGATAAAGCAAGCTAATATTAGGTTTTTAAAATGGACTGCTACAGAAAAATCAGGAATATGCCTGAAGACGATTATTGAAGCCTGCCTTTATCTTTACATGTAGTTACATCAGTCTTACTGCTTCATCACATTCATTTCAACCCCAAAATATGCCTTGGATTTTCATCAGTTAAGAACACTATCCACAGAACATTGTGCTCATTTGATTTTTAATGTTCATTTAAATAGAAAGAACAACTACATGGAAAAGTCTCTCAATAAGGTCTGTGTCCCTGGCGTTCTCCAGGGTGGATAAAGTGCTTTCTGTTTCAACATTCACCAGGCAAACATTTTCCATTACAGCCCTCCCACAAATCAACCCTCAGGAGTCCAAATTCAAATGGATTTTAAAGAGGATTATATTTGCACTATGTCTGTGGTCCACTGGGGCCCACTTCAGTACCAAACTGACCTTGTCGCTGTGCTAGGCACCGTGCCCAGAGATTTCCCCATTCTTTATTCCTGAAATACATGAATCTCTGATGTGACACAATGACAAAGTGAGAATTGCTGATTTTCACTGTGATGTGATCGATGGGCCATTGATTTTTACAATATTCCCTTATTTTTTTCTAGCGCTAGATATGTTTAAAGGGGGCTGAAATTAACGTAATTAACGTATTGAATATTGGAGGAACAAGGCCTAACCACATTCCAGTGCACAGCTTGGGCATGACCATAACCCTGCCCTAAACCTTAACATGAGGCACAGATCCTGATTCTAGTTCCACACCTTACCATGAATCAGCATTGTTTGTTTGGAGATATTTTATGGTAGAAATGCTAAAGAGCAACACAGTTACTTGTAATATGTGTAAAGTCGGATACAGCACAAATGGTCATATAATTAACCTGTTAAATCAGCACCTGCAGAGACAAATGCAGGCGATAATCCAAAAAATTAAGTGGTTACAAAGAAGTAGTTCACTTTATTTTTTATTATATTCATTAACCGATTATTGTCTTCAGTGGAAAATGTTAAATTACGCAGACTGTTTATTTGTTTACAGCTATATAAATAAATTATTTTGAAATGCACAACAAAGACAATAATAGTAATAATATAGAAAAATTAATTAATGTTAAATAAATACAAAAATAATTTTATCAGAATTTGTATTGGTTATTATAAATCATATAATGGTATAATGACTTTACAATGAGTACACCATTGGCACCTTACACATTAAAAGGAGACATTACCATTTACTTCTTTGGCACATTCTTCAAATGTCCACTGAAGTAAACAAATGCTATAATTATGAATATGACTTTTTATAGATACAATATAGATTGCAATAGCCCCCCCAGCTTTCACTGGTGCTCCCCCCGTTTTTTTAGGACCTCTGGGAAATGATGTTTTCTTTAAATCATTATTCACTGATCTTTGGTCGTTTGATCGTTTTTTATGCTAGACCTGTTTTACAATGCAGGTGGACTAAGTGCGCTGACATTAGCAGTTTTACACAGAATTTATTTGTGAATGATCCCAGGTGTGTTGTTATGCAGTCTTGCTGAAATAAGATATTTCTTGTTGTGTTAGAAAACCCACCAATACAATTAAATTAATTATTTTTTATCTAACTGGGATTTTGTTTCCTGATAATAATTAGTACAGTGCAATGAATCTATGGTACAGTAAATAAGCTTGAGTGGTTATTTAATTTCATAGCTTACTCCATATTGCATCCATAAATCTCCACAATACACACTGTCACCTCTACTAGTATTACTGTCTTCACCTGGTCCTCTCATATTATATCAATATTAACACTGCTAAAATTAAAATACTACGTTCAACACTGGTGTGAATGCTAAAATGACTGATACTAACTAGTGCAGATGAACACACACAGCTCATCTACTCCCCGCAAAAAATAGATAACATGATCCTTTCGGACCCATGCCTCATGCCAGGCCTGGCCTTGAGTGATACAAAGCCCCCAACACTAAGCTGCAGAGCAGTGGAACTGTGTTCTTGGAAATAATGGTGCTCCATCCAATACTTAAATGATGAGTTTGCGATAAAGTGTATGGGGTGATCAGCAATATCCTGATCTACTTATTGTGGCTGAATGCAATCAAATTCCCACAACATTGCTTTAAAATCTAGTAGAAAGCCATCCCTGGACAGTAGAGACAGCTACTCCAACTAAAACAGAACTCATTTTAATGCCATTAATTTAGGAAGAAATGAGGATTGAGCAGATGTACTTTTGTTCACAGAGTTTGTAAAATGTATGTTTATTTTACCAGGGGTTGCAATGTGCACAATAAAAATATAGGCATTTTATTAACCACCAAAAATACCTTTCTGTACTATAATCTTAAGAACCAAAAGAATTGGACAAAATACTAATGAATGTAATTAGTAAATGTTGTCTGATCAATAGTAGAGATGAATAGATACTAGAGGTGTGCCAAAAAATCGATTCACATAAGAATCTTGATTCTCATTTACTACGATTCAGAATCGATTTAAAATGTCCCAAAATCGATTCTGAGGGGCGGGTTTTAGACTGATTTTGGGCTGGGTATTTTTGTTGGACCTGGCAACCCTGGGGATAGGGCTTGTCCCTTCAAACGGAGATCTTCCAGACACACACAGAGCGTAGGTGTTTGAGAATCACCGGTAAGATGGCAGAACAAGCACTATATTACCTTAGATTAACGTGTAGTTTCAATGTTTTATGGCAGAATGCTTCATAACAAGCATAAAAAAGATCGCTAGTAGTTAGTTTCAGTAACTGTTAGCTAGCTAACTAGCTAACTTTCCAGTTCCACCTTAAATAACGCTACAGGTGGCAGCGGGCTGCAGCATTTAAGGCGGAACGGAAAAATAACAATAAGCTAATCAGAGCTAATTTCAGCTCCTCATCACAGAGGAATTAAGGAATGGACAATATGAATTAATTTCTCCACCTCCTGCCCCCTTTCTGAAGAAATACAACGATCTTAAAGTTAACTAGTTAATCAGCAGCTGCTCCTGAACTTTAGCGCTTCACTGCTATCATCACATCAGCCCAGCAGCGTCACCTACACACCACCGCTAGTAGCCTGGTAATAAAGCAGTGTTATTTATTATTTATTTATTGTTCATTAACGTCATTGTGATATCCCAGTGATTCCTCTGTCACTGAGGACCCACATTCCTGCACATTTTATTGTTTTTGTAACACATTACTTGCTCCAGGACCAGTGTATATTATGGAGGGTTTTTTTTCAATAAGATTCATAAGCCAGAAGCAGAAATTTTTATAATTCAAATCGTTTTGAATCAAAAATCGATTTTGAATCGAATCGTGGCCCCCAAAATCGGAATCGAATCGAATCGTGAGATAGTAAACGATTCCCACCCCTAATAGATACCATTTTTTACAGCCGTGTAAAAGTATGTGTATTACCAATATCGATACTTACTTAGATTTAAGGAATCAGGAGCATTATGCAACATTGTAGTTGTTAATGTAAAGTAGTGCAATTCAACTGTTAATTTTATCACAAGTTTTCTTTTAAGAAATTATAAAAAAAGTATACAAAATAAAGATTAGTTTTACTGTACTGGCATATGTTTATTTCCACAGCATAAATTATGTATAAATTACACAAGCCTTATTGCATGCTCTTTCTCTCATCCATTCTCTCTTTCAGTAATCACTTGGCACAATGTGCTTCTAACTTTCTAAAGAAACTGTAGTAGTTTCTGTTAGCATTTAGCCTAGCATACAGCATACAGCATCTGACTGAAACACTCTCTTTATGGAGAAGTTAAGCAGTTAGCCATTTATTTATTAAACCAGGTCTTAAAGGTCACAATTTCATAACCTTTAATCAAATTGACATTATGAATGTCAGAATTAAATGTTCTTCAATAATCCCTGTGTTTTCATTTTACATCAATCCTGTGGCTAATAATTCACCACAAGTTTAATCTGTGTGCGTGTGTCCATCATTAGGGCTTTCTATCCACCACCGTCAGCCCAAACGACTGCCGCTTTCTCTCAAATGTAATTCAAAGTAGTCAGGATTCTGTTAATCGTCTTAACTAACACTGTAGTCTCTAACACACACACACACAGACCCTCTGTCTCTCCATGCATGCACTCAAATACAAAATCTACCACAGCAAACACAATTAACCACTTACATCTTCAAAGCTATTAAAATTTTGAGATTCAGCTTTTTGACATTTGCACAAATCAAACTCTATCTGTAATACACACAAAATGCATTGATCTGTGGTGCACTGAAACTGTGTTCACTGGAATGATGGTGCTCCCTCCAATACTTTCAGGATGAGGTTGGGTGGTGATTATTCAACATTTGAACCTGACTAATGCTCTTGTTGCTGAATACAATCAAATCCTTTCATCAATGCTCCAAAAGCCTTCTCTGGACTGTAGAGACAGCTACTACAACGAAAGTATAGTCTTTTAATAATGTTGTCTTTTAAGTGTAAATGTTAAAGAGCTTGTATGTGTGTCAGTTCTTGAACTGTTTATCCTTATATCTGCAATTAATAGTGATTAAAAACATAGCCATCAAAGAGATAATAAAGCCTTTAAAAAGTTTGACAGATTAATTTTTAGTCCAATTTTGAGATATCACAAGCATGCACTGAGCCAAATAAGATCAATGTCAGCTATGCGAGTGGCTGCCAAACTGCAATGACTGTTAAAACTTTAAAGTTCCCCAAATCCTTCCATTCTAAGAGAAATGCCTACTGAGTTCTGGGAATTTTGTGCGTTAGTTTGTTTGTTTATCTTTATCTCCAGTTACCGATCTCTTTCCGGTTTTGCGGAGAGTGCAGCATGTGACATTTGGCCTACTTCCCTTAATCTGGTTCAACTTTCTGTTCAGCTGTAATTTCTTTCTCTCTCCAATGCGGATTTCACGAAGCATATTGGTTGTGCAATAGCAATAAATTATACTGCACTAAATAAAGCACTACAAACAGGTGCACACACACACACTTCAGACAGCAGACTCAACTCAACATGACCTCTATGGCAGCTTACAGATTGGATTAAACAGCTTTTGATTTAAGGTCTATGAGGAAGTAGGCATGAGTTCATTAGGACAAACTTATTTTTTTAGCTAAATATATCCAGCTGCAGTTTTGTACCTTCTCACACCTTACTCAGCTTATTACCACCTTCTTTAATAGGAAAGGGTTCTGGAAAGGATTTAATCATCATTCTCAAAAGAGTGTCTTTTTAGGGTTCCTATTGTATGTACTCAATTAGAAAAACAGCTCACTTTTAGGTATGCTGCTCTGTCTGTTTAAACTTTGCTTAAGATACAGGTGTCATTGGTCCATTCTCCATTCTTCAAGTGTGGGAGCGGGCAAAATAAGGGATGTATAAAATATATGGCAACCAGAATAAGTGAAAAGACCACATAATTTATCCCAAACAATGCCGTTGTTAATGACAACATTTAATCGCAACCAGTGTAGAATGAACCACTCCTTCTCAATGTAGCAAACTTTTGTACGCTTTTGTAAATCTTGTCACTAAAAGGGGTGAGGGTGGGGGCATCCAAGAGTTTGTAGACAGGGAAGGCTTTACAGTAGATGTTACTTAGTAAAACAGATGGAGTAAATACTATAAGAATCTGAATGCATGTGGCCCAAAGAAGCATTAGCCAGAAAGGTCAGGTACTGATAGCGCATGTGTCGCTGCTTTAGAACATCCCATTCTTTAGGCAAAACTTGTTAAGATTATGGCATATGCATACAAGGCTAAATTTCAGCAATGGGCTCACTTAAAAGCCTCTGAATTTTATTAGATTTTGAAAATTACCTTTTATATTAATCTTGTGGCTAATAATGCACCACAAGTTTAACCTGTGTGTGTGTGTCTATCATTAGGGCTTTCTATCCACCACGGTCTGCCCAAACGACTGCAGCATTCTTTATGTATTTCAAAGTAGTCAGAATTCTGTTAATTGATGTAAGTAACACTGTATTCACTGAATGGGAGGCCATAAAATCATACAAACAGTACAAGAATCAGCCTCATTCAGAACCCTTTATCCTCGTTCAAATCTTTATTAATCTATCAAGTCTATATAAGGCAAAGTGGTTTAGAGATGGGGTTTGAAATTACTAATGAAATAAACTTCTTAATTTAAATCACTGTAGTTTAAAAATAGACCTATTATCGTGGCTGCAAACTGAAAAACACAAAAATTGAGACTTTTTTTCTGGCATATACTGTATCTGAGATATCTACATCAAAATCTTCCTAAAATAAAATTTTTCAAGTATTTCAAGAAACACGAAAAACATATGACAGTTGTTATGGCTATCTGAAAATGAGCAATGGTTTAACAGGATAGTTTATCATACAGTCGAACAGTAGAACCAACCATAAACAATCCTAAATCAATTTGTTTTAAATACTGATTGAGAAGACAGAAAACAGTTAATATTTTATATTAATCCATAATATTTATGGAAATTCAGAAACTCAAAAAAAAAAGACTCAATAATAACACTAAACACATTATAGTGAAAATCTTATCACTTACCAATTAGAGACAAGCCCTGAATCATGAAGATTAGTTTAGTGAATGTAGCCAGCATCTTGGAAAGCTTTTAACATTGTCTGTTATTTTTAGCTTTTTTAATGGTTTAATGTAATACATGTTTTTATTGATTGCAGTTTATGTTAAATAGCATAATAAAATCTGAAAGAACTTTTCCTAAAATAGTTTTATTACCTTGAGGAAGCCTATCTTAGCTTTTGTAACTGTGGAGTTTTTCTGAGGTAGGTTAACTTAGTTAGCTTAGGTAGCATAAGGCTAAGTCAGCTAACTAGCTAGGTTAGCTAAGCTAGTTTAAATTGAAAAGTTTAAATTGAGAAAAGTTATTTTTTCCATTGCATAAATTAAACATTTTTAATGTACTTTTGTGTTGCTACAATTTTTGTTACAAAAATCTTCTTACACATTTTTGACTAACTCGTTTCCAAAAAACTGTTTTAAGTGTTTATTCTGGTAAATTTAACTAGTTAAATTAGCTAGCTAGCATTAACCTAGCTATCTAGATAGACTTTTGACATTATGGCAGCTAGCGTGTTAGCTTAGCTAGGTTAACCAGCCTATCTAGCTAGTTAGGTTAACTATTTCTACACTGTTTTAATGTAATAAATATATTATTTGCATTTTTATGTTGAATATAATAATAAATTCTGAAAACACTTTTCCTAAAATAGTTTTGTTAACTAAGCCAATCGTAGCTTACGTAACTGTAACTTTTCCTGAGGTAACTTGGTTAGCTTAGGTAGGTCAAGTTAGCTAACTAGCTAGGTTAGCTAAGCTAGCTAGTTAGCGTAGCTAACTAAAAGTTTAAATTGAGAAAAGGCGAGGTTATTTTTACCATCTCCTAAATTAAACATTCTTAAACCTTAAACCTACTTTTGTATTGCTATATTTATTGTAACAAAAATCTTTTTACATACAAAAATTTTCTTTGCATTTGTGACAGATTTTTTTTCTCCAAATAACTAACTTAAAAGTTTAAACTGAAAAGGGTTATTTTGTCCATTTCATAAATTAAACCGTTTAAGGTTAGATGTACTTTTACATTACTTTTTATTAGCTAACAACAATTTTTGTAACAAACATATTCTCACAAAGAGAGTTTTATTTGCTTTTTTGACTGGCTCCTTTCCAAATAACTGGGTTTTAAGCGTTTATTCAGGTACATTTTGTTAGATGGGTTAGCTAGCGTTAACCTAGCTAGCTAGGTAGACGTCCGGCGGCTAGCGAGTTAGCTTAGCTAACTAGGTAAACCAATCTAGCCAGCTAGTTAGCGTTAACTGTTTCTAAGTTGTTTTATTGTATTAACTACATTTTTATGGTGAATATCATAATATTTTTAAGTACTTGTATTAGCTTACCTACATATTTACTCCAGGGAAGCCTAATTAAGCTTTTATAGCTAACTAACTGTTAGTTGACATAGGTTGGCTAAGCTAACTGGCTAAAAGTTCATATTAAGAAAAGTGGCGGTTATTTTAACCTACTTACGCCTGAACTCTGCTGATCACTGCATGGCGTCCGCGGCTCCTTCTCCCGCTCTCTGCCTCTCTTTTCTCCTTCTCTTCAGTTCGCAGAAGCAGTTTGTTCAAACTTTAACATCCAAAATAGCTCCATGGTGAACGGCGGTTGGTGTAAGAAGCTTCAGCTACAGTCAGAACTCCGAGCGAGGAGCTGCTGAAGAGCCCGTCTCTCTGCGCTCAGCCTCGGTCTCCTCACTCACAGCAACAGCAGCATCAGCAGCCGCACTTCACTCATTCTCTCAGCTCCAGGGAGTTTATAGCTATATATCCCAGATTTTTACATTCACAGCAGCCTGCGACCACCCCGGTTCCACCACCACCGCTTCCCGCAGCTCACACACATTATTTCAGTTTTTTCTCTTTCAGAAAAGGAGAGATGGGGGGAATAAACCGCGCGCGCGTCCCCTCCCGCCCGCGCGCATCTGAGCTGAGGGATGGGGAAGGGATTACGGCGCGAGAGACGCGCTCTGTTTTTAATTATTGTGATTATTCATCACTCTTAATCACAAACGAATAAATAAATATATAAATGAGTAAATAAATAAATGCCGCGTGAATGGATAATTATGTGGGTAATTACGTGGGATGGAACGTGTAGAGTAGCCTATTCTTTCATGGGTGACTTCGGTTTTTGCTGTGAATTTGTTGATTTTAACCTTCAATATCAATTCAGCAAATAGTATGTTTAGCACAAGTTTTACAACTTTCATCAAGCTGTTTTGGATCCGTTTTTTTTAGCGGGTGCCGGCATTTTAACCAGCATTTAATAAAGCAGGCTCGCTTTTCAGCTGCCGGGGTTGGCCAAGACTTCAGTTTGTGCACTTTTACGCGCCCCATGCGCTTTTTTTTACGCGTGCCCTGCGCTTTTACGCGCCCTGTGCAATTTTAACGCATGTCACACGTAAAAGCGCACGAGGGTTCTATGCGCTTTTATGCGTGTTTGTGCGCTTTTATGGATTCCGGGCGCCTTTACGCATCCCGTGCGCTTTTATGCATCTCATGCGCTTTTATGCGCCCTATGCGCTTTTACGCGTGCCATGCGCTTTTACGCATAGTGCAAAACAAGATAAAAACAAGATAAAAACACTCTCAACAACAAAAGCACTACTAAGGTAGAGATAATGGTGTAATTCATCTGTAATTTTTAATATTCTAATATTTTTTTGAAACATTGTTTTCGAATTTGTTCTGTTTTTTGTGATATTTTTTTATCCACATTATAAGCAGTAATATACGAATTTGCTCTCTTTTTTGAAGTAAAAGTAAAACAATTTCACTTAAACCCAGTTATGTAAAAAACAAACAAAATAGCTACACGAAAGTAACTACACAAGTGTATTCTGGTGTTTTTTAACAAAGAAATTCTATTCTGTTTATAGACTTTAAACCCAAAATCCAGATATCTCACTCTCTGGGAATATGATAACTAATAATTATACAACTATTAAAACAACTTAACTTTCAGTGAAAGTTAGTATGAAAAGATTTAGTTCAACGCAAGAAACAGCTTAAACTGTTAATAACTTAAATGCTGCAAAAACCTAAAAAAAAATGAATTTTTGTGGAGATACACAGCCCAGCTGGCCACCAACGGCAATAGACGTTAAT
Organism: Astyanax mexicanus; assembly: GCF_023375975.1. NCBI lineage: Eukaryota > Metazoa > Chordata > Actinopteri > Characiformes > Acestrorhamphidae > Astyanax > Astyanax mexicanus. The sequence goes on along the minus strand of NC_064411.1, from coordinate 46,966,368 downwards.
TTCATGTTGAATGTTGGTCATGACGTCAGATGACAAAAAAATTACGCCAGGATAACGTCTAATACTGTTACGTGCCAGCGTGGAGAGATTGGATATGAGGAATTTGCTCACGAAGCTGGGTTGCGGATACATCAGAGTTTCAACAAACAGTTTATTACTCTCAATCGGCCTAAAACAAAACACCTTCTTTAAGGTGGTGCTCCTGCTGCTGTAGACTACGGTTCTTCAATCCTGGTCCTGGCGCCACCTGCCCTGCTAATGTATGGCTTTCTCCTCTCTCAACACACTTGATTTAATTCAACAGCTTACTAACAAGCCTTGTCAGAGTTGAAGTGGGTGTGTTAAAAAAGGATTTTCATTAAAATTTCTTATCAAACATAAAAAAACTTTTTATCTAATGCTCGAATAGAAATCCTCAGGATTTATTCATATAATATCAAGCAGAAAAGTGTCAATCGAGAAAATATTATAGAAAAATACATACTAGTAAACTAGCTCGTGACCAGCATGGTGTATGTTTTTTTTTTTCTGGATGACCAGCTAACATTAATCTGTATTTTTAAAAGAATAATATATTTCTATGACAATTTCAGATATTTAATTGTTAATATTTTAGTGCAGGCATCAATATAAAGCTCTGGAAAAAATAAGAAATCACTTAAAAATGATGAGTTTCTTTGATTTGACCAAATTGAAAACCTCTGGAATATAGTTAAGAGGAAGATGAATGATCACAAGTTATCAAACCAAGCTGAACTGCTTGGTGGCATAAAGTTATCCAAAAGCAGTGTGTAAGACTGGTGGAGGAGAACATGCCAAGATGCATGAAAACAGTGATTAAAAACCAGGGTTATATACCCTGATTTCTGAACTCTTAAAACTTCATGAACATGAACTTTCTTTGCATTATTTGAGGTCTGAAATCTCTGAATCTTTTTTGTTATTTCCATTTTCAACCATTTCAATCATTTTCTGCAAATAAATGCTCTAAATGACAATATTCTTATTTGGAATTTGGGAGAAATGTTGTTAATAATTTATAGAATAAAACAATGTTAATTTTATTCAAATATAAATAGCTAAATCAAATAAACTGATTGAGAAACTGAAGTGGTCTCTTAATATTTTTTTCAGAGCTGTATATGACATCAGCTGTCGTACCACCATGGGTTGCTCTGTGGTTTAAGAGCAGCTTGCCTAGAAATATTAGGAAAAGAAGCATTAAGATTTGATGCAATATCGCCCTCTTCTGCCTCATATTTACAGTGACATCACTGAGGATGGCTGCAGTTTTCCCGGGTGTCTATATGGGGCAGTAGAGAGCCAGTCTGACTGTTTCTCCGTTTCTCTGTGGAAGAGAGTGAGACTGAAAGGAGTTGTGTGTTTTTCGGGCTGTGTTTTTTATTGATCTGCTGCAGTCATGTCGGAAAGAAAGGTCTTAAATGTAAGTACATTAAATACTCTTCTATTTCTACTTGTGATTAAATGAAGCAAATGAATAAGGAAGCGATAGGGTTAGTCAGAATGCTAATATGCTAACCTGTTAGCTACATGAGGCTAACTGACTAAGTTAACCTAGCGCAGGTCTGAAGATAGCTACAGACACTAGCTTAGCTAACCCAGGTAAACAGATAACCCAGGTAAACAAACACAGATAAATACATAAACTCGAGTATCTGCTGTTAAACGAAACTATTTACACAACATAATTTCAGAACGTGATAAATTGAGGCTAAACCCCTGTAAGACGTTTTCATTAACTTACCTGGCTAGCCTAACAACTATTTTGTGTTAGCTACATTTCTAAATTAATTTGTTTGATGTGTTTTTCCTTATATACTGTTAAATATTTAGGTCAGATTTAGAAATATACTTTAGAATTAAGTTATTAAAAGGTTCACGAACTTTCAAGCACAACTACAGCTACTTACTTCCAATACATTTTAAAGTACAATGTTACAGTAATAGTCCCTCGAATAGTTCACTCGAATAAAATATTATTTTGCTAAGGTTGCACAATATTTCATATATATAAAAAGAATATCCATGTTTTCAGTAGAAGTGACCAGAATTAACACGTTTAAGAAAATGGTAACCTGTTTTTTTAGTAATTATGTCATGTAAAAAAATAAAAGCACCACAGATTTCCGTTTGTATCAAACACCAAAAAAAGTCGTAACATTACATGTTTGATATAATTTGACATCCTACCTGATACCTGCACAACTTGAGCAGATTTCTGAGCAGAATTGAGCGATATTTCTGTTTGGATCAATTTGTTTGACTTGGTTTTCCTTATATACTAATATGACTTGTGTCAGATTCATGCAGAAATATGACAAAAAAAAAAAATAAAGGGTTCAGAAACTTTTAAGCACCACTATAACTACTTTTGTCTGTGCACATGCACAACTTGAGCACATGCTCATACTGCTGCATAAAGATAAGATACTCTTTTCATAAATGTATAGCAATAATTTTAGAAAATCTAGCATGTTTCTACATGTTCTTGGACATACGTTTTGTGTTGTTGTGATGACTAATTTGTTTACACACTGCATGGTATTGCTTTTGTAGAAATACTACCCCCCAGATTTCGATCCATCTAAAATCCCCAAGCTCAAACTGCCCAAAGACCGGCAGTATGTGGTCCGATTGATGGCTCCATTCAACATGAGGTAAGAGACTTAGAAAATTCATTACTTACATGACTGGTTAAATTGTGTTGTTTGTTCGTTGTTTGTTTAAATGTTTCCTATCTCTTTGCTTCAGGTGTAAGACGTGTGGAGAGTACATTTACAAAGGGAAGAAGTTCAATGCAAGAAAAGAGACAGTACAGAATGAGCTGTATATGGGGCTGCCCATCTTTCGCTTCTATATTAAATGCACAAGATGTTTGGCAGAAATCACATTTAAGGTAAGCAAGTGAAGTAATAAAAAAATACATGGAAATTACATTTCCATCTTCACTGCAGTCTTAACTTTCTGTTTTTCACATTTCCAAATAGACAGACCCAGAGAACACAGACTACGCTATGGAGCACGGTGCCACAAGAAACTTTCAGGCTGAGAAGCTGATTGAGGAGGAAGAAAAGAAAATCCAAAGGGAACGAGAAGAGGAGGAGCTAAATAACCCCATGAAGGTAATATTGAACAACTTATTTTTTATTTGCAGCATAATAAATACTTATACTAAAGACCACCATTATTTGTTGCCTTTATTATACTTTCTACTTAACCATTAACTTTTCTCAGATACGCCAGAATTCTGTTTAGTTATCCACATGCTCTGGTGTTTCCATCAGGTTCTAGAGAACCGTACACGGGATTCAAAAATGGAGATGGAAGTCCTGGAGAACCTACAGGAGCTGAAGGAGCTGAACCAGCGGCAGGCTCAGGTGGACTTTGAGTCCATGCTGGAAGAGTACAAGGAGCTGGAGAAGAGACAGAAGGAGAAGGAGCAGGAGGAGGATGAGAGAGAGACCAAGTATGTGCTTTATACTACTTGTGCTTTATACTATACTACCCAAGTATGTGGTAAGTATAAAGAAATCTTCAGCCTTTATTTGAATCTTTCCTGGAAAAGGCTCGAAGTTGCTAATGATGAAAGTTGTTCATGCCAGAATGTCATTCCCTGGTTTGAACGTGGACGTTAAACTGTAAAACAGCCTATAGTGAATATGCGTTTACAATGAACTTATACAGAGTGTTTTAGTCCATTTTTTTCATTTTGAAACAATACACAGTACGGTCCAGTCAGAGCAGATGTCATTTGTATGTGTTAGGTTAGTAAGCAGTTGAAGATGCAAAAACAAGCTTAACTTTTAATGGCAATCAGTGTGTACAAGTTTTGTTCTCTCAGATTATGGAAAATGAAGAAACTGGTGGGATGATGCTATTTTTATAGACTATATGAATGAAAGAACTGTTTGTTCTGTTCAGGGAATGTCTTCTAGTTTTATGAGCATTGCTGTGAGTATTTGATACCCCTCTATCCTACACCTGGCATTGGGCAAGGTGGCATGGTGGCAACAGGTTCATGTTTATTTGCTCCAGAATGTAATATTCCAATAATAATACTTGTATGTTAAAGGTTAGACAAGCTGGCTGTATGCATACATTTTAAGAACTGTCCATGTATTTCTTAAAAGACACTTTTAAAAGACACTTGGTCTCAAAAATGTTCACATGTCTATTTTCTTTTTCCCCCCTCCGCTTTTTTTATTTCCCTCTCTGCAGAGAAATGCTGGATAGAGCTTTAGTGAAGAGGTTGAGGGACTCTGACTCGGACTCGGACTCAGATCAGGAGGAAAAGAATAGAAAAGAGCAGCAGAATAAAAACGCTGCTCTGAAACCCACAGATATCCTGACTACAAAGGAAGGAGCAGACATAAAGGTACTTTAAGGAACAAACATATCCTTGCTGCTGCCTTGTGAGGAGATGGACAGTGATATTTGAATCTTACTGCTGGTTTTTACAATCTATGAAAAACTCTGCATAAAGAATTACATTGCTTAGGAATGTTCATTTTCTGGAATTGGAATTAAGTTTTACAGAACAAATTTGTTTGTCCATGAGATTAATTTGTCTTAATGAGATATGTAATTTTAGATTCTAGTCAACTCTAGGTTCTGAAATTTTTGTTTGTCCATTTTAGCTTCTTTTTCCCCAGATTTCACACATATAAATCTTCTATTATCTTCCATTTTTGGTTCAGTTTTGCCCATTTTTTTTTTATAATATTGCCCACACTGGTCTTAGTTATCTTCCAAAATGTAAAGTATAGCTAGAGTAAAGGACATGTTAGCATTGTTGCTTTAACCCCTTGAACCCTTGGTTTATTGATCAGTTAGTCATCATAAGTAGAAATTATCTCAAGGCCAATCAGGGCCTCTTTTGTATCCTATGAAGGTTATGACTAATGTTATGAAGGTCAAGAACTGGGGGCTACAAATTCTTTAAACAATTGAGTTGGATAGGTGTAAACTTCTAATCTGAATGTTTTTGTAGTTATTATTATTATTATTATTATTATTGTGTTCTATTGTATTTTGTATTTCTCTATAGTTGACTTATAGCTTTATATTTTTACCCATCTTTTCACCGTCTCCATAGGGCTCCTCCACCGGGGTGAAACGCCAGAAAGTTGAGAGCTGGGAGAGGAGTGTTGGAGGTTTGGGAGGAAAAAGTGCACTGGGATCACTTGTAGTAAGGAAGAAGCCTGCAGCCACCACAGCTACAGTACAGCAGCCGACAGCTGTAGGCCAGACAGGTACAAATGCAGGGGACTGTACATGTTACATTAGAATTAGTTTACCAGTAAATGTGTAGTCAGTGGTTTGTTTATTTTTTATACTGCATATTAAATCTTGTCGAAAAGTGGGGATTTTGTTTGCAATCATTTTTTACCAAAGTATTCCAACTTTTTGAAATTTGCATCCACTACAAAAGCTTCTTCCAACCACAAGATTTAAACTACACGCCATTTAAAATTGGAAATAAATACAACACAAGAATTAGTGTGGTTTGTTGACCCTACATCATAAACATAAATAAATATCTGAAACTTTTTTTTGTCATTTGTTCCATGGTTGAGGGGTTGCATACAATCAAAATGATTTACAATAACTTTCACTGAATTGGCAAAAATAGCTGTCTTATTTCCTAACCTTTTTTCTGTTCGACCAAACAAGCGCAACATAAGTATATTTATTTTTTCAAATCAGCATCCCAATAATGTTGTAACAGTTAAAATAACAGTTAATGATGAGAATGAATGAAAAATAAGAATGTTTAGATTTAGAAATACATGCACATTTCTTTTATTGTATATATGTTTTATCAACTTTTTAGAACAAATTAACACTATATTTTATGCCTCCCAGAACAACCAGGTTAACTCTACAGCTTAAACCCCAAAGTCAAGTTTGTGTAATAAAAGAATGGAAAAGGAACACTTAGGCTTAAGTTATCAAGCTACCTGTGAGCTCCTGCTTTGTGAAACCTCTTTTTGTTGTGACAGATTTGTATTAAATTCTATTCTAAAATATATATTTTTCTATCTTCTCATTCATATGCAGCTTCTTCTAAAACTGCAGAGACCTCTGCTACAGCCACTGCCGGCAGCAGCCAACCAGTGGTGGTCCAGAACGGTTCCTCTCTCAGCCTGCTGGGGGCATACTCGGACAGCGATGACAGCAACTCTGACTGAGCTTCTAGTGCATTAGTGCTGATGAAGACTATTTTTACTGTTAAAATTCGCATAATACAGAAAAAAAAATCTTTCCCCCTATTTTAAGGTGGAGAGTTTTGTTGGGTAGATATTTTATTTGGACATAATTTTTAATAATATTCTAGTTGATGGATTTATAATTGAAGTAAAGACATTTCCTCAGTCATGTTTATCATATTTCTTGGTTTTAAATAAGAAGTTTTTTCATGATGCCATTTTATTTACTAAAATATCTCACACACATCTCCCTCACACAGATATGATTACTCTTTCTTTTTATGGTTTGTCATACAGCTCACACACATGCCCTATCTTTTGTTTGATATGTTATTTTTACTACTTTTGTTCCTCCAAACTCGATTGATAATCCTTTCATAGTAGTGCAAAAGTCTCTAATCCACCCTGATTTATATATTGAGCTTATCTGACCTTATCGGTTAGGAGGGTGGTGTCACCCAAGCACAGCAGATGGCTATTTTCAAACTAGCCTGAGTTTGTTTTTCCTGAGAAATCAAGACAAATCCTGGACCACTTCTAGTTAAAACACTTAAAACACGCCCTCTTCACTAAAACCTCCTCTTAATATGGGACTTCAGTAGTGTACATGTAAATGTAATGGGAGGCTGATATATTTTAACATTTATAAAAACTAAAGTAAAATCAAATTGATGAATATATTAGTCACTGGAATAGTATTTTAAAGTGTTAATATATTCCCAAGTAATTAAAATGGCTGGTAAAAAATAAACATCATTAGAATACATTTTTTTGCACTGGTTGTTTTCTGTTAAACAAACATGCATTATCCAAATTATCTTGTACAGGTACTTAATTTAGGTTGAATAGGTTTACTGTAAACTACCTCATATTGTATTTTTACTTCCACTATAACAGTGGCAGTAATTCAGATAAAAAAATGTCAATGAAAATCAAAGTATATTATTTATTTAGGCCTTTTTGGAGCATTGCTATTGGTCTATTTAGCAAAAATTCTGGTACACTGTGAAGAAGACCTCTTTACATTCCACATGACTAAATGTAATTTTGCAGCTACATTTTATTTTAAAATTGAAACTCATCAATGTCTTCCCCATCCTTAAATGTTCATTAAAGATCTTATATACTTAAATTTTTTTTACTTGGATAATATTGTAAAAATATTATATCATGATATTTATAGACACTTTTACAAAATATTATTTAATAAAAAAGAAATCGCAGATAAAATGTAACACTATTGCAATTTTAACCTGTGGCTCTACAGATTATAATTAATTTTCTTTTTTTAAATATAAATCATTGGATTTATTAATTGCTCTTTTTTGCTTTTCATTTTGGACATTTATGAAATACAACCACCTGGGATGTGGTCGGTCTATCTCACTGTCTCTCTGTGTATATGTCTTGTCTATTTGTCCACTTTTTAGCAACAACTTTGTAGCCTATATATGCATGGATACCATCTAGCAACACTTTAGAATCCTCACCGTCCTTGTGCATATACTTGCTGTCTCTTGAAAAAGAGGTATATCCATTTTTGACAATTTTTAGTTTTCTAAACACAATGACATTTCTCCAAACTGACACTTACACTCTGTCGGAATTTATTGATGAATGGACCAATAGAAGTTCTCCAAAAATACCTTAAAGAAACTCTTTTTACATTGACTTACACTGAAATTTAAGAAGGTTTAACTCTCTCCTGTAAAGTTAATGTTTTGGAGATACATGTTTTTCTTTGGACGGCAAAGATTTCTACAGTTCTGGAAAAAATAAGAGACCTCTTAAAAATGATGAGTTTCTTTGATTTTACCAAATTGCAAACCTCTGGAATATAATCAAGAGGAAGATGGATGATCACAAGCCATCAAATCAAGCTGAACTGCTTGAAATGTCTGCACCAGGAGTGGCATAAAGTTATCCAAAAGCAATGTGTAAGACTGGTGGAGGAGAACATGCCAAGATGCATGAAAACTGTGTTTAAATACCAGGGTTAATTCATAAAAAAAATGATTTCAGAAAGCTTAAAACTTTATGAATATGAACTTGTTTTTCTTTGTATTATTTGAAGCCTGACATCTCTGCATCTTTTATGTTATTTCAGCCATTTTTTATTTTTTGCAAATAAATGCTCTAAATGGCAATATTTTTATTTGGAGAAATTTTGTTCATAGTTTATAGAGTAAAACAACGATGTTCATTTTACTTAAACATATAACTATAAATAGCAAAATCAGAAAAACTGATTCAGAAACTGAAGTGGTCTGAATTTTTTCCAAAGCTGTTTATTTATTTATTTATTTTTTGCTTTGCAATATCTAGCAATATCTACTTTGGATATGCTGTCCTTTCCCAACTCAGAAATACTAATGTTTTAAATAAAAAAAAACATGAGGCACCTTTGCTTTAATTTGTAAGTGAAGAGTTTTTCACAAGAAACTAAGTAAATTTAAAAAATCATAAAATCCATGATATGATCGGGAATTATATTTTGCATCACAATAAAATGGTTCATCCCTATTGATTACACTAGTAACTTTTGGCTATCTCAGTTATAAACTACACTGTTTGTGCTTGTGATATCTCATACCTTCATCCAACAATAATAATATTATTATCTGGCTACATATGTGAGCTGCAGAAAACTGGGGCGCTGAGATATGTTGTGTTGGATGACATTTCCATGCAGAACAAAGGGAAGAGAGAGGGAGAGGGAGAGAGAAGTAGCCTGTGGGCTTTTCTCCTACAACTGAACTGAACTCAGTGCTGACTGCTCTGATTTAACCAGCTGGCTGCCATCTCTCCCTCTCTCTGTGTCTCTGCTGGCTTCCACATTAGGATTAGGCAGCCTCTGCTGCGGAGGGGAGATGGGCTCCAGGTCTGATTTTTAGCGTGTTTTCCTGGGAAAGTCCTCTGGAGGTGAGTGCAGCGGTGTGTGGGGAACTTTAGGCTGCAGTAGATGAGCGTTGGGCTGATTTTTGGGGGGGATTTGATGATGGATTTTGTGTCGGTGCCACAATGGCTGAGAATAGTTTAGTAGTTGGGTGTCGAAAATGTGTGCTTAATCTGTTTTTGAGACGAGTTAAGGAAGGTTAATGTGGTTAATTATTTTTATTGAGATGTTTTTCTCGTTTTTCTAAGCTTCTGTTTGGTTTTATTTCCAGATATAACTGGCTTTGCCTCTTGGTTAGCTTGTTGCTAGCTAGCAACGTCTGTTTGAATAGGCTTCGGCGTCGCTTAGTGAAGTTTTCAGAGGTGGGTAGTCCAGGTCCGGAATGTGAAAATCCTCTCCACGATTTTGCTCCAGCTGCATCTGCTTACTGTGCTGCAGCAGAGCCGTCCAGGCAGTTTGCGTGAAACCCTGGGGCGGATTTTCACTTTCCTTCCGGACCTGGACTACCCCAAACTGTTTAAAGATTGGTTTAATTTGTATCTCTAAAGATAATTAACGTAACGTTACTTCTTAAAACAATAAAATATGTCGTTTACTATCCTATAGCTGGTGATAAATGTCTAGGTTAGATAGCTAACTTAGTATTATTTATTTATAGTTAAATACTGCTGAACACACTGAGGTAAGTTAAATACTAACTAGAGCAAAGAAAAGCTTCTGGGAGTTCAACGTTATTTTAACGATTAAAACAGCTTTATTCGTAAACAAAGGGAAGAAATATAGCTGTACGCTGAAAACTGTAACGTTATATAACAAAATACACGTTAAACATAGTTAAATGTGTCATAAATGAAGGAATGCCGTTGATATGGAGGCGTTGTCTCTCCTTTTTGGATTCAAGTCCATGTGGAAATTGAATAGACGTTTGTTTTTTGTTTGCGTTAAATCTTTAATGATGAAAAGGCGAAAACAAAAACTTTATTAAACGTATTTAACGTAGCCAATAGGATGATCGTTTAGTGTTTGAATTCTGACATTGAATCAACGTTCATTTAAAGGTTTTTAAGTCTGCAAGCTATAATAATAGCATACAAACATGATGTGTGTTTAAATGTATGCATGTATACATAAAATAAATATTAATATATTTATAAGGTCAGTACCAGTGAAAAGTTTGGACACACCTTCTTATTCAATGTTTTCACATGTAATAATCTTTTTTTCTTTATTTGATTTATTCTATGCATTGTAGATGAATGGTAAAGGCATGAAAACTGTGGCTATAATAATACTTTGGACCAAAAAGGCACATAAGGCTCCCTGGCTTCCTTTTCTTTATTTATAAATATATTTTTATATATTTGTTTCTTTATTTATATATTTATTTTGTTATTAATTATATTCATTTGAATACTAGTTTGCTATTATTATTATTATTATTATTATTATTATTATTATTATTATTATTATTTTATTATTATTATATTTTTTGTGTCTTTGGTGCTTACAGTATGTGAAAGGGTTTGGTACTAATATTTATGCTGATTATATATTTGTATTGACTAAGATCTGCAATGAAAATATTGGAATGAGAACAATTAATGGACACATGGAATTACATAGTTAACAAAAAACTCTTTGGCCTCTACAATGCCCTGACCTAAACCTAATTGCGATCGGTGATTTATAGTAAAAAACATTTAAAAACGCATTTAAATGCATGAAACTGGTTTGTTGAACGCTTTTTTGTTTACAAAATTATTCCACAAATATGGCTTTAATGTCTTTTATTATTACATTTACAATGAGCACATTGAAAAACACATTAAATGAGATTGGAGAGGTGTGTCAAATTCTGACAGGCACTGTATATATATATATATATATATATATATATATATATATATATATATATATATATATATATATATATATATATATATATATATATATATTAGTTGTAAGCTAGCTAACTTGCTCCACATTTCTGTTGTCTTTCTCCATTTTTCTAGAAAACCACAAAGAAGAGGAGTAAGATATTCTAAGGCATCAATGATTGGGGCATATGAAAGGTAACTATCTAGAATAATATTTTAAGTCAAATTTCCCCCCACAAGATAGGAATAAAACTGTGATCTCTTTCAGTAATCGTGATGTGAAAAAAAAAATGTTTAGGAATGTGCATTTCTGTGAACTGAAGATTTGAGCTAAATGTGTGATGCAAGCCAAGCCTAATTTTTTCTATTATTTTCCTTAAATACAATGTGTCTCATTTATTTGTGTAGTGCTTTGGCATAAAATAAAAATATAAAAAATAATGAAAACAGAATAATTTACAGTAAAAAGAAATATATTATAGACCAATTTAATATAATGTTCTCTTTATAAATTATGTGGCAAAATGTGTTATATTGTTATGAATAATTAATGGAGCAGAGTGTCACTGATGCGAAGCATCACACGTTCCCCCCCCTAGTCTTTTACATTATCTAATCCTATATTTTAACCTTTCACTGATCCCGTTTGTACCTGGTCACTTCATGTGACTCATAGCTGTGTTGTATTCTGTTGATATTTGATTCTCATGCAATTACACTTAAAATTCAAATGTGTCTCCATTAGTCAGATCACAATCCAAAATCGCAGTTTTAAAAGTCACTTTTTTATTATTCCTGGTGATTTTTTTTTATTATTTCTGGTAATGTGGTTGTACTAGGGGAGTTTTGGTTGTAGAATGTGCTTTCCAAAGATGTTTGTTTTTACACTGCTATAACATATCCTGAAGTAGATGTAGAAAAAGTATTCCATATGTTTTGTGGCTTGGTCTTACCCAGGTTTAATCCTGATACTTAAGGTGGATGAAGTCATCAGGTATAAATGGGGATATCCTGTCAAACCACCCCAAGTGTGCTCCCACTGCTCCCACACCTTTTGTTTTAGACCTGTTAAAAATTAGCACCAAAGCAAACAACATGCCTAATTCCATCCCACTTTACCTTAAAGCATGTTGTGATTTTTGACACTGTTAGATATATTAGCGCTGTAGCTCTAGTGCACAACTAAAGATGCAAACCTAAAAAAAAAAACTAAATTCACAGAAAATGTTTTGGCAGCATTTGATACAAGTTGGAACTTTAGGAGAGCATTTTTAAAGAAGTTGACTTTGTGCAACTTTTTAATGAGATATATTTCTCATAATCTGTCCTTTACAGACCCATGGCAAAGTGGTTGAAAGATTACCTAAGTTTTGGCAGCAGGAAAGGACCTCCGCAGCCGCCCAAACCAGACTACACAGAAAGCGAAATACTCCGGGCTTACCGCGTTCAAAAAGAACTGGACTTTGAAGACCCCTACGAACCTTCAGAGAACCGGGCTCAGAACGGTCAAGCCACTGCCGATCCGTTCCCTGCTTTTGGAACTGTTCTGCCTAACGGCGTGGAGGTCAAGATCGTTTCTCCTAAACACAGACTGATAAAAGTGGAATCTCAGGAATTTGGACGCTGCAAGATCCCATTAAGCATTGTGTCATTCGAGGAGCCCCATGCGCCTGTAAGTTCTCCTTTCACTTCATTTTATTCATTGCTTATGCAGTCCTCGTACGGCCTGTTAGAATGGGAAATGCATAGGTGTGCTCTGCACAGTTCATAAATGAATCAAATGCTGGGTGTAGTGTACATCAACTTAATTGTACTTCTGTAGTAGTACTACTAAGGTCAAAGCATCTTCTTAGTGTGGTTCATAAATCGTATTACTGCAAACCAGGCACTTACAGCTGCTCAGTGACCGACTATATAAATGGTTGTGCAGCACCAGTACATGACTGCCTTGCAACTCTATACACTGCCACTGATGTAGATAGTCAAGTCTGTATCTAACTCTGTGCCGTGGCAGTGTTGGGCTGAAGACGACTGTTTGTCAGAAGCTCTTTGTTTTTCTGTCTGAGCTTCTTTCTTTTGAGTGCTGTGAATAGAGATTTTCTGGCTTGGGGAGGTGCTGTTTTGCAAGTGTCAGTATTGCTGCATCACAAAACAATGTAGGTTCTGATTGCTTGCGCACAGAAACCATGCCAAAGCACATGATAGCTTTTGCTTGTTTAGGCAACATTTGCAAGAATATTTTAGTATCTGTCAAAAATCCCTTTCTGTTGATTTCATTGAGAACAACTTGCTACAATTGCTGTGGGATTTGTATAAAATTATATATTTTATCATGCCAGATTTATTAGATGCAACCTGCACGTCTTTGCTACAAATTCAACATTTAAATCAGTTTATAGCAGAGTGTGGGTACAGGAACTTCTCTTTTTCAATCTCTGGGGAGACTGAAATTTAATGCTGTGTCAAAACTAACCCTCCAATGTGGAGGCTGTGCTTTAGACTGCCTTAGACTGAGTATATACACTACCGTTCAAAAGTTTGGGGTCACATTGAAACGTCCTTATTTTTGAAGGAAAAACACTGTACTTTTCAATGAAGATAACTTTAAACTAGTCCTAACTTTAAACAAATACACTCTGTACATTGCTAATGTGGTAAATGACTATTCTAGCTGCAAATGTCTGGTTTTGGTGCAATATCTACATAGGTGTATAGAGGCCCATTTCCAGCAACTATCACTCCAGGGTTCTAATGGTACAATGTGTTTGCTCATTGGCTCAGAAGGCTAATTGATGATTAGAAAACCCTTGTGCAATCATGTTCACACACCTGAAAACAGTCTAGCTAATTACAGAAGCTACAAAACTGACCTTCCTTTGAGCAGATTGAGTTTCTGGAGCATCACATTTGTGGGGTCAATTAAACGCTCAAAATGGCCAGAAAAAGAGGACTTTCATCTGAAACTCGACAGTCTATTTTTGTTCTTAGAAATGAAGGCTATTCCATGGGAGAAATTGCTAAGAAATTGAAGATTTCCAACAACGGTGTGTACTACTCCCTTCAGAGGACAGCACAAACAGGCTCTAACCAGAGTAGAAAAAGAAGTGGGAGGCCGCGTTGCACAACTAAGCAAGAAGATAAGTACATTAGAGTCTCTAGTTTGAGAAACAGACGCCTCACAGGTCCCCAACTGGCATCTTCATTAAATAGTACCCACAAAACACCAGTGTCAACATCTACAGTGAAGAGGTGGCTGCGGGATTTTGGGCTTCAGGGCAGAGTGGCAAAGAAAAAGCCATATCTGAGACTGGCTAATAAAAGAAAAAGATTAAGATGGGCAAAAGAACACAGACATTGGACAGAGGAAGACTGGAAAAAAGTGTTGTGGACGGATGAATCCAAGTTTGTGGTGTTTGTATCACAAAGAAGAACGTTTGTGAGACGCAGAACAAATGAAAAGATGCTGGAAGAATGCCTGACGCCATCTGTTAAGCATGGTGGAGGTAATGTGATGGTCTGGGGTTGCTTTGGTGCTGGTAAGGTGGGAGATTTGTACAGGGTAAAAGGGATTCTGAATAAGGAAGGCTATCACTCCATTTTGCAACGCCATGCCATACCCAGTGGACAGCGCCTGATCGGAGCCAATTTCGTCCTACAACAGGACAATGACCCTAAACACACCTCCAAATTGTGCAAGAACTATTTACAGCAGAAGCAGGCAGCTGGTATTCTATTGGTAATGGAGTGGCCAGCGCAGTCACCAAATCTGAACCCCATTGAGCTGTTGTGGGAGCAGCTTGACCGTATGGTACGCCAGAAGTGCCCGTATAACCTTAAAACTTAAAAAACAATCTTTACTCATTATATTTACACCATAGTTTTTCTTTCCATCCTCCGATCCCTTAAAAACAGAACTACTACTTGGCTAAACACACACCAGGAAGGAAAGTACTGGCTTATTTTTTTTACAAGTAAGATTTGACTGATGCAATCCCTGGCAATGGATACAAGATAAGGCTAAAAGATAACACAGACACAATAACAGTCTTGACTCATCATATTTACACACTAAGGCACTAGCTAACTTCTCTCCATCCTCTGATAGTTTAAAAACAAATGGACTTCCTTAGCTGGACCAAACTGGAGCTAAATACACCTCAGAAGTGACTTTTTACTGTCAAAGACTCAAAAAAGCTAAGCAAAGTGAGAAGCCTTAAAGCTAACCTAGCCCAGAGTCTCCAGCTTGTTAACATCACTTTACACTAAAGGCAAACATTGAGAGGAGAAAACTGGAACTATTAAGAAACAAATACATTGTTATTGTTGTAATTTTAAAGCTATGCAGCTTTGCAGCTTCTGTGAGGCTGTAACAGGATTGTAAACAGGGTTAAAACACAGTGTCTTGATTATTTCCACCCTAATTAAAGGCACATATTTTTATTGTAAAAATCTTTTGGTCTTTTATATCAAGGTGGAATTGTTGCTTTGTTAGGAGCTGTGTTGTATAGGTGCAGATAATTGTTTTGGTTTGGTTTGTTTACTTTCATTTCTATATTAAATATTATCTAGATTAGGTTTTGTATCAGTTTATACTGGAACGCGTGAACCATGGAAGACAAATGGCTGTGTTTTTATTTGAAGAGTACACACACACACACCCTCATGCTTTATTTGAAGAGCGTGACACAATGGCAGTTAACCATCATGGTGCATTACTTTGTAATTACCCTTTGGTAGGCGATGAAATATTGAGACGACAGGGAGGGAGATTTATATTCATTAACCCGGGGGCAGAGAGTAATCCTTCTGCCTGCTGGAACTGCGGTGACTTTAGACACACAGCTTTCTCTCATGCTTAAGCAGCCACCATTTGATTAGAGAGTATTAACTTCCCTTCATGAACCTCAGGCCTATGGTGCTCTCAAGCAGCAACCTAGTTAGTATGCTGGGTAATTGTCTAATGACGATAACTCCACGAGTGCTCAAGCATATAAACAGCCCAAATTCATTTATAGACTGTATAAGCAGTGAGGTAGAAAAATCTAACAATAGCAAGACCATATTTACCAGACCTGTGGGACTGCTTTGCTCTTATTTGCTCATTGCTATTGCAATTACACTTGTAGAAAAATAAGTAATGCACAAAGATGCTGTTGATATCGAGTTAAACTTTATATATGTGTGAATGTAATGATGATCAATATAAGAAATTAGATATATAAGAAATGTTCAAGGAAATGTGTAAGTTTTATGCATGGGAATCTGAACAATAGAATTGTTAGGTCATCTCTAGCCTAAATACAAGAAGTCTGGCATGGAGGCATACAGGTTCTGTATGAAATCCTGAGGTAAATTTGCCCACATTTTCAAGTAGGGCTTATAGATCCTGCACACTCGTATGTACAGTAGATGAACTTGGTATCTCAGTTGGTCCCATAAATTCTCGACTGGCAACAAACCAGACAACCTGTCAAGGCAAAAAAGTATTGCAATCTGGCTCAGACATTCCTGGGAAACCTTTGCTGTGTGTGAGCATTATCCTGCTGAAAAATATTGGCAACACATGTGGCTGAGGTGTTGGTGTTTCTCATGTTTCGTAGACGATGGCTCCTCAGATCATCACATCACTTTAACCAGTATATAAATAATAATGAAGTGTTAGCCCAGGGTATGGCTTGTGAATGTCCACACGTGTATAAGAAGGTGTTAAGATTTTTCATTGGCCAGCATGCTCATGGTAAGGGTATGTAAAACATTTGGAGTTTGAGTGAGACCTAATAGTCAGTGCCATGTGGATGGGCATTCATTTTCCTCGTATGAACCAGGAATATGCCATAGAAGGCATTAATACTGCAGTGGGTGGGTAATGATCATAACTGGAAGCTTCTGGCTAGAGTTGTCCAAATGCAAAGAGACAGAAATAACACCACATTCAATACCAGAGGTCCGAAATGCATTTGTCACAAGTCTGAGTTATTTTGCTTCCAGTGGAAATGGCAAAATCATGGGACATGATAATAGTTCCTGTCCCATGACTTTTGGCATGCCACTGTGCTGCAAGGAGGGACAACTGGTGAACTGGTGACAGGGTCTTTCTCTCTTCTAAGCCAAGGCTCATTGTTGCACTTTTATAGGGGGCCCCCTCGCAACTTCCAGGACCTGCTGCTAAAATAGCAGCTCTTATATTGTGCACTCCTAATTCATTGGATGTGGAGTTGCTCCTTCTTTTCCTCCTCTGCCAGTTCTCAAAGCGGACTGATGCTAATTAGTGGTCGCAGCGAGGTCAGCCATGCCCTGACCCTTGCTCGGCTGCTGTCCCCCTGCCTCAGACTTCAGAGTTCAGGCATGCATGCTTAACGAGACGTGACTGCTAGAGCCAAAACGGTCCTCACTGAGCAGCAGCAGCAGCAACAGCAGGGGAAAAGCAAACAAACACAGTACTTCACTTGAAAAGTGGGTTAAAACTGGCCCTGAACTCAGTCGACCTCAGACGATGCAACATGGCCCATGTTACAGCAGACTGCTCTGGACGCTGAGGGCCAACCCAAAACAGCACGCAAAGAGCTAGTAATGCCCCAGTGGCCTTTGCCCTCAGGCAAGCAGAACATGGAACAGCTCTTTTAACTGACTCCTATGTGCCTTCTACTGTCTTTATTTTCCTCTGATTTTTCTTCGTAAGCTGTGGTAAGGCAATCGTTTGGGGAGGAATAGAACATTTAAACAATTATAACTGTGAAATTATTAATGTCCAGTATTTCTTTCTTTATCCCCATCATAGAAACTGCTTTCTTAAAGGCTGATTTATACTTCTGCTTCAAGTAAGTGCAATATCTATGGTGTAGCCTGTGCTAGTGGGAAAAGCCCTGTTGATGTGGAGATCTGAGGAAGCACAGCAGACATAATAAGACGAAAAATCATGTTTTGTGCGTTATTGTGTCAAATGCTTCAAACTGTTCATTAGGTTTTTATGAGATTTTATCAGTAGTGTAAAATATGTTTCTAAAACTGTAACCTGACCTTCAGTTTCCAATATGTTGGTCTCTCCCGATTAAAACAGAGAGGAGGCTGGTCTGCCTGGCAGCAAAGTAAACCAGAACTTTGCATAGTTATATTTCATAGTTATATAAATGCCTAGTTATATTTCTAGGGAGGTGGACAGTAGGCTACAGCATGGGGTATATGTAATGTTATCCTGTGACCACTTAATTGTACAGACAGTTTTTCTGTATGAGGCCAAAGGGTCAATATTTTAAAAATGTTAAAAATGCAGAAAAGCAAAAATGTAATGTTTCCATACACTAATGGAGGGCCTCAAGAGGTTAAGCGTTCAAACTTCCACACAAAAATGGTAAAGGTAAAAATGACAAATCCTTTTTTTGTGGCACTGACGTTTTTTACTGTATGGCAGTGCAGATGGCCAAAAATGATTGGGTTAATTTTATGTGGTATTAAAATCTAATAGTGTTACTCAGCAAGTCTTAAGAGCCAGATTGCAATTCATGTCAATTTGACATCAGTCCCACTTGACATTCGCCATAGGAGAAGGGAAAATGAATGGCAGCAGTTGCCTCCTGTCATAATAATTTACCTCTAAATTTCCAGCTGGCTTCCACTTTGCCTCCTTTGTGAGCATGCCGTCTTAGTCTTATTTAAATAAGTAGAATATACTCATTTCTAAAAACAAAACAAAAAACAATATCTTATTTTTAAATAATAATTATATAAAAAAAACAATTGGCTGCAATGCCCTCACGCATTCCAATGGTACAGCTTTATTTGAGCCATGTCTATAGGGTTTCAAAAAACATGCACAAATACGGACAAAACGAACACACATGCTGAGAATAAATAAGCCTTTACTGACATTACCTAACAACTTCTCTCAGTTTGAGGCAACTGGTATCTTTTAAGCTTTAATTCCTATGTCTCAGTTAGTCATCTTCATTTGGGGTATTCACATTTAAATGAGATTTGTCCCAATGCATCACAATGCTTTGCTTTGTTTAAAACAAAGCAATAATGACTAAGCAGGAGGTTTTAAGTCAGTATAAGTCAGCACTAAGTTGGTTTGTGTTTTTTTTTTGCTGTTTTGTTACCCTCAGGGCAGTGCTTAATCTTCCACCCACTCCTCTTTCCCTGTCCATCCATCTATTGTCCTTAGAAAGTCCTTAATCTCTTGCTCTCTTTTCTTTCTCTATTCTCTCTCTCTCTTTCTCTCTCCTCCCACCCCTCCCCAGGTGGTTCCTTCTGCTCCAGCAGTGGGGGACACAGATTATTCGGACCCATTTGACGCTCGTCCAGACCCGCGGGCCCATCCAGGCTGGGATCACAGCTCTGTGGAGAACAGCAGCAGCTACATGGAGCCCTTTGAAGCTCAGAGAGTCATTACTGGTGAGGTTCTTTCCGTTCGCAGGCCTCTGGGAGGCGCGTAGATGAATGGTGGGCATCAAGAGCTGCATTAGCAAAGCCATTTAAAGAACAGGGATGCATTACTGGGAAGAGAATTCACTCAGGAGGGCGTCTGCTGAGATCTGCGAAGACAAGTGTAGGTTATTTCAGTGCGAGAGAAAGCCCATACAGAGCGTACAGAGATTATAATTATATATGAGGAGCTCTCTGCAGCATTAGCGCCAGGTCCATTTCCGAAATAAAAGCAGTGTGATGGAGTGCTGAGGATGGTTTTAGAGATAACAAGCCATCAGCTTGTTATTTCTCCTACTAATGTAGATGTTATTGAGGTGTGAAGAAAAGAACCTTGCACTGCATTTATTTGCTGCTGGTGTCTATTGGAAAAACACTGTTTCTGTTTTAATTAAAGCTGAAAAGCTGTGAAAAATTTGTAAAAGCTAATATCCTGTGTTTTTCCGCAGGGCATTGCTGTTTCTCTATGTTTATAGTTTCCCTTCCACACTGCTTACTCCAGAAACAATGGTGCAGTGGTGTGTTTAATCCTTGAAAGGTTATTGTAATTCTCTTTTGGGAGTATATCAATTGGTTTATTTAAAAATGTAATCTTTTAGGAAGCTTTGGAGGTGTTTAATGCCTCTCTCATCCATCAGATTTGAGTAGATTAAGCTGAACAAAATCAACTATGATTAAAAAAGCACTGCTTGGAAAATGAAATCTACTGTAAGTTCAGTGGAGCTTGTTTAGGCAGTAGTGAAGCCACTGCAGGCCACAGACTCTGCCCATCGCTTTATGTTTCAGTGACAAAACAGTCAATTTTCCACCTATGTGATCAACTGATGTTATTGTGCTGTTGTTGTTTTTTGTATTTTTTTTTCATTAAGTATGATTTTAGCTTAAAATGGCCAGTGTGATCTAATTAGTTGTTAGCCAGCCAACTAATATTAGTGTAGCTGTGCTGGAAGTAGTATTTGTACTCTTTCAACCAGCACTCTTGTCAGATTTTTTTTCTGGGCTGGACCAATCCAAAATACCATTTAAAAACCAAACCAAAACCTAACAAAATTAAACAATTGGCCAAAGACCAATGTTTATATACCAACTATAGAACATATGCAATTGTTTCACCATTACATAAATTAAATAGCCTAAATGTATGTTTGTCTTATTTGAGTTCATGTTTAAATACATCCATTTATTTTAAGGTGAAGAGAAGTGGTTCTGCATCTTGGCAGTGTGTGTACGTTCTCACAGGGTTCCAGTTCTCAGTGAGGGAGTATACTGTATTAAGTGTAGAAAAACAATTATTGTAAATAGTGCCTTCACTTCTTGGAAGCTTTAGTAGGTCCTTATAACAACTTAATGAAGTACTTAAGCTCTCCCTAATTACAGTAAGTATAGCTTTAGCTACAAAGGGGCAGTTTATTGCATACTTCTCTACCCTTGCCAATAAGATAAACACAAGTCTAGACTCCTTCATCTGACATCTAGTGAACTTTTCTTTTTGTTTTATTTTTTATTTTTTGATGTAGAGCTGCAGCACAGTTCGGAGCGTGGCCGATCTGGTTCAAGAGGCAGCCCTCAGCTGTACGACAGTCCGTACGAGGAGAGAAGCCGGCGATGGGGCGCTCCAGCAGAGGATGAGAGAGAGAGCCGATTGCCCCAGGATGATGAGAGGCCTGCCGATGAGTACGACCAGCCCTGGGAGTGGAAGAAGGAGAACATCTCCAAAGCCTTTGCTGGTGAGCTGTGGATTAATGCGTCTGACTCAAGTACAGTGTATTTACACGTTTTAAAGATCTCTTATCATGATATATTGTGGAAAAGGTCTACATTTCGTCAAAAGCATAATTATGAACACAAGTGGAACATCTTTTTTAAGTTACATTGCAAGTTGCAATCATCAGAGTCCAAGCACAATGTGCCATTATGGTTATGGCAAAACACAAATGTAAATCCTTTGAGTTTTTTTAGGATCAGACAAAGACCACCTCCTCTTGCTGCTTTTTAATGTTTTTTTTTATCCATATTAGAAGGCCATTACTGTTTTCACACCCACCTAAACAAGTTGCCCCAACAAATCAAATTCTAATTTTAACAAGAATGAAATGTGCAGGTGGAAAATGAATCCGTGTATCATTCGTTCATTTGATATTCAATTGAGAATCAAAATCGGAAAATTAAAAAACCAATTCGTTTTTTCGTTTTTTCGTTTTTGAATATAATACCAAAAAACGAATAACGGCTTGTATTTTGTATTTTTATTTGGTTATCCAAACAAAAATTGGAAATTTAAAAAACGGACCAGGAGCCGAATTTGATTTTGATTTTGAACTTGACCCATTTGTGTGCCCCGGAAGTTACTGATTTGTTTATTCTTGGTGGGTTTCTGTTGCGCGGGAGTTCACTGCAGTGTTATCTACACAGTCTGTATTGCTGTAGGCTTTGGATGGAGTTGAGGATGGAGAGTTTTATCTTGTTCAGAGGAACTAAACGCGTTGCAGTGAAAGAAGACGATATGACAACAGAAAAAATCGGCAGGATCTTTCAGGTGTTTGTCTAACGTTCCGTAGACTGTGTAGATAACACTGCAGTGAACTCCCGCGCAACAGAAACCCACCAAGAATAAACAAATCAGTAACTTCCGGGGCACACAAATGGGTCAAGTTCAAAATCAAAATCAAATTCGGCTCCTGGTCCGTTTTTTAAATTTCCAATTTTTGTTTGGATAACCAAATAAAAATACAAAATACAAGCCGTTATTCGTTTTTTGGTATTATATTCAAAAACGAAAAAACGAAAAAACGAATTGGTTTTTTAATTTTCCGATTTTGATTCTCAATTGAATATCAAATGAACGAATGATACACGGATTAAAATGCCCTCTAGTTATCTACTAGAAGTGATGTCACCAGGGCCTACTCTGGAGGCTTAGTTGCTCAAATTTTTCTGATAAAAAAAAAACAACAAAAACAAAAAAAAATCACTACTTTCTTGGTGAGATTTTTGAGCTGTACTGAATTATTGTCCACTCCTGACTAGGTTCTCAAATAGCACAGTCAGTAAAACAAAAGTTATACCACTTATGGACATTTGTTTGAAACAAGCTTGATGTGAATGCTGACTACAACGTATTTTAGATGGCCAGTCAGCCCATTCTAGCCAGTTTATTTAGCCAGGATATTGGAGCTGAACTGTGGTGTAATAATATCTTTTTAACTGGAGCAATCGAGGCTCAGACTTCAGGCTGTCAGGGGGAGAATGGTCTGGCTGTGCTGCAGTCTTCTGCTCCCCTTTAGATGGTATCTTAGAGGAGATTATAGGAGGGTTGGAGAGTCCCTGGTGGGAATTGTGGGAGATGAGATGAACTGTCGGGAGGAGGGGAGGAGGTGGGTGGATGTGTAGATTCAAGATGGAGGATAAGGGGAAAAGATAGAGGTGACTGGAAGGATAGTGTAATATATGAGAGAGTAAGAAAGAAACCCAGGCAGGACTTGCATATTGGGCAATATTGAGCCAAAGGAGGGAGAAGGTATTAAAACTTCCCAGTTTCAGGTATCAGGTACCAGTTTTGCCAAAGCTGAGAAGAGTCAAGGTGAACAGTGCAGATACCACGCAGAGAAACAGAGACCTAAGAGTTGTACTGCATTACAACAGTAAAAAACAACTGTAGGTGAGGGTTTTATTTTGTTGTGGTTATTTAAAGTCTGTTTGGGGCTTCCAGCATATTCCACTACATTTTAGTTAAATTACAAAAATAATTCAGTATTTTCCTTTTCTTTAAAAGCAAGTCAAAATATGTTTAGCTTAATTAATTCATTAAGTGGTAAAAAGTGGCATAGTAAATGAAAACCTACAAAAAACTATGTTCAGTATTCAGTGTTCACCCTTTGGCTAAATTTTTCATCTAGGGGTGTGCCATATCGTATTGTATGCAATAATATCGCCGACATTTTTGAATATCATAAATGATATTATAACCTATTATATTATAAATAATAAATTATATTATAACCATGTTGTGACATTTCATCCACCCTTAATTATCATGTCAAGGAACTACGTTTTTGCTGTTTTCAGCAAAAGGAAAATTCACACTGTTTTAATTTTCCAATATATATTTTCAGACACATTACATTTTTTCTGGTATCATTTATTTTACTTCAATCCTGAATATATGGAGATATTTAGAGTGCATTATTAGTATCATGACATACTGGATCATTAACTTCTGTTACAAATCTGATAAAATTATTATTATTTTTTTTTATATCTCATTTAGGTGTGTGCTGTATCATATAGAATGTAATTTCTATTTTGTTGCAGTAGTCTGTTCTTAAAATATTTTTCTCCATGTTATTAATGTTTTGTCATATCGCCAGTATTGTTATTGCAAAAAAAAAAGAAAACATGCAATATCATGATATTATTTAAGGGCCATATCGCCATATCTCCTATGAAAAACAAACCAGTCCTTGTCCTAGTACCGGTAAATGGGGTGAGCTGTCATATTGCAGTCAGTCAGTCTGTGGGTCACCTACTCTCTCTCTCTTTCTTTCTCTCTCTTTTGCTCTCTCTATTCTGAGTGGTCTGTCTGAACATGCACACACCCCATCCATTAGACAATCCCAAATGGGAGTAAAGCACGAAGCCTCAGCACCGGCCCTGACATGAACAAACCCACACCGGCAGGCACTGTGTTAGTGCAAAGACCTGTTTTCAAAAGGTCACATGGTTTTCACTTCTTACTAATTGAAAGACGTTTTCTTAAATAGCTCGCACTACACCACAGGAACTGTCCAGCAACACCTTAGCAACCACTTGGCAGTGACTTTGCAATACAATAGTAACCACCAGTGATGCCAAAGCAACCACCTTCATAACTAGCAGTAACATTGAGAAAGCACTTAGCAAGACCATTGGAATCTTCTGGGAGGCTATAGCGACCACATTGCAACTCCATAGTGGACAATTAGCCATACTCTAGGAAACTTGGAAACAGGGTAGCAACCACCTGTGATACTATACTTTCCACCAGCAACACTAGCACTACTTAGCAACAACCTTGTAACCAAATGGGAGGCAATAGCAACCCCTGGTAAGCCTCTTAGCAACACTTAGCAAATGCTAAACTAAATATGTGAGTAAATGTGAAATTAATATTTTTTTTAATGTACTTTTGCAGAATGATGTAAAACCCTAGCAAACCAATATTCCCTGACCAGTACACCTCATTGGCTGATGCATCAAAAATAACAGTGTTTCCACACCAGTGTGTCATTCCCCTACCAGTAACCCATTCTCGTAATGTAATGAGATCTGCTAATCAGACACATGGTCATCTACTGCTGCCATGTAAGCTCCCCCTGTGTCTGAACGAGCAGTTGTGGCACGTCCATCAGATAGTAAATTAGTCTGACAGTCCTGCAGGGAGGTGAGTCATGGAGAGAGCTGGAAGGGAAATGACCAGGGACGGATTACAGCAGGGATGCTCTGTTCCTCCAGTCCTCCAGTTAAAAACTGTCACTGTACTTATTTACTTGCTGGTTTACTGCTTGCACACTGTACCTGCAGTAGCATTGATGTATGATGGCCTAGTGGGTGTTTTTGCAGTTAGTGATTTAAAAAGAAGTGCTGTTTTCATATTTTATTTGCCAATTGGTGAGAAAACACCACACCAACAACTCAAAAATGAAGTGCAAGCAGCTGTGTCATATCCACTGTAGTAAAATGTTAACTAATTGCTACTAATAGCAACAGATATGTGTCAAATCCACTATAGTAAAATATTAATATATATTGTTTGCTTGTTTTTATAATTTAAACTTATTTTTCAGTCCCTTTAATTTAGTAAATTCTTAGTTGCATTGAAAATGAGGATTACTCTTAATGTATTACTGAGTGGAAATAAAGGACAATTGATCAATTAACTAATTGCTACTAATAGGACTAATATAATTATATAATATCAGAATCATATAATTTTAGCCAGATAAAAGAGGTATTAATACTAATACTATGAGTGCTAATGAAAAGTTAATTATCATTGCATTAATAATGCTGATATACACTGACATGCCAACATTCTGTATGTGAATTGATAATGAATGCTACCTCAGGGGATGACTAATGTAAATTTTGAGGTTTAGTCTTGTGATCCTATGATTGAAGTTGGACATTTGCCAGTGCGCTCATGGCAAGGTGATTTGAATAACCTGAGTTAGAGTGAGGCCTGATTGTGAGTGTCAGATGAATGGGACATTCCATTTCTGGTGCGGGTATTTAACATTCCTCAATCCACAGTGTCACTTGTGTACAGTGAATATGTCATAAAATGCATGGTGGTAATGATCATGACCAGCAGTATCTGGCTAGAACTATCTATAGAGAATAGCCTCTGCGGGAGGCTCCACATGCACAACCCACAGATTAGTTCATTCTTATTTAGCTTCCATGGGACATGGCAAAGTAATAGGACAGAAGCTACATTCTTTCCCATGACTTTTGGCAAAATTAGTTAATGTTCTCTGATTAGCCAGTTCTAGTAATGCATGCATTATAAAGGGCTATTGTACTGATGCTACAGTAGAATAAGAATGTCAGTGACAAAGAGAAAGATAAAAAAACAAAAAAACAAATGGAAACCAGTTTCCAGAAATATATAAATATAAAAGTTTTCCACTTTTCGCACGTAATTGAACTGTAGCATAAGCCTGTTTCTCCAGAGAAGGAGAGCTAAAGATGTGATGAAAGAAGCAGAGATATAGTCAAACAAAGCAGCTAGACAGCTAGAAGGATACTTCAGAGGTAAGCCAGCGTACTGTATGTGCCCTAGAGAGAGAACTGTGGGATGGTGGGGACTCTCGGGGGGGGGGAAGCTTGCGAGGAAAAAGGCAGATAGGATTTATCTGATAGCCTGCTGTCAGTCTGTAAAGAGGAATGCCCCCCTGTTGATTCTGCCAGCCACATGAATAAGAGGGAAGAACAGTAATAGAGGCTTTGTAAAAGATAATAATCATTTTTGTTGAAAGATAAATTGTCCCAGGCATAATTGTGTGACGTGCATCCAACGTCATTTTGAAAACACGTACAGTCAGTTTGAGCAGTTTTTATGCTACATAATGATTAATTGCATTTTTATTGTTATTGCGATTGCATTTTCGTGATTAACACATAAAAAGAGCTGCTATAACATCATTAATAACAGAAAAATTAAATTGCATTACCTGCATGTAGCAACAGAGGGAGCTCTTCATGCTGCATACTATGATGCCATGACATGACATAGCTAGACTGGAGGTAAAGTGAGGTAGAGGTCCACAGAGAGCAAACACACCAAACTACTTCTTAGTAGGGATGTCCAACAGTGCTCTCACACATATTATGCACACTATTACATAACCTTTTCCATTTCAAGTTTTCTGGTTAGCTCTATTTTAATCTGACCCAGCTAAAATGTGGTTGATCTTGTCTGTGTGTTTAGTTCAGTTTGAAGGGGGTGACTGGGACCGGTCCACATTGCCCCATGTGGAGCAACAGAGGAGACCCGGAGCTTCCAGAACCAGCCCTCCTTCAAGCAAGGCTACCAGCCTCCGCAAAGCCAGCGACCCTCACACCATTCTGGGAGAGAGAGTGGATCCCACCCTACCCCTGGACCAGCAAGTGTATGTATGATTATGATTAAAGTCGTAAGATACAAAATGCTGTGTATTACAGTGATTTTATAATGTTTCTGGCACAACACATGCTTGATGAATAATACTATGCAATAATTTACTAAAAATAAAACAGAACATTAATAATTGAGATGGCATTTCTCTACTCAGAATGTGTAGTGTGTTTTTGGGAGCTGTATGTTAATGCTACAAACACCAATGGCTGGGAGTCCCAGAGAGCATAATTTGCTCGAAGCTCTCTGCGTAAGAAGGATGGCTCTTCCTCTCCCCCCTTACTACTAGTGTTCTGCTTATCGACAGTTTAAAAAGATTCAGTGACTGGCTTTCAGTGACTTTGAGAAAGCATGTTAGCTTTTACTCTCCTAGAACTGAAAGCATGTAATGATATATGAGTCCTAATGTAAAAATGACTAGACTGAGGAGAGAACTGCAAAATTTAAAATTGCAATGGAAAATTAAATTGTGAGGCCAATATTGTAAGTCCAATTGCTAAATTGTGTAAAACTGTGTTTATAACTGTGGGTGATTTAAAGTGTTCACGTTTTCTAACATAATGTAATTTACTCTTGTCAAAAGTGTTATACACCAGCATGGCAGTCTTTTACATTTAGGATCTGTCGAGTGTGATTTTTTTTTTTTTTATTATTGTTATACAGCATCATTTATGTGTCATTAGGGGACATATTTAACTCTTCTTGCGTACATGTGCACAGACACATACGTCAAAAACAAACACAGTTGTCAGATATTTTGATAGGTCCCAATACTTCGACGTTTTTTTGCCCCCACACCAACAAACAAACAAACAAACAAAAAAGAAACGAAAAGGAACATTCTGTGTTTCTATATATGTATGTGTGTGTCTGTCTATTAGGTGGTACCATGGTGCTCTGACACGTTCTGATGCGGAGTCTCTGCTGACACTGTGTAAAGAGTGCAGCTACCTGGTGAGGAACAGTCAAACCAGCAGAAACGACTACTCTCTCTCCCTCAGGTACTGCAGCAAGCTTCTCACATTACACTTCAGTTACATACACGCTCACAAATACTGCAATAGGAGTGTGAAAATTAATCTGTGCATCTTGATGCATTGATCTGCTGACTGCTGCTTTGGAACGTTAAAATTAGTTATACATTGTTTGTAAATAATATTATTTTATTATAGATTGTAATGGTAATTGCATCGTCCTTTCCAATACATTCAAAATTCTGCATTGTATGCAGTACAGTATCTTACTGCTAACCAGGGCTGAAATATTAATCGTGGTCACTATATAATTTCTTATATATAATCACTATATAATTGATTTTATGCTGCAGACTGTGATCATGTGACCATAACGAGGCTGGAAGTAGAGTGACAGAGTGACACTCGTACACCAAACTACTTCCTAACCTGAGAAAAAGGGGAACAGCCAAATAAAGTAATCTAATTTTTGCATTTCACATCAATATCATGACGTTTAACAGCCTTATTGCACATCACATTTTGGGACATATCGTACATGTACTGCTAACCTTTAAAGCGCGGCATGTCCTTGCACATATTTAGCTCTCTCCACTACTTCATCCATATGCTCAGGTCTTGTAGCTGTCTGCTGGCTCAAGCTGTCCACTATGGGTAGCAGGTCAGGTCTGCTGCCCTGCTCTTTACTGTCATCTTTTTGCTCCTGCACCTCTTTTTCAACCTTTAAAGCCCAGCTTAAAGCCTGTTTTCTGTCAAAAGCTGTCACTTGTCCCAAACCCCACCTGTCATGGCTTGAATTTATTTATTTGATTCCCCCTCTCTTCCTTCTGAAGTTCTTGTGCGACCTTGGGTATGTGAAAGGTGCTACATCAACTATTCTCGGTGTTCTTATCTTTTTAAAAGATAATGTTTATTTTTCTTCAAGAAGAAAATCACATGTGGGTATGTCTTTTTTGCTGTCAGTTTGGCAAATTGCTGTTCCAGGTGTTGTGCCAAATTCTGCTTTCCTGCCATAATCTGACTCAAATGCATGCATATTACACAGCAGAATGAGCGTAACAGATTATTTATATTTCTGTTTATAAATAAGCGTTATTCTACAGTTACAGTGGATACAGAAATAGTCAGTGTAAGACCAGATTTTTGTCTGGACAGTGGTTACACTCATTTTCAGATCACAGATTCTGATACAAACTTTCTGGTTATACAGTTATACTTCCCTCCAGTAGTACTGTAATAGTAAGGTCAATCCCTAAAACATTTGGGTTTGCCATTAAAATATGCATATGAGACATTTTCACTTTTATTTCAGTATTTACATTTGGATCCTATTCACAGTTCAGAAGATGGCACCTTTTATTTGAAACCACCTCTTTTAAACAAAAGTATTGGAAGATGTGACTTTCATTTGTGTTTTGTTGTTCAGGTGTCCTGTTAAATCGATTATTTAAAACAACAAATATAACTGAATGTCTATGCTCAGTTTCAGATTTTGGTTTTCCCTGTAAAACCAAAGAAACCAGTCTGAGAAAATGGAAAAAATCTATCAGAACCATTTCACAAATATTGGTCATAGCCAGTACAATCGTTTTGAATTTCCTGAAGAAGAAAGCCATCACTGGTGTACTAAGTAACAGAAGTCGATCTGGTGAACCAAGGGAAGACACAGCAGTTGATGTAAAGAAAGAGCCTAAAACAACTGTTAGTGACATCAGCAACAAGCTCCAGAGGGCAGGAGGGAAGGAACCACAAGCTTCTGTTCACATAAGGCTTCATGACCAAAAGTGCATAGGCTTCATCAGAAGATGTAAACCCTTAATTTGCAATAAAACCCTTAATTTGCAAATTTTACATTCTCATACATTCTCATAATGCCACTGTCTGAGCAATACAATAACACGTTCCCTTACATTTTCCTGGGTAATAACATCTCTCTCCTGCTTGCTCTCTCTCTCTCTCTCTCTCTGTCTCCCTCCTATTGATCCACACAGTTCCTGAGTCCCTGACCCCTGTGGGTAATGCTTGTTAATCACAGTATCTCAGCTAAATCTCTGGTTAAGCCTGCTCAGACAGTCACAGAACAGTTAGACTACTACATCTGGAGGCCTTTCAGAATGGCTTTGTTCTTTATTGTGCTCCATGCCTGTGTGTGCGGCACATCTTTTCAAGTCTTTTATGAGATGTCAAGATGTGGTTATACATTATTTATTGTGTGGGGTTATATAGCTGTGGTCTGTGACTTCAAAGGTGTGTCGATTTAATAGGTTTTGGTGTTGATCAAACTGATGTGACTGGCGAACATTTATGTGCAATTACGTAAATATTCTGGAAACAAAATGCAAAACAAAACATGCATAGTGTTTTATTTGGCTCAGCGATATACCTGCATTTATCTAATGTGAAACACATTTCTTTTAATACTCTGCAATATCTGCAGCAGTGATTTCTTAGATATAGTTAGATATTGGGTAATTCCTAGATTCAGTGGTGAACTGTTCCTCTAAAGGGCTGATTTGCCTTTGATTTGTTGAGTATTGAGGTGTAGTAGTCATAAAAAGATTTACACCAAATTTGGCTGTGTACACAATGGAGCTAAAGTTCATTGGCAGAATATAGTTCAGTAGTCCATCAATAAGATTAGGCAGTTTAATCGTACAATATACTTATCAATATCCAACAATGTAGACGTTGAAAGAGATTCTAAAGATTAATATTATTGTGCAATTAAATGGATAGTTTTGGCAAAACCTACAAAGATTTATAAAGGATAAAATAAGGATCAATGTTTTCTGTCTGGAATTGGGATTTCTGGGAACGATATTGAAGGCATTCATTTTATCAAATTGTTTTCCTTTTGCATGTGCATGTTATTTCTCTGCCTGCACATAATAACTGAAGTGATTTCTTCACAATTGCACACAGATTAGGCTTGTAATGCCTGAGTTTAATTAAAGTGAATTGAATTATATTGTCATTATATTGTATATAGGAGACTGGAGGCAGTGTGCTATGTCTTTATTATTACATAGACATGCCAGTTAATTTCCTCATCATTATGTTCAGACTTCAATCACAAATTCATTTTTAACATAAATAATATTTGCAATTTTTTGCTAATCAAATCCAAGCCACATCCATTTTAAAATGGTCATTTAAAGGGTTAGTCATCACTTGAACCTGCATCATCATACTTTTTTTGTTTTACTAAATTGAGTACCGGTAGTTGAGTTATAGTAGAACCTTTGCCATTTTACTGTTGAAACTTTACACTTACTGCACAAACTGGGTATCCAGGGCAAATAATCCCCATTTTTTTTCTCTTTAGGCTGGACTGTAAACTTAATGTAAAGTGTGTCTGAGACACACTTTACATGGTGGAAGAGTGGAGGTTTAATAAATGATTAGGTATATCTGGCTCAGCCTCTGGTTTCTAATGTTCAGACTCTGGTAGCGAATTTGGCAACATGGTGGTCCTTTTATTTTTGGCTTTGTTTTATAGAACGTAAGGAACTTTTCTACAATCAATAATCATAGATTAACTTTGTTTATGGCTGTTTAAAGTACATAAACATAAGTTATATATTTTAACTAATTACTGCAGCAAGTAGGATATTGTCAGAATATTAGCAAATATAGTGTTTATTGGTTATTCTGGTTATGCCTCGTTCATTAATACATGCCAACCCATAAGCTAAACTAAATTAAATCCTCAGTGCTTAAATCCGTCTAGTGTTATACCACCACCCCCAATCTTTGACCTTCCTCTCTCCTCTTCCTCCCCCTCGTTCTGCACTATCGCTCACTTTCTCTGTATCCATGCCGCTAGCACTCTATGAAAAGACTAATCCCACACAGCTGTTCCTCTGTGTGTTTGCTCAGAGCCTGACGAGCTCAGTAGCTCCGGCGTTCAGAGACGAGGAACAATATCGAAGGCATTCACTTTATCATTTTCTTTTCCCCTGGGTGTGTAAAGCTCTATACTGGTTTTATTCATCAGCCTGCACATAATAATTGAACTGAGTTCTCATAACTGCGCCGAGATTATGCTTGCAGTGACTGCGTTTAATTGGACTGAATTGAATTATATTGTTCTTTTCAGGAGACTCGAGGCTGTGTGCAATGTCTTTATCCGTTAACAGACATATCTGGCTCTTGTTCTTTTGTTTTCTGACTTTTTAATTTTGCTGATTCCTTTTAATAGGAATAAGTTGATGATCATTTAAAATTTTCTATTCATATATGTTGTAATTAAGCTTTTTTTTGCTTTTTTAAAACCATCAAATGATGGCCCATATAAGCACTTCACTTAATACAGGTTATTAATAGGAGTGTTCAGTTTAATCTAGTAAATGTAACACAATGAAGCCAGCACTTTTAATTTAATACTGATAGCACAGCATGAGGTGTATAACAAATAGAGGGCCATCCCTCTTCTAAAAAATCACTTCCTCTGCCCTTGGAATTGAAACCATATATTTTAGCTTGAGGGCCAAGTCTTTACACGGACATGTCAAAAGTTATGAGATAGCAATATGATTATAAATTGTTGCCTCAGGGGATTCCTTAGGAATGTCTACATCTGTACAAGTTTTCAGTTGTCATCTTGTTATCTTGTGAGTAAGGTTAAACACTGGCCAGTATTTTTATAGCAAGGTCGTCGAATGAGGTCTAATAAAGGTTGTCAAATCAATGGAAAATTGCAATTTCCATTTCTGATGTTGTTCAAATATTTAACATTTCCTTGATGCACAGTGTCACATATTTACTAGCAATACACAGGAGGTGAGATGCATAGTCAAGGAGAAGAACATTTGCTGTCAAGGTGGCAGTCCTAACTATAGGAATATATATATAAGGAAATCCCGATGATTAACATGAAGAAATACAATGGTAACTGTAACATATAAAAATACTTTGCAATTGTTTACTTAATTGACCTGTTAAAGCTATTTAGCTGTGCCAAGGGGTGTTGGGTGATGACAAATCCAGAGCTGGTTAAGGATCTGAAAATGAAGGAAACTAATGATCATTTAAAAACATTCATATCAATTAAAAACTTTCATATTGGACATAGGAAAAGTCCAATATGAAAGATTACATTGTCCATTGTTTAAAATATCATTAGGAAATGGCAATTAAGGGGAACTGTGGAAGCAAATGCAAAAATGCTTCTGGTGATTTTGGTTAAGAGCACAGTGCTTACAGTTGTTGTTTCACGGTGGATTGGTGTGTAATGCTTTGAACTTGAGAACACACAGTAAAACATTACTTGGGAAAATACCTCAAAATTCACCTCCTACAGTCCCTGACTTCACTTAAAATCTGTGGGTAGATTTTAAACATGCCATGCACACCAGATGACCCAAGTGCAGTACTGTGCAGACAGTTAAGGCACCTAAGCATTTTATCTTAAAAAAAAAAAATCTCTCAACAGTAAGAGTTTTGTCTGTACAAAAGCAAAGATCATATTAGAACAGATGCAAAATTACAGCAAAAAGTACTGAGCAAATAAACATTTCATGCACAGACAATGAGCTTTTTAAATACTTCACAACACAGAAGTTGAAGTGATAATTCCTAGAATAAGAATAGGAGGACTGCTATCTCCCTGCAGAATGCATTTTCAAGCTATGAGATCTCCCAAAAGGGAATCTACTAGACCGTACTGACTTTATAGGATGTCCAAAACCCTTTAAATGTATTAAAATGCTCAGTATTGTACTCTAATTGTTGTTAATCTGTTTCCCCCTCTATGCAGGAGCTGCCATGGCTTCATGCATATGAAGTTTTCTCTGTCTCGTGATGGAAAGTACATCCTCGGTGAGAACAGTCCTCCATTCGACACCATACCAGAAGTCATCCACTACTACACCACCCACAAGCTGCCCATCCGTGGAGCAGAACACCTCTCCCTGCTCTTCCCTGTGGTGGTCCAGACGCTCTGATAACAAACTGGCTTGCACACGCATGCACACACACACAAACACACAAATACACATAAACAGGCCTGGACTCATGCTTGCTTACACACACAGATATATAAATATATGCACACTCAGGGCCTGATTTTGATCGACTCTCAGTAGCGCTTTGTATTTGATCAGAAGTGTAGAACTTTTGTGTGGGTTTGTAGTATTAGCCACTGCTGATCTGTCAGTATTTGATTTGAATCTGTTCCCAATGGAGTGCCATTGCTGTGCAGTTTTTAGTATTATAAAGTGATTATATGAATGTGGGGGCTGAAGCTGTTAGGCTATTTTTAAGCTCTTTTGAAGTGTATGAAACTACAAGCTTTTAAGAGCTTTGATGAGAGAGGGCTGCTCTTCTTATTTTCACTTGCCCAAAATGTTAACAATAGTATCTTTAGAACATGGGCTAGGCTGACCTGGAAGGGGATTGCCACCTATTCTCTGCTGTTCTATTTGAAATAATACACTTATACACAGATTTTTTTTTTTTTGCTGATGTTTAAACTGCCTCATATATCCTCAAGCTGTAAGACTTTGTACTGTACCTTTAGAATCTATGCTTTATTGGAAAAGTCCTGCCAAAGTACACTCTATGGATAAAAAGAGGGATGCACTAAATATTTGGCAGCCAAAATGATACGTTCAACATAAATTAAAAGACAATGATTTTCAGTTTGCTTTAAAAAGCCACAAAAAATAGTGAAAAAATAATGTCACAAAAGTGGCAAGATTAATAAAGATAAAGATAGATATTAGGTATTTAGCAATGTATCATGTTTCATTTTGTTCGGTTTCAGTTTTTGCCAAAATGTTCAATTTAGTGCTGTTTGGGATAGAGGCAAGTACGACATCCTATTATAAAGCATCCATTAGCATTAATATAAAGTTAATCTCCTGGCTCGCAATCTCTGTTCTAGTTATCTATTCCAAAGGTGTTCTGTGGGATCGAGGGCAACCCTTGAAAAACAACCCCATAACTTTACCATTATCCCTCCTCAACCAAACTTTATAGTTGGCATAGTGCAGCCAGGCAGTTGACATTCTCCTGGCATTCAGACCTTTGGCTATATAGTGTATGAACAGACTTAAAGCTCACCTTCCGCAAAAATCCGATTTTTTTGTTTTTTGTGGAATACAGTAGGTCTCTCCGAGTTGAATGTGAACACCTGCACATTAAACTGTTTTACAGCCCCCATTGTCTGCAGGAGCTAAGCAAAGAAATCCCCCCTCCCCCCCTCCGAAAAACGGGTGAATTTTGAATTATCTTTCTGCCTACGTAGGCAGAAACTCACAGACCAGCCCACCTTGGCTCGAGAAACTCCCAGAGGCGGAGCTGAAGCGACGCAACATCACCGCTCATCAGTTAGGAGGTGGGAGGCAGTGAGCGGCAGAGCGGTGGAGGGGCGTCGCAGTGCTCCTAGCCAATCAGAGGAGAGATATTTGCATGCTGTTTGCATGTATGAATATTCATGAGCAAAGCTGGAATCCGGTCATTTTGGACACACCCCTAAAACAGTCCATTAAAAAAGAGCTATACAGAGACACCTGAGCACTTTTTTTTTTACAAAAACGGCTCACATGTCATTCATTCATACTAGAGACCACAACTAGACATTTTAAAATGAAAGAAAAAACGACGGAAGGTGACCTTTAAAATGAATGATAGAATAATTAGAAATTACAAATACATACTGCTCACCATGTACAGTACAGGCCAAAAGTTTGGACACACCTTCCCATTCAATGCATTTTCTTTATTTTCATGACAATTTACATTGTAGATTCTCATTGAAGGAATCAAAACTATGAATGAACACATGTGGAGTTTTATGTTCTTAACAAAAAATGACCTGGCCTCCACAGTCACCAGACCTGAACCCAATCCAGATGGTTTGGAGTGAGCTGGACCACAGAGTGAAGAAGGCAAAGGGGCAACAAGTGCTAAACACCTCTGGGAACTCCTTCCTTCAAGACTGTTGGAAAACCATTTCAGGTGATCATCTCTTGAAGCTCATTGAGAGAATGATGCCAAGAGTGTGCAAAGCAGTAATCAGAGCAAAGGGTGCCTGTTTTGAAGAAACTAGAATATATGTATATTTTTTGTTATTTATCCTTTTTTTGTTAAGTACATAAAACTCCACATGTGTTCATTCATAGTTTTGATGCCTTTCAGTGAGAATCTACAATGTAAATAGTCATGAAAATAAAGAAAACGGAAAAAGAGTACTTTATTAGGAAGACTTGTACACCACTTTATGAGATTATCCAGCCATCCAATTATGTGGCACCAGTCATCAAGTCATCAAATCTTGCAGATACAGACCAGGGAGTGTTAGTGTCATGTTTACATCAGCTTTGAGTAGTTTTAAGCATCAAAGCGTTATGACCGCGTCATTTCTGCAAATAGAAACAGCTTGTGTATGATCTAAACATGACTTGTTGAGGTTCAAGCCGACAGAAAGGCTACAGTAGCTCATAACCACTCTGTACAACTGTTGTGAGCAGGAACGCCTCTGAGAATAATGGGTTCTGTTTTATATAGACAAAAACAGAATGCTGAGGCTGTAGTTTACAGATGCTCATTACAGCTGGACAGTTGAAGATAAAGCGAGAGACATAGCCCGGTCTGATGGATCTCAGGTTTCTGCACACAGATGGTTGGGTCGGGTGTTGTTGGCACAAATCCATGAACCCGCTCTGTCTTATCAGTCCAAACCACAAAGAATTGAGGCTGTTTTGTGAGCAAAAGGACGCATTACCCATTATTAGTGCCATCTTGTTACGTATTGTTGTGAAGGGCAGCAATTATCAAAGCCAAATCTAGTGGTGTAATAATGTGGTATGCCTTCTATTTCTTTGCCATCAGTAAGAACTATCTTTTAAGGGTCTTTACAGCCATCTTGGCAAAAGATGATATCTTATCTTATTATGAAGGAATGCTCTCATGTAATTCAGTCTAATCTATATCCTATTGATCTGTGATGTGTCTGCCCATTGTCTTCTGTTTCACTCGCTGTCTTAGATATGGGCCCAGAAGCTAGTGTTGGATGGCAATGCTATTCAAAAGGATGATATAAGTTACCAGAAAGAAGAAATGATGTAAGAAATTATGCTGATATGGGCAACTCATGGTAATATTTGTTGGAAGAGGTGGAGTGTTGATGGCGTTTCAAGTTGAAGATAGGTCTACTGATATGGCTGGTAATGACATAGCGACCGTCAGTGTCTTCAAGGCAAACTCTTGAGACATCAGCATTATGTGGACGAGCATTGTCCTGCTGGAATAGTGTACTGGAATGAGCAAGTACCTGGAATGAAGACAAGAAGGTCATATGGCATAATACAGAATTGTGCCAGACAAGTTGCCCAACAGGTCAACAAGTTTTCTGTCGTATTCCAGGGCCTCAGAATTTGTCACTAATCTGTACAGAACAGTACACTATAGAATCAGCAGATTGAGATTAGGCTAAACAGCAGTGAAGTATGTTAAGAAAATTGTGCAGCAACAATGGAATGTGCAGAATTTCTTCCCCTGGAGCAGCTGACCAGCCAAGAGCAGCTCTGATTGTGCCCGGAGCCAGTGACTCAGACACGAGTCTGGTGAGAGAGAGAGGTGAAAACAGGAAGAGAAAGCCCTCGCCTCTCCACAGCCAAGCTCTTTCCACTTGGCCGACCATGTCCTCTCTGCCCCAGCAACTTCGATTCTTTCTGGCAGGAGAGAGGAAGCCGCCCTTTCCACAGGGACCGTGTCGGGACCAGTCACTTTTCGCAGCTGAAAAAATGTGCACTGCTTTATTAGAAACTACTGAACTCTCTCAAGCACACTTTAACACTTTTCCTCTCTTTGTGATTGTAGGATTTACAGTAGCTAGTTGACATTCTTTGTAAATAGAAGCAATAGAGATACTTTTTGGGGTGGGGATTGAGAATCAATGAATATACAAATACTTTATATCCTTAAATTACAAGAATGAACAAACAAACAACTATGAATTGTGTCCTGCTTAACAGATCTGTTTTATTAGGTTGAATGAAAAGTCCCTCCTGTTAGTTTCAACTTATATAGGAAATTAATTGAATTGAATTTAGGTTAGATTTGAAGCCCCCCAGTAAGGAATGGGCAAATGACTGTAGTAAACTTTAGTTTTGGGTGCTTTGCTATTAGAAGGCCAGCTAGTTCTGAAGATTTGATTGGAGCAGGAAAAATAAAAGACTGTTCACATTACTAGGCTTTGACTCAGATTTTAGTCACTTTTTATGTGGTTCAGTATCAGATGTGTGTCTGATTCATGAGTATGTGACGGACTTAATGCATCTATTTCGCCTATGCCTTTTCAATATGTTTATGTTACCAGGTTAGACTGACTCTAATCCGACTTTTTTTCCCTTGATGTGGTACCGATCAGATTTTTTCAGAGCTGTGTGGACATGTCAAATCTAATCTTTTCAAGTTAGATTTGAGTCACTTTCTTATGTGTTTCTGATTCGTGGGCATGCGACATGAGTATAAATGAGTATCAGCTGGGATTTCAAGCGTCGTTTTTACCTGTACGCATGCACTTAGTGCTGGCCTCATCGGCCGTCAACAGTGTTATGCCATTTTAGTCCCGTCCGGACTCACCTCTCTGAGTTTTCATCTTGCATTTAATAAAACAGCTATTTGTCCACTGCTATGCACCATAATTACATTTATGTAAACACAACAGTGAATGGAAATGGAGGAGCTACTGAACATGATGGCATGTGACCAAAAAGCCAAAAAACTTTTTTTTTTTTTTTTTTTTTTTTTTTAATTGCTGTTCAGATGCAAAAGTTTTATCACTGAATAGAAGTGTGAATTTTGTTTTTACAGACGCCCCCCTGAGAAACTAATCCCGTCCGGATAGAGCTAAAGACTGAAGAATTTTAATACTTGCACTACGCTCTTAAAAATAAGGGTCCTACAAAGTGTTCTCTGATTGATGACTGACCAGCAACAAGGGGTCAAGAATAGCAAGCCAATTTGGGTCAGACTTGAGGCTTCTGTAGTGTAATCAATATTATCGCAAAACTGTGATACTTGATATATTAGAATTCTTTACAATACTTCATGGCCTCTGTGTTATTAAAGCAGACTCCTGAAAATACTCCTAAATAAGTGAATACCAGGAATTATGGATGTATTCATGTTAGCTTTCCTACCTGTTATGGACTACATACCTACCAAGAGTCCAGGACTAGAAACTGGGTTCAGGCTCCAGATTTGAAGACTTCTGATGTAGCAGGTTTTTACCACTTCAGGCTTCTTTACATTCCCATTACTTTTTATAAACAGGAAGTTGGGTGAATAAACTGTGTTTGCTGAGGAGATGTAGGTTCCTTACACTCTCTTTAGTCACTCTCTTTAGTTTCCTTAACAAACACGGTTTATGGAAGCAAAAGTGGTTATTTTGTGGCTTCGCTCAAAGAGCCCTTTATAGCACCTTTATTTTTAAGAGCGTACCACGTTTTACGAGCACATTCTCTGGTCTACAGTAAAGTAAAATAGTACCAGATGAGCTTATCTCACTCTGTGTGTCAGAAATGACAGGCATTATCAGACAGGGAAGACTGTTTGCTGCGGACTCACAAAGATATGACTGACCTAAGAGACATCTGTTTAACAGAGATGCATTGAGTATGAGATTACATCACTGAGATGCTTCTGATGGACCCCCAACCTGCCCTCACAGCTTCTAAATAAAGCTAGTCCACCCACTATAGCACCCACAACCAGTATAGCAAGCCCCAGCTACTCTGTCACAGAGTGTAACATTACTGAACTACACTGTAGTTTATGACTGTAGATTATGACCATTGGTTATTGGTAATAACTAATTTGACTGACTTTCTGTACTGTTTTTTTTCTGTAATGTTTTATTTTTCCTTTGAATAAAATATGCTTTTTTATATAAAACAAAAGTAAAGGCTGCATTGGATAATTCTTGTGTGCTAGGTCTGCTGTGCAGTGTGGAGGAATGTGACCCAGAGCTTACAGAATAAATACGTTCTCGAGAGGGGAAGCGAAGCGTGAAGCAGACGAGGCAAATACAGCTCTCTCTCTCACCCTCTCTCTCTCTCTCTTTCTCTCTCTTTCTCTCTCTTGCTCCCTCTCTCTCTCTCTCTCTCTCTCTCTCTCTTTTTCTGTCTCTCGCTCAGCATAAAGTAGAGACAGTTCCTTCAAGCCTGCAAAACAATACGCCCAGAAAAATAGGTCACGGCTCCCACATGCCACTAAGTCTATATGTGGTATGATGATGTATATGGGAGCTAATGGGCTGAGTGTGTGTGTCAGAGACAGAAGTGCATTATTTTGTCCCTTTTAGAGATTTAACACCCATTTGCATACTGCAAACTCTAATCCGACACTTGGTATCCTACTGAGAAGAGCTTTTCTCTATGAATGAAGAGAATTAATGTAATAACACATTTAACACTATCAAAATACATCTCTGACAATGTGATGGATTAATAATTTTATAGCAGTGGCATTTATTGTGTGTGCAGCTCATTTCCACATATTTATTTCACTGGGAAACAAGATAAATGTCACTAAATGCATTTTATGAGTAAAACTAGTTCTGGGAAAAATAACCTAAAAATAATATCACAATCATCTGAGAAATGTTTGATCATAATGAAGCATAGGGTGTTTAGTTCAGTGAAAAGCAGAGTATTTCTGAGTCATTTCTTTTAGCAGTTCTATTGGTTCATTTATCATGTTTCAATCAGCATCCAGATTCACAATGTCAGCAACAACATTCTGTTTACAGTCCTGAAAAGTAGTCTTTACATAAAAGAGCAAACTCATAAATTATTCAGTTTTCCATGTGGGATGTGGAACTAGTTATTGTTTTGTCTACTATTTCAAGGCAGATAATGCTAGGCTGGCTAAAATCTCTTTAGTTAGCTAATCTACACTAAACCAAGAGAACAAAACAGAATGTTAAAACAAAGCTGTAGTTACTGTACAATGCAGGTTATAACACAGCCAAAAACAGCATGTTACATTTTGAGGCTTAATTACAGGGCAAAAAAAGTTACATACTTAGTATTTATACATCAACTTTTTTATTATTACCTATTACACTTAAATACATTTGAGTATTTAATTGAATATGGTTTAACAAGTCTATGTACCACTATATATAACATGATTTTCCTTTTAAAGACAGCTTGTGAGATAAAGAACAAGCTCTGCTTTAGGCTGATCTACATAAATATACATTTTAAAGCATAGATTAGCCACCAAAACAAAGGTGCTGTAATTATTCCTGATAGTGATTCTGCATTGTGTTGCTATCATCTGAAGCTGAAGAGATTGTAACTGGTTAGCTTTTAGCCTTGTCCCCACTCAATCACTTCCCAGTTTTTTTTTTTTCGTAGGAGACTTGAAGAGAGTAAAATCATTTGGCTAACCTTAGCAACAAATCCCCTGTTTGCTCTTAATTTGAAGTACTTAAGGTTCACAGTATGTCATGTCCATTTTATTAACTATTTTATTAAGTAAAAACTGTTTTCTGTTTTAGAGCACCTGCAAAATATGGAATAAATTCATTCTGTGGTTCTGTGGTAATTTTTTAAACAGTACTATTCTGATTCCAATGTTGAGTCTAAAAGGTGTTTCTCTGAACCGCTGGTGTGTATATGAAGCTGTTGAAAAATGTGTCTGCTTTCTCTCCACTCTTTTAAACAGGTAGCCAACATCTGGCAGCACTGCTCTGTCTGAGTGCTGGTATAAATTGTTGATGCGAGTCGCATCCTCGTATTGTAGCTTCGTGAGTGTGTCACCACAACGTCTTGCTTTCACAGCTCTGCCGTTGAGACTGTAGATGAAGGCCAGGACTAAACAGAGCCTAATCCCTTCATTATACTTTGTGCAGTTTTGTAGAGCTCTGTGATGCTGGCTGTGTTTTATTTTTTTGTAGATGGATCCTAAAGTATGAAGGTGTATGTTTCTGTATACTGTATGTATGTATGTGTGCACACTTTAGCGGCTTGCCGTGTAAGAGCAGGTGTGAGGGGTGGAGAGCACTGAAGCAGAAAGAGCTGGAACATTTCATCAGTGACGGGTCACAGAAAACTCCAAAATAACCACGGGAGCGGCAGCAGTTGCCACGGCAACAGCAGCATCTCAACAGGATCCGGCTCCCCCCCCTAAGCACCACCCTCCCAACCATAACCATCAATCTTCTTATACGGTGGAGTCCTTCAGGTTAAAGTGGAACAGGTACACAGTAGCATACAAGTGGATTACTCCCTTTTTTTGTATAATAAGATTTT
Source organism: Astyanax mexicanus (assembly GCF_023375975.1). NCBI lineage: Eukaryota > Metazoa > Chordata > Actinopteri > Characiformes > Acestrorhamphidae > Astyanax > Astyanax mexicanus. The sequence goes on along the minus strand of NC_064411.1, from coordinate 46,924,046 downwards.
GCATCAGTACAAAATATTTAAAGTTAATGTGATTTTTTAAATTTATTTATTTATTTTTACTTACACTAGATGCCCTATATCACTTTATACTGTGTTCTATTTTAAATCAGATGTGGAAACTTCCATGTCCAACTAGGAACCTTCAACTAGAACACCTTCACATTATGGCAAAAACACCAGACACTAGCATTATGTAGGTACATCAGACAGTTTAGAAAGTCCTTAAACAAGAGTTTAAATTCATTTAGAATTATGACAGCAGTGTTGAATAGTTTTTGATTGTATGTGTTGAGAATACTATACTAATAAACATATATAAACTAACATCTATCTAAACCAATGACTGTCTAAACATGATAAATCATGATGCACAAAAGTTGCACAAAAGCTCCACTTGCACTCATTCATTTTGGACTTGCTCTAGGGCGCTCTCTAGTGTCGCTAGACTTCACAAGGCATGCAGGCAGTTTCATAAAGCTCTCAGATCCAAGCAGGCAGCCACAAAACCAGTCAAGATGATTCCCATCACCACACCAGCCACAGGGTCCAGTGGAGACAGTGACTCGGGGCCCGGGGTAGCTGCTGTGTGGTTCTGCCCCACTGTCCAGGTTCAGTCTGCAGTCTGTGACTAACCTTCCCCCCAGCATGTTTTAACTGTTTCACATTTGCCCTCTGGCCTGTAATATCATTATGGAGGCCTGGCCCCGGGCTCCATCTGCTGCTGTGCCCTGTTGCTGCATGTGTGTGTGAGAGCATGAGCGTGTGTGTGCGCATGAGTGTGTGTGTGTGTGTATGTGCGTGGCTGCTGGACAGGGGGAAGGACAGGCTGGCCTGTGTGCACGTTTGTCAGCACAAGTGAACGTGACTGTCATGGATTGGATAGATGTTTGTAGGAGATTCAGTCTGCATTTGGATGAAAGCGGAGGAACTACGTTTTCATTATGATGTAAACAAAAATAATAATAATAATAGTATTATTAATATAAATTATCTCTTTTCATATAAATAAATATATTTTCAGAACTGGAATGTATGAAGGAACAGAGCAGGCAGAAATGAAAAAGGAAGAACAGAAAGAAGTGCTAAAACAGAAAACTAGTCACTATTATTAAACATTAGAAAGACATATAATGCATCGTAGATTAATAAAGACAGGTCAATGTTTGATTACAATGTTATTGCTGTGTTATTACAAAAATGTTAATACAATGTTATTATAATGTTATTACAATAAGCAAATGCTGCAGTGTTATGTTCTTGCAGTGTTATTGATATTGTGTAGGGTTATTATGTCATTACTGTTATTACTATTGTGTAATTACCATGCTTTTACTAATAGATAGATAGATAGATAGATAGATAGATAGATAGATAGATAGATAAATGTATTGAGAGAGACGGAGAGGAAGGAAGGCTAAACATTAGCACAGTTAAGAACCAGTTCAGGCCAATTCAGGCTGATACTGAGGTTAAAGTATCTCATTATAAGTATACGGTAAAAGTATACTCATTTTTTTGTTAATATCTTAAAAAGTATGGTTTGTAAGAACATAAAGCGTGATTTACAAGACCTACATTTAAATGTAAACGTTTCTATGTTAATTGTTTTTTGGGTTATTTGATCCTGGAAGAATAAGCCCTGTAATTATTCTATTATTAAAAAGGATATTGTTTTTTAATATACAGAGGTTCCAGCACAAGTGCTTCATAAAGTGTGTCAAAGAACAGATAAGGCATAAATAAATAATAAAGAAGGAAGAAAAGGCACTTGAAGTTATTTTTAGAACTGTCAGCAGCTGTTGAGAGGCCTGGCTGTTCTCAGCAGACAAATAAATACAGAACTTTAGAGCATAAAAAAGAAGAAGGAAAGTTTTTGTTACCAGAAGTGGCTAAATTTAACATCCCTCGTAGTTTAACATACAAAAAAAACATTATTTGGCTGAAGAAGCTTTAATGACCTGTCTGTGTAGTGCACTAGGTAGGGTGCATGGGTGCCGTTTGAGACGGACCCTAGTTGCCACAGTAACGAGTGTCCGGACCCCCACTGGCTGTAGCAGGTAGGCTTATACTACAATATAGCAATAAAAGAGAAATACGGAGTATTGTAATTCGGTTTCTGGATTATTCTAAAACGCAGGTGAGACTTTATCAACGGTACAGCTACGTGTGGGTGCTTAATTTCAGGTGAGGTCATTCGTTTAGGCTTACTTATTAACTAACCTAGATATGTAGCCTATGGTTTTCTGCTAACACTTTCTATTAAAAATATTTAACTTAATAGATAGCTAAGCTGTCTATATAACATATTGCTGCTTAGTGCATTTCTGCACTTTCTTTTGACTAGTTTTTTATAGCTAACTACAGTAATGTGTACTCGTGTGTTAATTGGATGGTTGGATAGATGGATAAATGGAAAACATTGCTTCTTAGTGCTTGTTTGCACTTGCTTATGACTAGATGTCCTTGTAAGGTTAAGAAAAAAAAAAACTTAAGATTTATCATAGAAGAATAACAGGGACATTCCAGGATTTTGGTACATTTCCTGTCCCACCACTTAAATTTCAAATGTACATATCCAAAATATCTAAATGACTATTTTTGTGAAAAATGTACTTGTTATGAGACAAACTGTATACATAGCTAAATTTTACAGTTAGCATCTGTTCCTGGGTTAAACCACAACCACAACCTAGATTTGCAACCCTGTTACTCACAACCCTGTTACTGTAAGTTACCAAATATATTGCATAATCTAATTTAAAAAACTGCTTTGATACCTGAGCTTCACAAATCAAACTTTTTGATAGTCTATTACCTGTATTTAATAGATATATGACTAAAAATAATCAAATTGAAGATCAAATTTTTAGAAGTGACCACCCCTGAAATGTACCAAAATCCTGGAATGTCCCAACAATTTATCTAATTTAAAGAAAAAGTACAACTAAGCATAATTTATTTCTTATGATAAGGATTTGTGTGTGTATTTGTACATGTATTTGTACAGTGTAGTATTCAATTATTTAAACTGTTCATGCTCAAATCAATTTAGATCCACCTCTGGTTTGCAATTAAATGGACCACTTTTAATAATGCACTTAAGTTTGTCATGCACCTCCTCCATTGGAGGATGATTATAGTAGAACATTGTCTCCTGATGCTCAGTGGGCTCTTGATTAAACTGTGGAACTGTACATTACTTGTTTAATTGAGTTAATTTGCTTCGATTAGTCTCAGATGTAAGGTTTACAGTTTAATGCAGTGTGTGCTCCTCTCAGGTGTCTGGCCAGCAGTGGATTTAATCTGCCCCTGCTGCAGGCCTCTGCTCTCCCATGGCAACCCGCATAGACCGCCTCGCCCAGCCTAAACCCAACCTGCTCAAGTTCCCTGACAGGTGAGCCTTCAGCTGATGCTGTAGTTGCTTCAGGAACAGCGCCCTGTTAGAGGAAATGTCAACCACCCCTATAGTATGTCAACCATGTTCTTTAGGGGTGTGATAAAGCTGTCGGATATCCTGATATTGATGTGAAATACAATAAATAAATGGGTGTGTGCGTTCACTGTGGAAATCTACCTCACTCTACCTCTTTTCCTCGCTCCATCCTCCATCTGCCTTGTTTTACTTTCCTCTACCTTGCTCAAACTCACTCTACCCCACCCTACCTCACTCTACACCACTCTATCTTGCTGTAGCTCTCTCTACCCCACTCCTCCTCCCTGTATCTCTCTCCACCTTGCGCTACCTCACTCTCTACCTTACTCCACCACCCTCCACCTTGCTCTACCTCACTTTACTTTTTTAAGATTTAAACATCTTTATTTAATAATTTACAGCAAAATGTATTAATACAACATAGCCTACATAATGTCAAAAAATGTGTCCTTCATTAAAATAAAAAAAAATTGTCCATAAGTGTCCTTTATTCATTTCATAGTCCAAAGTTTGTCTTCGTTTAAGTTCTTTCACAATTTGTTTAAAAAAGCGTACACTTGTCTTCCATAATTTCTATTTTGTGATGCATATAACCATCAGAATTCTATTTCATTCTATTTGAGATAGAGAATCATCTAATAATCCAAATGCTAGTGTATTTATGTTTATTACAAGTTCTTTTGTTATTATTTCATTAAGGTTATCCCAGACTGATTTTGATCTAGGGCATTCTAATAAATTGTTTTTTTAAGTTTTAGCATTTCATCTTCACTACAATTAGGCATGGGACATTTCATGGTCTTCACAAAACAACTCCATTTAACCACTGCTCGAACTGGTAATCTTCTTACACTAATTGACTAAGCGATATTCATCATCTTTTTATGATAAATTAAAAATAATAATAATAATAACCGTCATTTTTTGTTCATTTATTTCTAAATCTCTATGCTTTATACTACCATATTCACATATCACATATTAACTTATGCATATCCTTGTTCGAATCTAATATCCAATTATTGTTTTACATTTTATATTTCTTAATAAAATCTGAATATAATATCTTAAAATATGGAAATTGTGAACTTTAACGCTACCTGACATGATTTACACTACAGCCATAATGTTGTTTAAATTCTCGCACTGTTGTTCTATTGTACATTTGTGTAAAAATGTGAAACAAATTACATAATTACATAAAAAAGTACATTAAAAAAGACAATACACTTCATGCAGCAGTCAAACCTTTGCAGCAGTCTTTACAGTGTGTCTCCTGAGTTCGGTGACTTGTTGGAACAGTTTGATCTGTATGTATTTGTCAGGAATCTTCCTTCAGGCCTGGTTATTATCTAGTTTCTCTCATGTGTTTGCAGACGCTCTGTGTACTGGTTGGATAAGCTTCCAGCAAAATCAAACAGCTACACCACTGCTTTTGGTAAGATAAAGCATTACTTTTTTTAGGCACACTTACAATTTACTACCATTGTAGTTTTAAGTACTAATAAAATAACAAAATGCTTTCCCTATATGATCTTTATTATCAGTGATGTTAAACCAATATTTGCTCATGTCCTAAAGCTGCACATGCACGTCTTGAATGATAGAAAGTGTGCACAGTTTTGTTTTACATTATGGTTATCTGTGTTTCTTTGCAGATCTGACTCCACGATGGTTACAGATTACACAGAGTAAAAAGCCTAATGCTCGCTTAAACATCAGGTAACTGTCCTATGATTGCAGAATTGATAAAATATAAGCATTGAGTGGATAATTTGATTCAGACTGATATTTGATGGCATTATAATTTAGTACCTGCCCTGGTGATGCTGTAATTCATGTTTGAGGCTATAAAATTTCAAGTATTAATCAATTAATTAAGAAATTTGTCATTTGAGTTTGGGTGGGTGTGTGCAACAATTAACAATGACAATTAACAATAAACCTATATAATTACTGTTTCCACTTTACTCTGATAGGATGCATATGTTTTTTTTTTTTATTAGGGATATTATTTTCTATTATAGATTACAAACTACAGGCAAATACCCTAGCAAGAGAGAGAAGATAAATACTACTTTAACTTTGATACACTCATCTTTATGTCAATTTTTATTTACAATATTGTATAAAAAAAATATTTTATATATTTTGTAACTGCCAATAATTATGTTATCGACATGTACAGCATGTGGACATAACCTCAAAAACCTTAGCTGACCTGAGTATTGCCCATTGTGCTTACTTTGAGAGAAGAGCATTAACGTGAATGAGCTCATATATATTGACTTCATCCATCTCTATATCTATACTTTTGTCTATTTATCTATCTATTTATCCTGACTGTCTATCTATCGTTTTGTCTGTCTATCTGCAGCCGCTCTCCGGAATGGAAAGTGAGTGCAGCAGCATTAAAAGCTCGTCCCTCTGACAGGCTGTGTTCACTGGCTGAGCCCCGCATGCCTGTAGATGGCTGGCAGCCTCCTCGCCCTCTGCTGCCCATAGTGAGTACTGATACTGTGTTCTAGAAATGGGTATTAAAGTAGGTCAAACTTCTGTATTTTGGTACTTTATTCCAGAGTGAGAGCGCATTAAAAAGGGAAAAATATCCTTTTTGATGCAGGCACGCTATATGTCCAAATGTTTGTGGACACCCCTTTTAAAAATGCACTAAGCTACTTGAGGTATCAGAAAACACTGCTGACACATATGTGGAAATTCACACACACACACACACACACACACACACACACACCCTCCCCCCTTCACAAACCGAGTTGTCTACCATGCCTTCTACAATACCATTAGAAGTGATTAAATGCAGCTGCGTTCTCTGGAATGATGATGATCCACCCAGTACTTTTAGGGTGAGTTGGGGAGTTGGGGATGAGGATTTTAGTGAATGCTATCACATCATTATCTGTACATTAGAAACAGTAACTCCAAAGTTTTAATACCCTTAATTTAATAAAAAAAAAACAATGAACGAGCAGGTGTCCAATACTGGTGTATGGTTTGGTCAGTCAGATGTTCCCTTACTGTCAAAGTAGGCGTTTTTCACCTGATGACATTTTAAAACAGTCTCTTTAACATTAAATGGATACATTAGTGTTCTTGTAGTGTTGAGAGTTGTAAGATCATCATTTCTGTTGTTAAATGCTGTGGCATCACTCTCACTTTACGAAATAGTGGCTATTAATGTGCTTCTTTTTTTCTTGCACAATTTCTTGCACAGTCCTGCTTACACCCACATTTAATGACAAAAATATTTTCTGTCTCTGTTTTACCTTTTCATTAGCATTTAACAGTTTAAGCTGTCATGTTGCCAGATCATGCACACTTTAAAGCTCCTATACTTTGTAAAATGACAGTAATGGTATTTATGGCAGTAAAGTTATAATTAGAATAGTTTTAGAAGGGTTCTCTGTTCTCTGTCACGCAAAACAGTTGCGTCCCCAGAATGGCAACCTTGTAGGAGAATAATAAAACTTTTTTAAACTTTCAATGGAAGTCATTGTAAAATATTTGGTTTGATATCTTTTTAAGCATTTCTATTATTAATTTTCAATCAGCCTTTTAATCAGCATGCAGATTTAAATTATGTCAAAAATTGAAAACGCTTCGACCGACTGTTAAAAATATAAGAGCACTCTGCAGTTCTATAATTGCAGACAGTTGTCCTTCTGTTTCTCTGCATACTTTATTACCCTCTCCTTTACACTAACACCAGCACAGTTCACCAAACTTCTGTTTTGACCTCTTTTTCTCTCTCTCACACACAGATCAATAAGGCAGTAAAAACAGCGGTGGCGAGCAGCCGGATCTGCCAGCTGGCTCACCCAAAGAAAGTATCTTGTCCATCAATGACTCAGACATGTAGTAGCTCTGAAATCTGCCTGTCCTCTGCCAAATTCTCCGCTCGCACATACCTCCTGGCAAGTGAGTTCATGGCTTCACCCTTTTTAATTATTGCAATTTATCAGACATGATAGAACAGCTCAGACCTGTTTATACATCTCACGAGTGAATTTTTATCTCACTTGTAAATCATGTTTACACTCAAAAGTTCTGAAAGTGAATTGTAAGGTAGTCTGAAAGTACACTGTGTACAATTACTTCAGTTACTTTTGGTTTCACACCGCAACTTTTCTACATCCTGGCATTATCACCTCTGTGGGCTGCATCTGCATATAGTTCAGGGGTTCTTAACCTTTTTGACACCAAACCGCACCTGTTACTACCTAGAAAGCTTAACAGCAGACAAGAAAACATAAAAAATAATGTATTTTTTGTGCAACAAGTTACTTCTTGTCAATGTTTGCTCGATTTTTAATTTGTAATGTTTTTTTGTTTTAATTAAGACCTATACTGCAGTAACCATAGTTACTGGCCCACCACAGACTACTTCTTCCCCCTGAGGGTAGGCATGTGGACCACTAAAGGGTGCTTAATGGCCCACTGGTGGTCCCCAGACATTGATTGATATGTAAATACTATTCATCTGAAGAAAATACAAGTTGTTACATGTTCTTCTTAGTGTTTAAACCTTGTGTTAATAATTATGTTATTTATACTAAAGTGAAAAGTACTGTTTTATTTAGGCCCTCAGGGCTCCATTGTAGGGCCTTTGAAACTGATATAAATCATGACAGTAAAGAAATATTTTTTTATAAGATAAAGAAACAATTTTGCTGAATATATAAATATATATGAAAATATATATATGAATATATATATATGAAAGTGATACTTGATACATTGTATTCTAGTAGTGATTATCAAACCGGAAATAAAAAGAAAATTAATTTCAATAAATTAGCTATTATTTAAGAACTTAAATAATATAATATAATATAATATAATGTAAAATAAATCGTAAATATCTAAAAAAGTTAATTCACAGATCAGCCTTGACAACAAAACCCTTAATGCTTTCACACATTCACATTTTGGACCTTAGATCCCAGGCTTAGATCCCAATTTACCCATTTGTCCTGCTTTTTACACATCGCTCAACCGACTATTCACTTGCTGCCTAATGTGTATATCCCATCCTTTGATTTTTGCCACTGTAATAAGATAATCATTGTTGTGCACCTCTCCTAACTTAATGTTCTGGCTGGTCTTTACATCTTTTCTCCCTCACTCTATCATCATTCCCCATCCCTTTCTAAGGTCCTAAACAGCATCATCCACAGTATTCTCCGGACAGGCCTGTGTCGTCTCCTCTGGCGAAGTGTGTTCTGGAGGCTGTAGCCAGTGAGAGGCTGCAGATGCTGGCTACCCCAAAACCCCGGAAACCTCTGTTTGAGGGATATGACTTTTACACAGTGAGTTCGGCTGCCCGTGCTGCTACTGCCTCCCCCAGGCTACAGGAGCTGGCCCTCCCACCAGCACGCAGGTGCAGGACAAAATGAAGCATGGATTATTTAACGGAAGTCCAATTGTTAAACTAAAACCCTGACTTAGAAATAAACACTGTTTTTGACTCTGTTCAGCTTGGATTCCCTGTATTTTTCCTCAATTAGACAGCAGTCCAGACTAAACATGTGCTTAGATTAGGGGTGTGCTATATCGTATCGTACGTGATAATATCGCCAACATTTTTAAATATCGTGAACGATATTATACCCTGAAATATGGTGCCATATCACCCACCCCTAATTATCACATCAGGGTACTACTTTTTTTTAGGTGTTTTTGCCAAAAAAAAATCACACTTATCATTTATCATTATATATCTACTAGAGACAGATTATATCTGTCCAATATCATTTATTTTACTTTAATCCTGGATATATGGAGATATTTTGAATACATTATTAGTATCATGACATACTGCTTCATTGACTTAGATGACATAGAAATGTGTTCAATTTCTTGTATTTTTTAATATCTCAGTTAGGCGTGTGCCATATCATATCATGTGCAATTACAAAACTTTATTTTTATTTTGTTGCAATAGTGTATTCTTGAAATATTTGATATTGTCATATCACCAAGACTATCGTTATCTGAAAATACCATGAAATATCATGATATTATTTGGGGGCCATATCGACCACCGCTAATTTAGACCCTCAATAAATGGATGGGGCTAAACTCTCATATGCAAAGTGTGAGTGTTGATATAGTGCAACTAGCATCCCACCAGTAATGGCAAAGTTACTTTGAAAAAGTAATCTGATTACTGATTACCCCTTAAAAAAGTAACTTATTCGTATAGTTATTTTATGGATTACTTGATTTTAAAAGTAACTAAGTTACTTTCAAGTTACTACTCCAGTTACTTTTCAGTTACTGACGCCTTAACATAACAGTTTTGCCAAAACTTACTTTACTGGAATCTTCGCTCCACCTTAGGGGATTGTTCTGTAAGTATGCCATCTTCAAATTTGACATGCTGTTTTTAAAGCTACATCAAAACGTCTTCTTCAATTATTCTTCTATTTTTTTACTAAGAAAAAATTACAAAAAATGGATAAGTAACTTTAATCTGATTACTGAATTGGAAACAGTAACACGTTAGATTACTCCTTATTTTAAAAAATAGTCAGATTAGAGTAACGTGTTACTGACATCACTGCATCCCACACATTTTGCATTGTGGTATAGGTTTGAAGATGCAGCGATGTCTCTTCAAGGCAGTCTCTTGAGATGGAGCTGCATGTGGACGAGCATTGTCCTGTTGGTATAGCACACAGGCATATGCGTTTAGAAAAGGTAGGGCCACTGGTTGCAGGACCTCATTAAGCTAATGTTGGGCTGTAAAAGTTCCTGTAATGAAGACCAAGTGTGACCTAGTATTTTATGTAATTGAATTATACACCAGAAAACTTTGTGCCTTCTGGATGTGTGACTTGAGACTTCAGTGTGTAGAGACAGTTATTCCAACAAAAGGAGGATGAACTCCTTTTTAATACCCTTGATTTCAGCTTATTCCCAAAAGCCGATACTTAACAGGGTCTGATCTCAGGGCTATCAAAACAATGCACATGTCAAAATGTCTAATACCTCTAGTCTAAAACACACAGATCACAATTAGTGCAGGTGCAGAATTCACAAGCTTTGAATTCTGACAAAGCACCAAATGGCGTCTGTGAATGGCGTAATAGTGCACATCTGTGAGAACAAACATGCCTTGGTAACAATAGATCAAGGGCAAGATCTTTAAGACAATGGACCAAGTGGGTAGGCCAGATTTATGACTGTGACTCTTGTTAGTCTGTCAGTAAAATGTCTTAAAACGTGTTCATATCATAAGCATAATGTCACAGCGAATACAATAAATTAAGCTCTTAAAGTTCCAAAATAAGTTCTTATTTTATTATTTAATAAGTTCCTAATTAACAAGCTAAATGCAAGTTGTTTTGGATATTATATTGCTATAATGGTGCTAAACAGATGTGGAAAAGATGTCTTCTTGAGGCCAACATGTGTTTCCCCAAAATCTCCTGAACTTGTTTCTTATACAATCCTACACTCTAAAAAACAGAGGTACGATATGAGTACGTTTTTGTACTCAAAGGTACACTCTTCATAATTGTACCCTCAAAGGTACAATATTGATCTTTACAGCGTCAGATTTGTTCCCTCTGAAGTACAAAGTCATTTCTAACAGCAATAAGTACAGATTTGTACCATTTAACCAGCCAAAAGCTACATTCAGTATTCTGTATCACCTTACTGATAAACAATATATATATATTTAAATTGCACATTTTTCATTTGAAAGCCAGACAATTTTGGATCATCAAGTTTGTGAGCCATATTTAGTTGATGATAATGTTTATAATTTTTATAATCTTTACTGGCATAAAAACCATGGGTACAAAAAAGGACTTTCACTGAAAGGTACTTTTTTGTACCTCAATATAAGGTACAGCCCCAGCGACAAGCTTTGTACCCTTTTAAGTACAAATCTGTACTTACTTTTCTTAGTTTGTACATGGTCCTTATCTGCATCCATTGCTGACATAAATTTATGGAAACGCACACAGCATCTGTGTAGACCCTGAAGAGATGTACTGCCTAAAGAATAGGCCAGTAGTTGGGTTTCAGCCTGACTAGAGAAATCCACTGCTACTGAAGACTTTAGGTCCATCCCTAATTAAACACACCAGATCCAGCTTTAAAAGAAGATTTTGATATTTTAATATGGTGTTAAATCATTCGGATCAAGAGCACAAATGCAGGTAATGGCTCTTCTTTTGGCACGTTTGTCCACCATATTTGAATTGAAGTGGTGTGTATTGTGCAGCTTGTTATATACAGCATTTTAAACAACACAGAAGCCTCAGCAACTTCAATATAAAACAATATTTTAATTATTTATTATAACATTTTATTGATGTAATGAGCACAAGACTTTACCAAATATCTAAAGTTTACTCATAAATGTTGGAACATTTCTGCTTTTCACCATTTGAAGTCATTTTAAACATTAGTCATTTAAAGATTGAGATGGCCAGTCCATTGTTCTGAGAACACCAGCAGCAGGAGAAGTTTGATTTGTGTTGTTATTAAACCAGTTAGTCTCTATTGCTTAATGAGAACATAATGCTACTGGTGATTATGAGGTGTGTGAGGCTAATTGGAACATAATGAGGAACGAGCTGCTTTAAACCCCCACAGCATCGATCTAATAACTTAAACTCTGCTTATGATTAGGTTTAAAGTAGTGATGCTACCTCAGGTGCATTTAAGCTCTCCTTAACCCCATAAGATCAGCACTTAAAGACCTGATTACAGGTTCAGTTCTTTGTCTCATACTCACACTCATACTAAGGCTGGTTACATAGGGACACATACCTTGTAAGCTTTTATCCAACAGTCTGTCAGCAAGGAAATAAAAAAGCCACCTGTGCATATGGAACCTCTGTGGCTACAGTAGCTGGTATATCAAGTTTTTGTGAGCCTGGTGAAGAGCCAAAAAATTAATTACTTCACTGAGGTACTTTTTATTTAGCTCTATAAAGCCAAAGTCAGCTAGACAGGTTCTTATGGACCCTAATGTAGTCATAGAAATTCGAATGCTGTGAAACCCATGACTAGGCTTAATCTCTGTCTGGAAAACTTCCATACATTACCAGGTTTAGAGATTAAGACTGAATGAAAATTTTATAGTGAAAGAAACACATAGCCTGATTAAGGGATGTGCAAATTGACCTTTTTGATGGTAAAAGTAGTTGTACAACTGGTCCTCCAGGTGTAAATACACAATATACTGATAAACTGAATGGTGCAGCTGCTCAAATCAGCTTGACTTTCCTCACAATGCTGGTCACTTGATATGTTTAAGGTTGTGAGTTTGGTACCCAGGTTTATTGGGCTGCGCTGCTGTTGAGCAAAGTCCTTGACACTGGATTGGTTAAATGTGGGTAAGAGCACAGTTTTGCTCAAAATATTGCAATGCACACAACATTATGGGTGACATACCAGAGTTCAAAAGAGGACAAATTGTTGGTGCACGTCTTGCTGGCGCATCTGTGACCAAGACAGCAAGTCTTTGTGATGCATCAAGAGCCATGGTATCCAGGGTAATGTCAGCATACCACCAAGAAGGACCAACCACATCCAACAGGATTAACTGTGGACGCTGTAAGAGGAAGCTGTCTGAAAGGGATGTTCGGGTGCTACCCCGGATTGTTTCCAAAAAACATAAAACCACGGCTGATCAAATCACGGCAGAATTCAATGTGCACCTCAACTCTCCTGTTTCCACCAGAACTGTCCGTCACCACAATAAATTATTGTGGTCTAAAACCAGGTGTTTCAGTTTCATTGTCCAAACCCTGTTGGTGTTTATGGTTGTCTTTTTTCATGCTGGTCAACATATTTACTTTTATTGCTGACTGGTCTGTATCTATACACTCTGAAGAAAATAAAGAAGTTCATTCATAAGACCCTTTTACGCCACACTTTTAGCAACATGCTAAACTGCTTGAATTTTTGCACCAGGAGTGATATAAAGTTATCCAAAAGTAGTGTGTAAGACTGGTGGAGGAGAACATGCCAAGATGCATGAAAACTGTGATTAAAAACCAGGGTTATTCCACCAAATATTGATTTCTGAAAAACTTTTTTGTTATTTCAGTCATTTCTCATTTTCTGCCAATAAATGCTCTAAATGACAACATTTTTATTTGCAGTTTGGGAGAAATGTTGTCCGTAGTTTAAAGAATAAAACAACAATGTTCATTTTACTCAAACATAAACCTATAAATAGAACAATTTCATCTTAGTTTAATTTGATATTCAGAAACTGAAGTGGTCTCTTTTTTTTCTCCAGAGCTGTATATATATAGAGAGAGGGAGATGCTTGAATAATACACATATTTAATTATTTAGTAGAGGAAAAAATGCAAAATGCTAAGTTTTTAACAATTTGTGTTTTGGTTAAAAAAAACATTTCAGTGCATCTCTAATCAAAACCATAACTTATAAAGTTTTAAAAAGATCAGAGCAGTTTTACTTTCAAAGCTACAACTCAAACAAGAGGAAGAATAATAAATAGGAATAAGCTGGGGCTCAATCTGAAGTTTAAACCATTCCTAATTTACTGGAAAACTGCAGCAATCATAAAACAAGCATGCAGAATGACAAAAACAATTGTTTGTCAAGTCCGGTGCTTTCAGACCACCAGTCAGAACTCAGGAAAGTTGGCCACATCTCCATTTGGGAAGAAGAGTTGCAGCTCTGTTCACCAGCACTTTGAAAACGAAAGGAAGTTAATGGTGCAGCCTGTTGGAACTGCCCAGATCTTCTCATGTGGTTTGTTATGAATTGGTTGTAGTAGGAGGGAGGGCTTACAGAAAGCAGAAGTAGGAGGTGTGTGTGTGTGGGGGGGGGGGGGAGCAGTGGTGTGCAGTCAGTCTATTAGCAGCAGTCCACAAAAGCATACATGTGGAAGATAGCAGCACCAGGCTGACAGTCAGACAGATTACCTGTTGAGATTAATTTTGAATGATTGTATGAGGAGCTTGGGGGTTCCTCAAAATCTACCAAACAGTCAGAAAGGTTTTATTTTAATGGAATTTAGGTACTAAAGTGACTTGCATTGAGGCTATAGGGTCCTTTCTGAAGTTAGGTTCTTCAGGATCTTCTCCAAGAAACAAGATAAGGCACCAGGATGGACAGGTAGCAGCCAAGAGGGTGTCAAACACTGTCAGCTCGAGCAACAGAGGGTGACAGCTTCTCAATGCTGATATATGGGGCTACTTTCTCCAGCCCTAATGGCTCTACAGATGTCTTGAAAAGAGAAGAGAAGCGATGGAGAACAAGAAAAAGACCCAGAGCTTGTCCGGCTTATTCTCCTGGATCTTCTGGATGTGTGGAGTCTGCAAGATCCTGGGCTCAGGTAAGAGTTTAAACAATGGTTTGGGTGAATGTGGATGAATGGTCCAAAGCAAAGCGTTTAAATTATTGGACCTTCACTGTAGCATTATATTGTGTGAGAAAGCCCACAGGCTTTGTATGCGAGATTCATGCACCAGCTTGTGTTCATAGACTTATAGGCTGCGCCTGAAAGAAGTGTTGGAACTGGTAAACTTTCCTAAAGAGGGATCAAGCCTAGTTTTGGACCACACATCATTTTTAATGGAGATTTGCTATTAAAAGTAAAATTTAGTCTAGAACTAGGCTTTATCCCTGTCTTGGAACCAACTCTTTATGTTCTACTTAGTTCAGCGTTTTCAACCAAATGTAGACCTTTCAGCTTTAGTTCATTGGTCATTTAAAAGTCTCAAAAGTGGTATTAGTGTAGTACATTTAAATGTAGTCACATAAATATGTCAAAGTCAAATATTTTATAATAAAATATATGATTGTTTGCTTGAGAACAAATACTTAAAGGATTAGAATCTGCACTTTTTATTTAAAAATGCCACTCTGTGGGTAAGAAACAGCTAAACAAGAAGGAATTCTGAATTTCTGTATACCGGTAATTAGGTAGTGCACATAATGTAGTAACTCTTTTGCAGAGCATTAAGTCTTGGCCTTGCTTTAATTCTGCTGTATATCCTCTGTAACAGTGTCTAAAGCTGTGTTCGGACTTTTGGACGCTCTTTATTTGTCTTTTCCAGCCTTGGTGGTTTTGGGTCAAACATGCTGATGTGGGTGTACTTACTCTATGTGGGTTATGTGTGAATGCTGTCAATACAGTCATGTAAAATGAAAAATATTGGAATACCCAGTGTCTTAATGTGTTTAAACATAATGCTGTTTGTTCTGTGTTAGAACAGTATTGATAAATGAGAAGGATGATATATACAGCTCTGGGAAAAAAATGAGACCAAGATGAACTGCTTGAATAATTTGCACCAGGAGTGGCATAAAGTTATCCAAAAGCAGTGTGTAAGACTGGTGGAGGAGAACATGTCAAGATGCATGAAAGCTGTGATTAAAAAACAGGGCTATTTCACCAAATTTTGATTTCTGAATTCTTAAAACTTTATAATATGAACTTGTTTTCTTTGCATTATTTGAGGTCTGAAAGCTCTGTATCTTTTTCGCTATTTCAGCTATGTCTCATTTTCTGCAAATAAATGCTCTAAATGACAATATTTTTATTTGGAATTTGGGAGAAATGTTGTCCGTAGTTTATAGAATAAAACAACAATGTTCATTTTACTCAAATATATACCTATAAATAGCAAAATCAGATAAACTGATTCAGAAACTGAAGTGGTCTCTTACTTTTTTTTCACAGAGCTGTATAACTTAACACATAAAGCTAAATAAATGCCTTTAAAAATAATTTGTAAAATGTAATTACTAGAAGTGCAGAAAGTTTGAAGCCTGTTTACATGTAACAACCTGTCAAGGGATTTACTACTGCAAACATATTTGCAGCTACTTTTGGAGTTGGAGCAGTGTTTTCCAGTTATTTGGTTCAAGGCGGTTTAATCTTGACCTTTCTAATAAATCAACTGTGTTCAATATTACCATAAGTATATATTCATGCAAACTGTCACATGGATACTGTGTATAACCAATAGTTGAGGTTTATCCATCACCAAATAGGAAGCATTAAAGCAGCTACTGGAACGTCTTTAGCTGGATAGTGTTGGCACACACCTAGATGGGAAGCTGTGTTCTGTGTTGTGTTCTACAGCATCTATCAGCATCTATCTATCTTTAGTCTTATCTTAATGTTTTATTTTCATTGATTTGTGACCAATCAACACATCTGACTGTATGATATCTGATTGCTGAGTGGAACAGAATATGCACAGAATGCACAGAGTAGGTGTGGTCCATTCTGAAGGCAGCTGCCTAGGTAGCCATTGTCTTCAAAGGCAGCGCTCTCGTTCAGCAGCATTTTAACTGATAAGGATTTTTATGTGGCAGGGCGTTTAGGACATCCTTTGGACTCAGCATACGTCATCACATCTAGTGCTTCGTTCTAGGGCTCTGTTGTCTCACTTAAGTTTACCCTACCTGAGAGACAAGATGAATCCTCAAGCAGTATCAGCTATTTTTCTTTTCTTTCAAATTCTTTCCATTCAAATATTAGCCCTAGAACGCTAACGCCAGGTGATTTTCACCCACACAATATTTTTCATGATTTCCATTTACTTTTTTTATTTTATGTGATGTTAAATGTTGTAAAATTAAAGAAGGGGTTCAAAACTCACTATCAATAGTGGTGGTGTTACTAATTTTAACGTTATTGTTGTATTTAATTTCATAATTAATCTAATCATTATTTACTTTAATTTACACACTTTTCATCATGTCCAGTTTTATTTATTTATGTAACCATAATATCATAAATGTTTTAATGTTTAAATCATCAAGCTAAGCTACATTTCCCACAATAGTACATTTATACACAATCAGCTAAAGGAGCTAATGCTAGCTCCAGCCAATGTGACCAGAGTTCATCTTCCCTTTTATAAGAGCCTCTTCCCTGGCCTGGTAATAGCGTTCATCACTGGGGACAAAATAATCTGAATTACTAACAGCGCTTCATGGAGAACAGGATCAGGAACAGGATAATTCCACAAACTATTACAAGTTACCCTACAGTTATTCCATCTAACAGTTAAACCTTTTATACTGTATGACGAGTTTAGCTTAGCATGTTAGTGGCGGTTAGCTTAGCGCGTCAGCCGCGTTTGGTACTCGGAAATCCAGCTGGCCCTTTTAGCTTCACGGGTAAATCTGCTTACGCGCTAAGCTAACGGTAGCTTCACCCAGTCAGGTCTTACTTTAAATTAAATACAAGTGAGAACAACACTGGAAAACAACTTAAAACAGTCTTAAAAGTACTAGTTTAATAAAGCATGCAGCAATAAGAGGAAACACAGACGAAAATTACAATTACAATTACAATTACAATAGCACTGTTTTCTTTAAAACATCTCCTAATCTCTCCTAATCTGAGTTTAGTAGTGTTATTTCTTGTTCTCATCATATCAACACCTGTTTTGGTAAATCAAATCTTACTGGTGTTAAATCAGGTGAGCTGCTGATGGAACTGAACATGCACATGCTGGCTGAGGAGCATCCAGGAGAAATCTGGAACTACTCTTTGTTCTTCATATTGGCTCAGGATACAACCTACTTACCTAAAAATGAGAAATTCTTATTACTTTTTACTGTATTTATGTTTATTTGCATCTGTTTAAATCAAATGTGATGCTTTTTCAGGCAAAAACAACACTGGTATTGCTGAGATGAATGGATTATGTCATTTGTAAATGGATGGTGTAATTTGATTAGGGGCCTAAAACTTTTGCACAGTACTGTATTTTAGCCAAATGTAGCTCAAATGTATCGTTACTTTCTAAAGTGTCTTTTTTCCAGACATAATCCTGATATTCAAGACATATTAAGTCATCAATTGTAAATGGGGTCAAAACAAACTGTACAAAAATTGCAGTCTCTAATCTATATGTCATTGTTTATTCTTTTTCAGCCTCATCTCCAGCTCCCTCTGTTACACAGTGTGAACTGCTGGAGCATGCAAACATCACCTGCTACTGGACAGCGGCCGGTTCGGACAGCACCATCTACATTCTGTCAGTCAACATGTAAGAAACAGTCTAGAAACTTTTTTGGTTTGCTTTTAATGCATTGACCCAATTGAAATGCTTAGAACCATTTTGAGTTCTTTACATTTTCGTTACAGCACCATGGCTTTTTAGAGCCTACTAATTATCTTATACCTGATATCTTATATCTTAGACCATATTTTTGGTTAAAGTCCTTTACTTTTGCATGGTAGGATAAGGTGCCAGTGTGATGCTTTTAAGGTTAGCCCAACTGGGAACCAGATAGTTTTGTCCACCAGTTCCATGTGGGCCCCATACATGGATGTCAGTGATGAGGGCTCCATCCAGGTTATACACTCCACATGGGACTTAAATCATCAGAAACTATCATACACAGATTATTGCGTTATTAACTTAATGTATGGCAATAAGAGAAGAACCATTTTACCTTTTTAAGTCAAAACAATAATTAATTTATACAGAACAGCAACTTGAGCCCTGAACAAATTTGTGTATGTAGACTTTCTAAGAGTTTCCAGGCTGTTTCTGTGTGGCTTTCAACACAAGTTTTGCAAACATAGGATGTTGTGGTTTCACACCTAACCCCCAAAGTATGTTACATCAAGCTGCAACATTTATGTTAAACATGCTTATATAAGCAAAGCTTATATCAAATAGCAAAGATTTTTATCTTATTTTTATTTATATTTACTGAATCCATGTGCCATAAAGGTGTTTTTTGTGGCCCATTATTATTTTTGAGTACATTAGTATTTACAGTATTTATTTATTTAGTACATGTATCATTGTTCATTAGCGTGTCTGTTGTACCAAATACCAAGTGCCAACTGCAAAGGTTTTCTTTAATGGAAAATACTGTAGGTTTTCACAGGAAATTCAGACATAGACTTCCTGTTTGTGGTCTGTAGTAAGTGTGGGTGATTGGGCCCAAGTATAAAATACAGCTTTTTCCTTACCCCATATTTTGCTCTATCATTGAGTGTAACTACTCTCTGAAGTAACTTCGAAAAACATCATGTTTCACTACCAGATTTAGGGGGATTTCATGCCTACCTTGTTTGACCTGGACTTGAGAATCTTAAGTCCAAACCAAAAAAAAAACAGCTGTGAAAAGTCTAACAAAAGAGGAAAAATAAACCATAGTTTGGAAAACATATATTTTAGATCAAGTACAGGAAATTGTGGCATGCTAACTGTAGATTAACAAAAATAAAAGGAAGCCGGAGAGGATGAAGAATTGGCCATAGCTCAGCTGATGTATGGAAGGGTAGGCATTAGTCACACAGAATTGTGCTGAAAGTGTTTTATACCTGGCAACCAAAGAGTTGGCACAAATGATGAGTTTCTTTTTTTACCAAATTGAAAACCTCTGGAATAAAATCAAGATGAAGATGGATGATCACAATCCATCAAACCAAACTGAATTGCTTGATTTTTTGCACCAGGAGTAAAGGCATAAAGTTATCCAAAAGCAGTGTCTAAGACTGGTGGAGGAGAACATGCCAAGATGCATGAAAACTGTGATTAAAAACAGGGTTATTCCACCAAATTATGATTTCTGAACTCTTAAAACTTTATAAATATGAACTTGTTTTCTTTTTATTATTTGAGGTCTGAAAGCATTGCATCTTTTTCTTTGTTTTCTTTGTTTCAGTCATTTCTTATTGTCTGCAGATAAATGCTCTAAATGACAATATTTGTATTTGGAATTTGGGAGAAATGTTGTCTGTAGTTTATAGAATAAAACCACAATACATTTCCTATATTATACACAGCAACTGGGGAAATGCTTTTTTTTTATCTGTGAATCTGAGATTTTGTTGTCTGATTCTGGCAGTGAGGCACAATTCGGCACACTTAAAAACATGCTGCTGAACTGAAAACATGATGCAGCTGATACACATACTTCTACAAGTCAATCAGCCTTGCTGCCCACATTATTTCACTTAAGTCAAGTCAAGTCAAGTCAAGTAGATTTATTGTCAATACTGCATATGTACAGGACATACAGAGAATTGAAATTACGTTACTCTCCTTCCCAATTTTACAGCAAGTATAGATAATAGATATAATAAAGGAGAATGGGAGACACTATGGGTACAATACAGCAGGGCCACAAATAGACATACATGAGACAAAAACAAGGTGCAGTAGTGTGGGCAGTGTAGTGATAAAGGTATCTGTACAGAATAAAAACATAATGTACTAATGTTGCCAAAGTAGAGTCAGTTCACTGCTAGATATGAGTATTTAGGTGTATTAGCATTGTCTGCTTGCATTTTCACATAGCAATATAGAAGGCTATATTACTAAACTTTGCTTCAGACAAGACTGAGTGTCTTTCTGCCTCAGAATCCTACCTGAATATACTGAAGGTCCAGATATCATATCTGCTAGATTACAGCCCTGATATCTATAACTGGACAGCCTGAAATATTTATTATGATCTTATTATGATCTATCTATGCAGTTGTGCAACAAGTTCATTCAGGAATGCCCAGCATTTCACAGCACTGGTCTCTAGAGGCGTCTGCTGTTTACAGCATGACTTTGGCAAACACCTATCAGAGTAGATCTGGGAGGTGCTTCGTAATATGCAAATAATTATTTGTATAAGACAAGGGGCGGGCTGCAGACACTGAGCAGGAAACTGGAATCAACTGTAAGACATTCCTTAATGTTGTGGATAAGCAGCATTCTCTTTATGTGTCTTATTCTGTCCTACTGTTGGAGAATGAATCCTATAGTCTCTTTTAATGTGATCTGAATGAACATTATGTTTAAAGTAGTGCCAGTCTTTGATCTTCTGTGGTCCAAACCAACTGCATTGATGAACCTTTTTAAACATTTTGGACCAAGTAGCTTTTTTCCTCTTATATGTTTCTGCTTACACAACCCCAAATCAGAATGCAAAAGTGCAAATAAAAAAATATGTAGTAAGTACACCTTAATGCATACAGTATAATGCATGATGAGGTACATGCTGCCTTCAGGACCACATTTTTTACAAGCAGGACCATGCAGTTTTTAACAAAACAATGCAAAACCACATGCTGCAGTGCACACACATTACAAAGGCATGCCTGCAGACGAGGAGTGTATGGGTACTGGACTAGAATGCCTGCTGTCCTGACCTGTCCCTAGATCAGGGGTCAGCATTAGGCGGATGAAACATCTGGCCTGTGAGGTTGTTTGAACTATAATGAACAAAATAAATAAATAAAATGCTTCTCTGACAAGCTTTTGTTCACATTCCTCCCCTGTCTCTCTGTCATGCTCGGCATGACTTTAGTTATAGTATGTTTTTTTTCCCGACCGCGTCCCAATTGAGTAGCCAGGGCAGCGATAGTGTATTGGAGCAGTGTGTTTATTTACTTATTTTTTCCCTTTTACTTTACCTGCTTTGAGATCAACTGTTCTGCAATTAGGTTCAACAACCCCCTGGGCTGGAGAGCTACTAATCTGTAGTCCATTACTACTAGCCCATTACACTTCATTTTGTCTCTAATAAATATATATTGTGGGAAATGAGGACAGTGTGAATTTTTTAGAACCCTGATTTGATAATTAGGGGTGGGTGATATGGCACGATATTTCAGTGTTTAATATCGTTCACGATTTTAAAAAATATTGGCGATATCATATCGTGCGATACGATATGGCACACCCCTACTGTCTTAACATTTTCTGTTTTGGAATTGCGTAACTTAGGAAGAACTTGGTCAGTCTGAATTGCGTTGCATGTACTGTATCTACACATCCACTTCTTTCTGGTCATGGTCGCTATATATCCCGATCAGCAATCATTGGGTGCAAGCAGGAGGGTTTCTTAGGCAGGATGCCAGTTCATCTCAGGGTACCACACTCTACCATTCACTCACGCATAGGTAGCAATTTAGCACAGCCAGTTTATTTACCATGTGTGTTTTTGGAATGAGAAAATAAACCAAAATTTATGAACCCACAACCCCCAAACCCCTGGAACTCACATGAGACAACTGCTCTACCTAGTGTTTTAAAAGTCAGAGAGCCTAAGGGGTTAAGGAATTGGATTAAGATGTTATGTTTAATGTCATGTACCAGCTGTATTTCAGTTCAGCAACATTCTTGACTTGCATATGAACTGGCTTTATATCAGCCTACAAAACCCAAGATCAAAATACACAAAGCACATCAGGATCTGTACACATAAAACTAAACAAGTCAAACAGGAAAAAAGTAGCCCTCTAACTGCGTCAAAGTGCGTGACAACGGCTAAAGTGCGATATTTCACATGCTAAATGAAGTCAAAAGTAGAAGGTGTGAAATACATTGTAAGATGTTTAGAAAGCATGTATTTGTGAGTGTGAGTGGAGGAAGTGTCATACTGAGTTAAGTCCCACATTAACCCCTTAAAAGGCCAGGATTTTTGTCAATTGTCTGCCTAACATTACAACAGTAAATCATGAGGATTTCTATTTAAGTATAACATGAAAGACTTTCATGTTTAATAAGGAACATTACTGAAAATCATAATTGTATTTGTAATAGAAATTATTTAAAAAAATATTGAAGTAAATCTGCTAATCTCAAAATACAAAGGATAAAATCATAAAATTGGCTCTTTGCTGAAACTCATTTTAAAATCAATATTTTCCTGAATACAAATCAACCTTTAGTTTCGTTATGTTTGTCTAGTTTTTACATCTATTCTTAAACATGCAGAATTTAGGTTGATTCCTGTTACTAATCTGGAATTATTAATTAGAGTAGAGAGAAAACAGTCAGCTTCTCCAAATGTCCTGTATGTAAATAAGTTATTTTACTGCAGAAAAAGGGGTTTTATCACCTACACCTGTAGTCAGTATATGGGACAAGGCATTTTAAGGGGTTAAAACCTTCCAGTTTCTTTCAAGAAATTCAAGAAATCCAGAGAAATTTTAGTACATAAGGAACAAGGCCAAGAACCGTCATTCAGCTATAGCTGATAGAACCATGTGAGCAAGCAATTACTTGGGCAAACATTTGACAAGCTTTACAAACAACACAGAGTTGCACTCACAAATGCCACTTAGAACTTTATTGTGTAAAACAGAAAGAAGCCTCATGTTAATCATGTCTAGAAGTTGCCTTGAGTTCTCTGGGCTTTGAAGCATCTATGCTTGAGCATCACAAAGAGGAACTTTCTATTGTGTTTAGACAAATCAGTGTTCTGGACCTTTTTTGGGGGAAATATTTTTTTTAGCAATACGCTCAAAACCCAAAGTCTTTATAGTAATTGACTCAATATGTATTGGTTCTAAGAAATAGTTTTTTGAGAAATTGCAATTAAAATATTTTTTATTATCTTTCTATATTTTTCTTGCTTTTAGAAGGATTAGTTTGTAATGCATTTACTTATATTTAACTAAGTCTTTTAAATACCTGATTTCTGTTCTTTGCAGGACAAGCTGTTTGAATTCTACAAACTACAAGCCCATTGGTTTCTGCACTACAGCACACACTCAGTGTTCAGTGAGCATTGGCTCAGTGTCTCACTGCTTCTGCGTGGATGTTCTAGCATCTTCTCCTTCTGGAACCATCAGATCAGCTCGCCATTGTCTAGTCGGCGTCAATGAAGGTATGGACTCCCTCAGATTACTTCATATGCACTTCTTAAACTGATTCAAAGTGCTTTAAGTGTTATTTGGAGTGATTTTAAAGAACAACAGTCCTCTTCCATGTAGGTTCTGACTAAAATGAAATGACTGATGACTGAATTTGAATATTTACTAGAAAATAATTTAAGCCAATACCATTATTTTTTTAATGTATACATTAGTAGTGCTTTTACTTAAGACCTATTCGGATGGGATTAGTTAGCTGCTTTTTGAAACAGGCTCAATACTCCTTATTTGGGGATGCTATATTTTATCTTTGAAAAATATTTCACATTTCTGCTCAGTGATAAAACTCCTGCATCCGGACTGCAATTAAAAAAAAAACAGGAGGACCAGTGAGTTTTTTGGCTTTCTCGGTCACATGACATCACGTTCAGTAGCTCCTCCATTTCCACTCGCTGTTGTATTTATGTAGATCTCCGTGAAAACGCAATGCCTTCCCCATGTTCATTAATCCATGGACATGCATTAATAGACTAATGAGATACAGAATGAGAAACAGTAATAGAAAGTGTGGAAAGAAAATGGCAGGAAAAGAAAAGATCAGCTTATGATCTAAAAACATGAAGCCACATCTGTCAAACATGGTGGAGGTAGTGTCATGGTTTGGGCTTGCAGGGCTGCTTCTAGAACTGGTTCATAACTCCTTATTTGGGGATGTAACTCATGATATTAGCAGCAGAATGGAATTGGAAGTCTACCACAGTAATAGATGGGCGTGTACGGAAAGTGTGTTAAAAAAAAAAATCTGCTTATGATCCAAAACATGCAATCTGTCAAACATGGTGGAGGTAGTGTCATGGCTTAGGCTTGCATTGCTGCTTTTTGAAACAGGCTCAATACTCCTTATTTGGGGATGCTACTTTTAATGGTAACAGCAGAATGGAATTAGAAGTCTACAAGCAAACATTTTGTCTGTTAATTTACAGATATATTTATTTGGATTAATTTAATTTGGTTAAACTAACTAATTAAGGGGAACTTGATCATGCGTCAAGACAATGATCCAAATCACTCTGCCAACATAACAACAGAAAAACAAATGGAAGGTTTTTGACTGTTTAAGTCAATCACCAGACATTAACTGAAGTGCAAAATTCATCTCTATATGTAGATACAGTATCAGGAAATAAAAGATCTGTTTGCTCATAATGCTAGTTTGTCTTCAGTGTATAATTAATACAAAATAATGAGCCTACTGCACATGTTAAAACATCTTTCATATCCCCCTAAGGCTATGTTTTCATGCAAAACTTACACCACAAGTATGATCTTGAAGCTTTGAATAGGACCTGTGTTCTATCCAAACCAATTCATCTCTTTTTTACTTTCATTCTGAGCAGTTAAGATGTACCCACCACAGATCACAAAGCTCATCCCAATACCAAGAAAAGCAAACTGTCTGAGGCTGGAGTGGACTGAAGACACGTCTATCTATTTGCAAACTAAAAAGGAACATGGTGTCCTACAGATAGAGTACAGCACCTCTCATCAGGTATGATCCCACCACAAATACCTAGGTATACAAATACCTGCTTTTATAGCTTAAGCACTTTCCCTGCTTTTTCCAAACATTTTTTCTGTATTTTATATAATGGTTGAATGCCTGGCCACAGTGTTGTAGGCTATAAGAGCAAGTTGCCTTTTTCTTTACTGCAAAGCGTGACTTTATGCTGCTCGAGCACTGTGAAAAGTTTCCTGTAAATTTTAACAGCAAAAACGTTGCCAATAAAGGACTGTAAAATTACAGTTATTCACTGTACAGCATATTACAGCATATAATTGGACAATAAGAACAGTAATTTACTGTAATGAATGAATTACAATAAATACATTATAAAACTCTAATTATGTTTTATAATAACAATATATGTATGTTAAATTGTTTGGGGTCTTCAGTTGTTGTACACCTACAGCACTGTAGTTACACAATCAAGCATTATAAAAAGTATAGCAGATGTAGCATTTGAGTAAATTTCAAATGTATTAGGTAGATTCTATAATTAACAAATAAATAACAGCCTACATCATTAAACCTTTATTTACTGTATGAGTTTACTGTAAAAAAAAATACAGGAATTGGTTCCAGTGTGCCAGAATTTTACTGTTCATTTACAGAAGCATTCATTATGGCCAGCTATAATTTTACAGTAAAGTGTTAATAATAATTGTACAATAATTAATCAGCAAATAAAGGCTGTAAACATTGTGATAACATGATTATTGTAAAGAATTAGTACAGTATAATACTGTAAGCTGTATAACTTTTGTAATTTGTCTACAGTAAGCTACATTTCTTATTATACACTAATATGCTGTAAGCTTTCTCTACAGTGAATTGTTGTAATTTTACAATCCTATATGGGCAGCTTTTTTGCCATGAACTTTAATATTAACTGTAAAATTCATCATTTTTTACTATGAATATTTACTTATATCAGTCTAGCCTTTTAATAATTTATTGTTCCTGGTAACTTTTATATTTTCCTTAAGAATAGCATTGCAATCCGACACTATCTTCTTGGTGCATCTATTTTTAAACTATTTTTGTCAATGTGTGTATGTACAGGATTGTGCAAATGTTTTAGGCACCTGTGGGAATTTCAGTAAAGGAAAAGCTTCTTATCTGTGCAGTAAGTGTTTATTAGCTCAGTAAAACACTAACATTACAATAAATACAAACAGCAACTTTACAAAAAGCAGAGCTTTTACAGCCCTGTTTTTTCTAGTTATTTTCATATCAACAGCTGGTTTGGTAGATTGGTAAATGTGGTAAATCAGGTGAGCTGCTGA
The DNA here is from genome assembly GCF_023375975.1 of Astyanax mexicanus. Taxonomy (NCBI): domain Eukaryota; kingdom Metazoa; phylum Chordata; class Actinopteri; order Characiformes; family Acestrorhamphidae; genus Astyanax; species Astyanax mexicanus. The sequence continues at coordinate 46,897,161 of NC_064411.1, read as the reverse complement.
CGGAACTGAACATAATATACACATGCTGGGTGAGGATCATCCTGGAGAAATCTGGAGAAACTACACTTTGTTCTTCAGCTTGGCTCACAGGATAAAACATACTTAGTTAAAAATGAGAATTCCTTGTTACGTTTTACTGTATTTATGTTTATTTGCATCTGTTTAAATCATATGTGACGCTTTTTCAGGTAAAAACACTCATTTTGCTGAGATAAATGGATCAGTGTAATTTACTTAGGCACAGTACTGTATATAATCACTGATATCTGCTTTAATAATAATAATAATACAATTCAATAGTAATAATAGTCTGTTTATCTTCAGGACCAGGCCAGCAGAGTCAGCACTGCCTTTCATGACTGGAAAATGGAGCTGTGTGGGTTATATCCCGGCACCAAGCACTACGTGAGGGTCCGAGCGCAGGACAGCAGAGCCCCCAAGCACTGGAGCTCCTGGAGCGGCGTCAGAGAGGCCACCACAGCGGAGGCTGGTGAGCAGCGGCTGGGGGTGGGAGTGGAGTAAAGTGGGGGAAGATGGAGGAAGCTATGGGTGAACAAAAAAAGAGAAACTGACGTCGCTTGATGACACAGTGTGGTTGTTTGTAGATTCTTGGAAACCTTAAGCGGTCACTGAGATTCAGAGTGTTCTGTACCCTTAAATGGAGTTATATATGGTCAAAAGAGCCAATTTTTTATGACCAGTCAACTGAGTCAGTGCTACGTATTTAAAAATGATAAGGCCTGTAAAGGTCTGTTGGTCAGCAGTGGTGCGGGCATTATGAAAAAAATATATAAGAAAGTGAAATCCCTCTAAATGTAGTCTAAATATCTGATATTTTTCATTTTGTGAATATTAAATTAATATGATAAGAATTAATAAATGATTGCCTTGAAATTAACTTGAAATTAAGTGATTTCAAAGATTTAAACTAGATTTAAAAGGATTTAACTTTTTAAGGTTTCAATTTAAATTCAATTCAAGGAACCAACCAACAGAGAGCCCAAGAAAGCACAACTGGCCATGCTCTCTCTGGGTGGGTAGATGACACTCCCTCCCCTTATCACTACCAATGTGATGCTAGTCAGCACAGGCATCTGCTGGCCAATGAATCAGAGCTGGGGATTCAATGCTTTCCTCAGAGAGGTTAGGCTTCCTAGTGATGCTGCATTGGTGGCTGACTTCACATGTATCGGAGGAGGCATGCTCTTACCCTCACCCTCCTAGTGCCGGGAGCATTGCAAGTGATAGATGGAGTCTATAAGAGTGACTGGGTTAATTGGTGTAGCTTCCTGAGGAGTAAATCGGGCTAAAAACAAAATTGACCCATGTTTCACAGACAGGAGAAAGTAAAGTAAAGTCTTGTCCAAGGACTCTTATTGGTGTAGCATGGTGTGTTTCCCCTGATAAGTGAACAATTCCTAGTTTGCAAAAGAGTAAGTGGTGGTGTTATCCACTACACTCATCAATCCACAGCCCTGCACCAACTGTTTATGTGCCAAATGCCACAGAGGGCACCTTCAGAGATCTTGTAAAGTGAGTTGTTTGTTGTGTTGGCACACAGATGCCCAAGGTCATATTAGGCATACTATATTTGAATGTGTTTGAATGTGTGTTTGCTTTTCTCAGCCCCATCAGCCACCCCAGAGCTATGGCGGCACATCCAGCCATCAGACAAAACAGGACAGAGGCACATCACCGTATTCTGGAAGGTAAATCCAAAGTCACCTGACTCGCAAGCTCTCACAAGCACAGGTGAAAACAAATAGTGAAAACAAAAACAGACCTGAGGACATGTTATATTAACTTCAAAGAATACTCTCATTAAATACAGAATTAAAAGCTGTTATAAGTCATTAATCAGTCCTCATATTTTGATTGAAGCAGTCTGAGAATCAACTTTCTATATGCAAAATGTTTTCATGGATGAAACACAAACAAATGAGGCCTTAACTGACTGAGCACTAACCACACAGCTGTTCAAATCTCAACTGAGTTAAACTACCCGAAAAGGCATTTGACTAAATCTATGTGCTTAAAATCTTATCAGGATTTAATCTGAGCCTTTTTAGTTTGCCCTGTATAAAAATGTGTTCATGTAATATATGCACAACAGTATTGGGACACTTGCTTATTTATTCTTTCTTCTTCCAAAATCAAGGGGTTTGTACTCTAGACTGGAGGCTTTCTACTAAATTTTGAAGCATTGCTGTGAGGATTCGATTGCATTCTTTTTTTTTTTTACATTTTTAAAAAAATTATTGAAAATTTGAAACAAATTACAAAGTGAGAAGTCATCAAGACATAGACGTTCACATACATCACACACTTCTAAATCTAGTTTACGTACAGTTTCTTCTTATTTTTTGTTTGAATTAGGAACAATTTAAGGAGTCCAATAGTACATCATTTTTAAAAATAGTGTACATAGAGCTTGTTCTTTTTAAATAGATGATAATATTTTTAAAAACAGTCTTACCTGGTGAAACTGTTGATCAATAGTCATTCTTGTCCTTTTTTCCCATAGATTATATTTAACAAGAAATATAATGAACCAAAAGAATTCACGAAAATGACATGGTACACTACTTTCAAAAATTCCATAAGCAATAGCTAATTGCATCGATTGCATTCAGTGACAAACAAGACATTAGCGAGATTAGGAATTAAAATAAATCAGCCTACCTCATTTCCTATTTCCCAGCCTATCCTAAAAGTATATGATGGAGCACCATTATCCCCTATTCCTCAACATATCCTAAAAGTATATGATGTCGCACCATCATCCCTATTACTCAACATATCCCAAAAGTTTTGGATGGAGCCCCATCAACAACCATTACTCAACATATCCCAAAAGTATACAATGGAGCACCATCATCACTATTACTCAAAGTATCCCAAAAGTTTTGGATGGAGCACCTTCATCCCTATTGCTCAAAATATCCCAAAGGTATTGGATGGACCTCCATCAAACCCTATTATTTAGTGTATCCCAAAAGTATTGGATGGAGCACCATCATCACTATTACTTAACATATCCCAAAAGTATTGAATGACCGTCCATTGAACCCTATTACTCAGTCTATCCCAAATGAATTGGGTGGAGCACCATCATTACTATTACTTAACATATCCCAAAAGTATTGAATGACCCTCCATTAAACCCTATTACTCAGGCTATCCCAAATGTATTGGATGGAGCCCTATCATCCACTATTACTCAGCATATGCCAAATGTAATGGATGGAGCACCATCATTTCAGACAAAACAGTTTCACTGGGTTCTATACCCCTCTAGAGTCTACTCTACAGTAATTGATTAACTCCAGGTCCAGCAAAATAGTTTGTTTTGCTGTTATCAGAACATTATACAGTATTATCTATAGCCATTCATCACTCATTGGGTGAAGCTAACTTAGCTGAGCCCCACAGTTATTTATTTTACCGACTTACTGGAATTGACATGTATGAACATGAACGCAGCAATGAGATAAACTGACAAATAAATAGTAAGAACAGTTGTTAGTATAGACCTGTGTTGGCTGATGAGCTTAAGTAGCTAAATGTCATAAAAGAAGACTAGAAAAGCCCTCGGCATCCAAAACAAGAGCTAGCAAGCAACATGGATCAGACCTACAGCCGTGGAAGGTTGAGTAAGACCGATACTCAAATTTAGGAGAAAGAGGAACTGTCATTTTGGATTTCCAGAGTGTTTTTTGGGTTGTGTACTTTGGTCTCTTAGTTCTTAGAGATTCGTGTTATCATGTGAAACTTGATGCCATCTCAAGACCACTTCATCTTTTTTCTTCTCTCAGTTAAACCAAAGTGGGATGTGGCAATGCTGAAGATCTCTATCAGATTCTAGTGCATTAGAGTCGTCAAAACTGTGATTAATCCAAATGTAGTTGAAGCAGGCTTAGCATTATGGCTTGTTAGTATGGAGGTAGTAGCAGAAACTGAACAATATCTATATGAACTATGAACACTGTGAGTGACACATGTTTAAATAATGACAGTGCATGTTACCTACACTTACCTAACTCTAACAGATACGTTATTAATGAGGAAACAAGCTACTGGTTAAAATATGAATGGGAGGACTTGCAACACTTAACATGGCAACTGTTTACAAATAAAGTCCCACCCTTTAACAAAAAGAACCAATCATCTTGCTGGTTGTGCTCTAAGTGGGTCAGAGTGCTTGATGTGGAGATCTGCACAAGCGCAGTAGCCATACCAACTATAACTGTAATTTAACTACCATTCGTGTCATTTTGGTTTGATGTCAAGCTCAATCAGTGTATACAACCTACAATATAACGTAAAATGGAATTAATGTAAAGAAGAACAACTTAAGTAAAAAATAGACTTAAATAAACAGAAAAAAATATGTTTTAGTGTGGGTGTCATTCCAAAATTTAAATAGCACTTGTTTTTCATTAGTATTCTCCCTTCGTCCTGCAGCTCTACCCTTCTTTCTTTACCCTTCCTTTTACTCTGCCTTCACAAGGGGCCCCGAGGTGATGTTACAACATCACACACTTGCCTAAAATTACACATCATGTTGTTGTGTAATCTTAAATCTTAAAAAAAAATCTGAGGTTTTTGAATGCTGGGCTCATTGAAACCACGAGCAAAGAGGTCTGACTAACTGGAGATGCATTTTGACTACCAGTGTAGTACCAGTGTAAAAATCTGATTAAATCTGCTAAAACCTTTATAACCAGTTTGTCCTAATAATGCACATAAATTAGACTTTTTAGCTTGATATGGCTGCTGCACTTGTGGGTTCCCCCACTTGTGGTGTAACCTTTAAACTGACCTCTAAATTGACGTCATTTTGAGCGATTTGAAAACTCTCATTCATATAGTAACCAGTAACTGGTTTCATAATTCATGGAACATTTCCGATATACAGTATAGTGTAAAATGCAATTTATGTGACAGAAAAACAAGTTAAAGAAAAATAAAGATGTTTAAATTAACAAAAAAAAAATTAGATATCTAAAAAAAAAGTTTAATGTCAAAGGTTTGGACATTTTTAGTTTTAGTATCAAAAATCTTAAATCCTAAATTATTTTATTAATTTAAATACCTTTCACCTTCATATAGCTTGACATATCTTTGTTTGTTATGCCCGTATCCATATGCATAAGGAGATACTGTTGCAACACCACACACTTGCTTCAGTTTATGCCATGTTCTTATGAATTGTCAAATCTGTGGGTTTTGACTATATGACATACCCTACATGGACAAAAGTATTTAGACAATTGCTCATTTATTTGTTTCTACCAAAATAAAGTTTATTTAAAAAACTTTATTAACTAGGTTTTGGAGCATTGCTGTGAGGGTTTGATTGCTTTTAGGGACAATAGCATTAGGTCAAGATGTTGGATAATCAACAACCCCCAAATACCACCATCCTCATCCATAACTCCACAAATCATTCCATTTAAAAGTACTGAACAGAGAATCATCATTTCAGAAAACTACATACTTTTGTCCATTCATTTTTTAGGGGTAACAGTGCATTATACAAAATCATTTGAATAGTCTATTCGGATTACATAACAGTCTGATATGGTTTCTCTGTCATAACTTTATGAATTAAGAAGATCTATAGCTCTGGAAAAAAATAAGAGAGCACTTAAAATGATGAGTTTCTTTGATTTTACCTAATTGAAAACCTCTGGAATATAATCAAGAGGAAGTTGGATGATCACAATCCATCAAACCAAGCTGAACTGGTTAAATTTTTGCACCAGGAGTAAAGGCATAAAGTTATCCAAAAGCAGTGTGTAAGACTGGTGGAGGAGAACATGCCAAGATGCATGAAAACTGTGATTAAAAACCAGGGTTATTACACCAAATATTGATTTCTGAACTCTTAAAACTTTATGAACATGAACTTGTTTTCTTTGCATTATTTGAGGTCTGAAAGCTCAGAGAAATGTTGTATGTATTTTATAGAATAAAAACTATGTTTATTTTACTCAAACATAAACCTATACAGTAAATAGCAAAATCAGAGAAACTGATTCAGAAACTGAAGTGGTCTCTTAATTTCTCACAGAGCTATATATTGCTGTGGTCTCAAATAAAATAAAAAGCATTCATTATAATAATGGGCGATTGCCATGGGGCTTAGCACTACAAGAACAGTGTTCAGACAGTGTAAAGGCAGCTGCTACACTCAAACAATTTAAACAGAAAATCTAAAAGCTCTGCTGTCTGTCTGTCTGTCTGTCTTTGTTTGTTAACCAGTACATGATGCATGTACAGTGCAGTATGATTACCGCTGCTGAACCTTTGCCTCATCTCATTAGCGTCCTCCCGCTCATAATAAGAACACCTCAGCCCTGGTGTGTAATAAGTTTTAATGAGGCTGTGTGTGGGGCTGAGCTTGATTAATCTGTGCTGCTCTTTATGTTATTATTGCTCAATCCGTTCGACAGCAGGAAATAGGTCTTAGTCTGTTAAGTTGTGTAAGTGAAGTGAAGTAACTAGAGAGAGATACAAGTATGTGCGTGTGTGTGTGTGTGTGTGTGTTTTCCTTAGTGGGTATGTATTATACAACACGTACAGCAGTTTAACACACCATGCGAAGGGTTTCCTGGATAAAGATTGAAAGCATTGAGTCAACGAAACACTCGGTAACACCTTACTTTAAGGAGCACAAATTAGTGGTTTATAAAAAATTAAACATAGAAAAATAGATTTAATTAAGACATTTTAACCAACCGTGATGATATATTTTGCTACCAAAGGATCCAAATAATAAAAATTACAGGAAGAAGACAAAGATGTGTACCTTAAAAACTAGCTATGTTACTTTTTTGCACACTGCTTTTAATTTCTAATAGATAACTAGTTATCCCATGGCAAAAAACACATAATAATGTCTGTTTGAATGTAAACATCTCTACAGTGTGTAAGAAAAGTGAGTAATGATTGATGAATGCAGGTGAAGCAGAGCTAATTGCTGTGGTTTTAATCTCTCAGCACTTGTTAACTACATACACCTTTTTTGATATTGTATAGTGCAAAACATTTAAATAGGCCTGTTGTTTTTTTATATTGTATCAGAGTTATGTGAGGAAATGAGGAAAATTATTTGTAATAAAATATTTTTGCATTCATTTTCATTGTAAGTAATCTTTTCTTTCTCCTGTAAAGTTGCTTCTTTAGAGATACAAGGTTTTCGCAATAGAGCAACGATTTTTTGGCTAATAGAATATGTGGTACCACTTTAAAATAAGACTTCCTTTATAAAGGGTTTATAAATGGTTTACAATTAGTTTATTAATAGTTACTAAATAGGTTGTGAATGCCTTAAAATCATTAATAATCAGTTATAACACATACGTAGAAAGGGCAACAATATAGATGGCTGTGGGTTCACTATTTGGCAAACAACAGGTCATTGTTGCCCTTTCTACATACGTGTTATAACAGATTATTAATGATTTTTAAGGCATTTACAACCTAATTAGTAACCATTAATAAACTAATTGTAAACCATTTATAAACCCTTTATAAAGGTAGTCTTATTTTAAGGTGGTACCGAATATGTTATAGGTTTAAGCACAATTATTTTAGATTTCTTTTGTTACCAATATGAAAATATATATTTTTGTGGAATAGTCGATAATATTAATTTGTTTGAGGACAATTAGTGATTAAAAATCCTCTTCTTTCAGCCTCTCCAGTGGCCTGACAGTAACGGTGTAGTTCTGCGCTATGCTGTTTCCTGCTGGAGTGACAGTGACTGGTCACACTGGGACTGTGGTTACCTGAACTCAAACAGGACGTCCTGTGTTCTTGCTGTCTCCTCACACGTGTGTACCTGCAACCTGACTGCGTCCAACTCTGCTGGAACATCACCACCAGCTCATCTACACATACCTGCAGACACGGACACCAGCGACCTACAAGGTTTATAATCCAGCACTCACCTACACAATTATTCTGTGTATTCACCCTGGTAAAAAATATGTACTTAATTTTACTTAAAACATATTGAGAAATGTCTAAGTATGCTGTAAAAATACTAACAGATTTATGTACTTACTTAAAATATGTTAAAAGTACATTAATATTATGCTTTTATCAAATGTTTGAGAGTAAACTTTGATCATACTTTTTAAAAAGTATAAAAAAGTGTATAAAATTTTATAAAATTTTATAAACTAAAATTTTTAAAGTGTATAAAAAAATAGACTACTATGAAGTACACTTTTAGTTTAATGCAATTCAATATACATCTAAAATACTTATTTACAAATATACTTTTGTACATTTTTAGCAAAGTGTGTGAAAAACAGCTGTTACAGTAGTTCACTTAAAGTACAATGTATCCTGTAACTTTTTAGAAAGTAAATTAAATTACTACATTTATAAAATTTTAAGTAAATTTGTAACATGCTAAAAATTGTAGTACAGTATATTAAAATATATTTTTATACCGAACAAAGTATTCTAGAAGTGTGCTACTTACAAAAGACAGGAACAAGAAGCATATTTGTTTTCTAATGTAAATATATTTAACATCAATTCTTAGTACATTTCTAATATATCTGGTGTATAATATTGATACAGTTGTAATACTCATTAAATGTGTTATAATATTACTGTAAGCATATTTAAAATATGGTGTTACATACATGAAGTAGTATGTTTAATTGTACCTTAAAGTATATTTAAATTAGTTCAATTTTAGTACAGTTAAGTACACTTTTAAGTACACAGTTTAAGTAAGACTTTTGTACTATTTAAATACGATTAAAGTATAATAAATACAAAAAAAGTTGTTTTATTTTAGCACTCTTTAAATATACTGATTAATAATGTGGCTACAAGAACACTTTAGTGCACTATAGCATAATAATGCTTAGTGTACTTTCAAATCTACTTTTTTCACTAGGGCAGTTACACTGTGTATCATAATTAAATAAGCCCCCACTTAATGTGGAACCAGAACAAGCAAAATGAAGTCAAGTTTTTGTGTAATATTGAGCTAAATGCTACACTATTCTTAGGTTTTGAAGTTTTTAAGATATTATCAATAATATAATCAATAATATGTTTTGGATCTTTTTCCTTACTATCTAAAAAAAAAATTAACTCATTTGAAACTGTTCTGTCTCAGTGCCCCCACCTCCTTTAAACCTCACTGTCACATCACTGGCTGACTACCAGCTGAAGGTAGAATGGACTGCTGCAGTGCACCAATCAGAGGCCAGCTTTGTAGTAGAGTGGTATCCTATACCGGACAACACGGCCAAAGGTCTACATTGGGAAATACTGAATGGGTCTGCAAGAAGCTTTATTATCACAGGTAAATGTTTACTTTCTGCATTATTGTGAAATCTGTTAACATGAGAACCAAGAGGTTTGTGGCAGTGAAAGACCTGCCCAAACTGTTAAACATGGTGGTGGAAAAATACAAAATACAATATATGATGAAAATATATATTTTTCTTTTTATATGAAGCTGCAAAAACAGACTTTCTTAAGGAAGTTTATCTAATGATCAATATCAGCCACGAAGTTAACAGTTTCATTTGTTGTAAAAACACTGCAGTTAATGCTATATCAATTAATTTGAATTGAACTGAGTTGAATGAGTCTGTTTTAAAGATGGTGTGCTTCCTGAGGTCCCCTATAACGTGTCCGTTAAGATTCTGTACAAAAAGACGGTTGAAGCTGTGAGATTTTCCATAGCCTTCACCAGACAAGGAGGTGAGACACAAAAGCTTTTCAAAAAAATTCAAATGTTGTGTTTGTTATACAGTACCAGTGAAAAGTTTGGACACGCCTTTTTCATTTATTTCTTTATTTAATTTGTTTTCTATATTGTATATTATTATTAAAGACATGAAAACAATTGAGGGACACATACGGAATTACCTAATAAACAGCTACAGTAAAAAGCTAAAAGTGCTACTTTGAAGAATTTAAAGCATAAAACATATTCTGGTTTATTTAACACTTTATGTTTATTAAATAATTCCACATGTGTTCCTGTTAAGCATTAATATATCTTCAATATTAAATTTACAATGTGAAAAATCATAAAAAGAAAGAAAAAACATGTAATGAGAAGAAGTGTGGCCAAACTTTTGATTAGTACTGTATATGAGGTTGATTAATTACTGTGTCAAATTCTTCAGTAAGTACAGCTTTTGACTTGCTTTCCATTTGGGCCGTATCCTTCTGCCCTGGCCCACTTCCTAACCGAGCTTGCTGTCAGTTAGAGATACTCCTTCTTAAATGTAAAACTCACACCTGCAGTCAGCCCTGCTGATAGATAAACACACACTCCCTTCCGTAGGCATGTTCCCATTAACTTCCATAACACACACACACACACCTGGTCTAAAAGAGTGAATGGTTGAGTCTAAGAAGATTTACAGACCCTCACAAACAGCCAGACCTGAAATTTGGAAAAACAATTTTACAATGTATATAATTGTAGAATTATATAAAAATGTTTAATATGGGCGCCGAGTGGTCCAGCGGTCTAAAGCGCTGCCACTATGAGCAGGAGATCTCCGGTTCGAACCCCAGCTCATACAGCTTTGCCATCAAGCTTCCAGCGCTCAGAGGGAGCACAATTGGCCTTGCTCCCTCCGTGTGGGTAGATGGCGCTCTCTTCCCACATCACTCCTAGGGTGATGTCTGCAGCACAGGGTGTCTGTGAGCTGATGTATCAGAACCGAGCCGCTGCGCTTTCCTCCAAGCGCGCTGGCTGCTCGCCAATGCTGCATCTGCAGCAGCTGGAAAAGAAGCGGTGGCTGGCTTCACATGTATCAGAGGAAGCATGTGTTAGTCTTCACCCTCCTGGTGTGTTGGGGCATTACTAGTGATGGGGGAGTCCTAATGAGTGGGTTGAGTAATTGACCGTGTAAATTGGGGAGAAAATGGGAAAAATTAGAAATAGAATTATATATATAAAAAAAGTTTAATATAATTAATTCACAATTATCAATTTACTAGTAATTTAAACAATAACAATTAATTGCTGCACCACCTGCTTCCTTTCTTAAGACATATGATGCTCTAAACTTAACTAGTTAACCAGCAGCTAGGTTGCTGAACTTTAGCGCTACAATGCTACACTACCTGGCAGAAAAAAAATTGCCACCAAAAAAAGTCACACAATCTAATATTTCATATTTCATTGGACCGCCTTTAGCTTTAATTGCAGCAAACATTCACTGTGGCATTGTTCTGATAATCCAGTGTTCATTTTTTTAACCAAGATCTTGTCTTCTCCATCCAGCACATCCCAAAGATTCTCATTGAGGTTAAGATCTGGACTCTCTCTCAATCCATGTGTAAAAATGATGATCTCATGCTCCCTGAATCACTCTTTCACAATTCCAGCCCCATGAATCCTGGTATTCTCAACTTGAAATATTCTCGTGTCATCAGGAAAGAAAAAATCCATTGATGGAATAACCTGGTCTATATTCAGTATATTCAGGTAGTCAGCTGACCTCATTCTTTCAGCACATACTGTTGCTGAACCTAGACCTGCAGACCAACTGCATCGGGTGCTTGAAGGATTGTCACAATTCCTAGGGGGGTAAATTTCACCTATGAGTTTCACTCAAAAACAAGAGGAGAATTTGGATTGGGCCTTACAATCAACTTAAAATGAGGGTATAATGTTGTGCAGTAATGCAAATGTATCCTTCAAACTGATGTTGAAATCAGTTACAGCACTGATAAAGAAACCACAGAACTGCTCTTATCTCAGATTAAAACATGGCCTGAGGGATTTCTTCTGTCTGTTTGGTTCTCAGTGCCCTCTGTTGGTCCGACTGTGGAAGTTGTTCAGGTAGAAAGCGACCGCATCAGTCTGAGGTGGAAAGCTGTTCCTCTGGAGAAGCTGTGTGGATTCATCCAAAACTACACACTTATATATAAAACCAACGGCAAAGTGAAATGTAAGTGTTCAGTCTTTTTCACAGGATGTGGCCTAAAAAATACTGTCCAACTGTGTTAGAAGACTCCACTTTTAATTAGTGGAACTGGTTGATTTAAGGAAAATCATTTGCTCACAAAGTAGTTCAGATTTACATTCATTAATGGAGCAGTGGAGCTGTGTTCCCTGAAATGATGGAGTTCCATCTACTACATGAATTAGAGTGGCATTTGTGATCCTGTCACGATTATTTAATTTCATTGGACAATATATTGTTCATTTTTTTATTTATTTCAATAAACGATTTTATCGTAATTTGAAAATATTTTTTTACCAACACTATACAGTAGCAGTCAAAATTTGGACACACCTTCTCATTCAATCTTTTTATTTGTTCCCACATTGTAAATGAATACTGGATTAATTCAGACTATGAAGGAAGGCATAAGCAAACATGAAGTAAACTTAAAAGTTTATATGAACATGCAAATTTCCCCATTGCTGGATTAATAAAGGATTAAAATATTTATTTCATCTCCAATAGCAAAATAATTAAACCCTTTATATAGTAAAGTAACTTTTAATAGTTAGGAAAGGATTTTTACCATATACCGATAGAGCAGTGTTCTGTTGTGCTGATAGAGCAGTGTGCAGGAATAAATCAGGATAGTGCTGTTTCTCAGTGTGGATCAGACCACATATATTAAATCGGAGTCCGACTTGGTGCAAGTGAAGGTATTATTACATATTTCATCAAACAAATCAATGAGTGAGATAGTTAGTTTGATTGAGATTGTTAGTCTTGGAATGACAGGATTGCAGAAGCTCAGAAGCAAAAATAATAGTGTATAGGGTTAAAAGAAATGGAGCTATGACCCCAAGGAGTCCATATACTCGTGTAGATCATCTCAGAGGTTGCATGAAGTAGTCTAAGCTTTAGTGATTTGATGCAAAGTCCAAGCTTGTGGTCTGTTTGCCAAGAGCTTGAAGCTTCACTCAATAAGAAATGGATTTCTCTTCAAGGCCTTCGTCATCTAGTATGCTGGCAGGTGAGGCTGTAGTTTATTAAATGCACCAGAGAGGTCAGAAAAATGTGTCATAGTATACGCACTGTCTCTGTAGCAGCTCTAGATGCTCATTAATTCAGATGCAGTGGTTTAAACACTGCATAGTTAATGTCCAGTTCTGGTTCTGGTTTAGTGCACAAGCTAAAAATTTAACTCAATATATGCTTCATCAGAATATACACTATATGGACAAAAAAATGGGACACTCATTCTCTGTCACTCACTGTATCTTCCAAAATGAAGGGTATTAAAAAGAGTTTAACTTGCTTTTTTTAACGTTAAGATTTTATATATTTTTGACAATCCAATAAATATTGAATATTTAGCATTTCTCCATATTATCAAAATAATTCTCAAAATATTAATAAAAATAATAAAAAACAGAGAAATCTATGAAGTGAATTTTGTGCCCAAAGTTTAACGCAAAAAATGCAAGAATTGAAAGGAAAAAGTGCATGTTGCAAATTCAAAAGAGAAAAACATTAAAGGAAATATGTATCTCCAAATATACCTGGTCACACTACCACTCTCTGCAGCCATTTGAACATTATTTCTCTAGGGAGTCCAATTCTATTGCCAATGCTTCTCTACAGGGAACAGTCAAGCTGTGTGTGTGCATTTGCACACCTGTGTCAGCAATGGGTGCAACTTAGCTAAAGTACAGTCATATGAAAAAGTTTGGGCACCCCTATGAATCTTAATCAAGATTAAAATGAACTAATCATTTTTAGTTCTAAATATTTGGGTGTTTGCAACAGCCATTTCAGTTTGATATATCTAATAACTGATGGACACAGTAATATTTCAAAAATGTCAAATTTTGGTTTAATGCATATTGCACATGTTTGTTAGTACAATAAACCTCATTTCAATCCTGAAATATTCATGTGTTCATCAGTTATTAGATATATCAAACTGAAATGGCTGTTGCAAACACCCAAATATTTGATGAATCTTTAAATGTCTGAAGTGCAGCCATGAGTAAAGTGTGGCATCAGTTCTCTATGCTCCTTGTTGTTCTGCAGATCAGGTGCTGGGGGGTGATGTGGAGGAGTTTTCTCTGAGTGGGCTCTCGGCTGGAGAGTACACCATCTGTGTGAAGGCCCACACGCTGGCAGGGGGCGCTGAAGGCCCGTGGGTGACTGTAGCTGTAGGTACGTTCAGAGAACCTCATCTGGCTTCAGTACAAAATGCCACAAATGTCAGTTTAAATCTTGCAGATCCACACTTGCTCTGAAACTGCTGTGTGTGTGTGTGTGTGTGTGTTTTTACAGGACATGATTACGTACAGCTGATGGCCATTCTGCTGTGTGCTGTTGGCACTCTGTTGATTTTGGTAATCTTGCTAAGCCAGGTTGAAAGGTAAGCCAATAACAGCTAAACGCTGATTAAATACAAAGGCCTTTACATATTTACATACTGTTAATAAATACTCAATAGACACAATTCCTGTGTCACTTATGACAGCTAGCTGACATGCAGGATTTAGCCTGATTCAATTGTAGTCAGCAGTCAGCATCTGTTCTGACCTTCGTACTGTGTATTAACTTAAATCACTATAAATTACACAAGGCATCTCACTATACAGTATTATCATGATACATTGCCTACAATAATTAAGCAATAATACACTCTTATTAAAAGTTATTTTAAGAAAATGCAATCTGTTAGGATATAAACACTTTGTAACACTTTGTTTGTAGCTGCACTGTTTGGTTTGTAAGCGCTGCATCGTTGCAAGGTTACCTGTATGTGGCGGAGTAAAACATGGAGAGCTTCGGTTACAGTGCATTACCAGCTGATAATGGCATTCATAGAACTCCTCTAAGCCAATCACATTGCAGGGTCGGAACTAACTGTGGTATAATAATCGATATATATATATCGATATAATTATCTACGATACTTCACAGCATCTGTGTTACTGAAGAGGATAAAATACTCCTTAATTATTAAATACCAGGAATTATGGATTTATCTGTGTGAGTTTTGCAGAATTTGACAACCAATATTCTTCAACCCAGGTTTACCCTATTCATTTGATTAGTGGCACCATGTGGAGTAATAAACAATAACTTTAGTCAAATTGGGGGCGAGTTTGTATCAATATTTGACGGCACATATCATGAATTTATAAAAAAAAAAAAACAATAGGATATATCACAATATCAACCATTTTCCCTCCCCTACACTGTGTAAACAATACCTTCAGCTTTCTCCGCAGTACGATTGGTTGCCACTTCTCATGGACGAGTGCTGATTGTAATATGATTGAGTGTGGATTGTGATTGTAAAGTGTCTTTGGTTATCTTGAAAGATCTATATAAGAGTAACTTCATACATTTATTAACTTAAATTAGCTTCTCTATGATTAAAAAAAACCTTGGTTGTGGTTCTGCAAAGAGCATTTTATATGTATAGGTTCTATAGCAACAAAAAGGAGCCAAATCAAGTGAAAGAAACCTATAGGACAGAACTTCTCCTGAAGTGAGTGTAAGTTTTCCCTTGTTGTCCTCCATCAGGATTCAACAGCAGCTCTGCCCAGCCATTCCTGACCCCTCAAAGAGCAGCCTGTCCACCTGGCCACCTGTCTCTCCAACTCAGGTAATGTCAGAAAGCATCCATAAAATTGGTTTGAATAAAAAATAAACAGAATCTGTCTTTGATTTGACTTTCATTTTGATGTATTAGCTGTCTCTCTGTCACCACCAGTAATTGTACCCCATTTGCCTATGCAATGCTTACAGTCAGGGTTAAGACTAAGGTTAGGGTCTAAACCTGCACCTCCCATGTGGTTCTTCTGTGTCCATGCAGAAGAATCACTTGCTATCTTCAAACATCTGTTGCAGACCCACTTCATTCATTAGCACTAATACATATTAAAGCTTATATTACACCTACCATGTCTTGTTCTTGCACTAGTTCTTGCATAGTAGTCTTTATAAAGGCTCTTATTTTGAAAGTTGCTCTGGATAAGAACTTCTGCTAAATGCTATACATGTAAATGTTGGACAACTAGGATAAACTAGGCCTTTACCTTACCTTTCAGGTAAATGCAAACAATTCTAAACTTTCAGTAGCCAAAGTCAAAAGATTTTAAGTAATTTTGGAGCATTTGTATTAGTGCATTCACCATGACATTTTAACACAATGTAAAGGGACCTACAAAGATATTACTCCATATTGTTGTTCTGTTGCTTTAACACTAGGGGGCGGTGTGCAACAGTTTTATATACACAGCTCTGGAAAAAATATGAGATCACTTAAAATGATGAGTTTCTTTGATTTTACCAAATTGAAAACCTCTGGAATATAATTAAGATGAAGATGGATTCACCAGGAGTGGCATAAGGTTATCCAAAAGTAGTGTGTACGACTGGTGGAGGAGAACATGGCAAGATGCATGTAAACTGTGATTAAAAACCAGGGTTATTCCACCAAATATTGATTTCTGAACTTTAAAACTTTATGAATAAATTGTTTTCTTTGAATTATTTAAAAGGCTCAGGAACTGTGTTTTCTAGAATGATGGTGGTCCAGTTAAATACTTTTTAGATAATTTAGCTAGAGAGTTGGGGATAAAGTGGTTCAGGTGATAATCCTGACCTCACCAATGCTTCTGTCGCTGATGCTTCTGTTTGCAATCAAATCCTCACAGCAATGCTCCAAAATCTACTACAAATATTTTACTAGTCTAATGATTAATGCTCAATTAACACCAATTAAATTATTTGAAATTAACTTCATCTTTTCTCTTTTTTTGTCCTATAGAACAAGCTAACGGTCTTGGACTTCCGACCGTCCCCCTCTCTTTTTGAACTCATCTATTTGGGAGGAATAGCGGGCCATCATGATCATCATCAACACCACCATGACCTCAGCCAAGTCTGGTCTTTTAACCCCCAGTCAGTACCAACCAAGCCAGGAAGCCATGAAAGTAAATCCCTTATGATCTTTCAAAGGCCAGTTTTACCCAACACGGACAAACGAGAAACTGAACAAACACTCAACAGTCCACCACCTGCTGACGGCTTCACTGAAGATCTAATTATTGATCCCGGGATTAGGAGCAAATCTGTGGCAAAACCACAGCCTCCAAGTCTGTTGCTCTCTGAGTCCTATATTGGAGTAGACCTTGTGGACTTTCTTCCTTGTTGGAACACTGTGCCAGCATTAGACCCCTGTTCTCAAATCCAAGTATCATCCAGAAGTCCACCAAACCCACCGGTTCCACCAGAGTCTTCAGTTGGAGTGGATGCCATAGACCTTGTCTATCAACAGAACGTTAAATCAAGACAAGATCTGTCAGAGTTCTCTTGCAATTCCATTGCATCTAGTGCTAGTTGTTACCTTCCTGTCTCTGAGTCCTACGTTAACATCGAAGCGGAGGCCAAAGATCCCATCGATCTTCTCAGAAGAAGCAAGAATTCATTGTCAGAACATGAGTCCTGTTGCTACACCCACCTATCTACTACCTACCTACCCATCCCTGAACCTTCTCGGGCCTTCTGTAAAGACCTTGTGACTGAGACAGTGAACTCAAGTGAGGGTCCTGGTCAAACCAGCCTCAAGTCCAATTGTTCCAATCTGGTAAATTCAGTTTCTTCTACTTATATACCGTTCCCTGTGTTAGCTTCTGCTGATAAGAGGTCCACAGAGACAGTGGGGTTAACTAGAACCCAACAAGCTTGCCAGTCTCCACCTATCTGTACGGATTCTATGGTGGTGGATACCTATAGGATCTTGGGTCCGGAGGAGTGCCCACTTCTATTGCAGTTCTCGTTACAGAATCACAGCACCAAGGACTCCACAGACCTTCTTGGGTATAGCTGATCTGACAGCAGAACAGAATGAGTAGATGGGACATTCAAGAGAAGGGCACCAGAATAACCCGGTGTTCTTTGATGATAGGGTTGTGGATTTGATAACCAGGTGCCCAGGGAGCAGTGGGGATTAGACGTTCCCAAGAGTCCAACAGTGGCAGCTTGCTGAACCCAGATTTTAAACGCACAACTCTGAAGTAGGGGTTAAAGGCCTTTCTCAGAGAACCAACAGGGTCAGCTTGCCACTCAAGTGAGGGTCCTGGTCAAACCAGCCTCAAGTCCAATTGTTCCAATCTGGTAAATTCAGTTTCTTCTACTTATATACCGTTCCCTGTGTTAGCTTCTGCTGATAAGAGGTCCACAGAGACAGTGGGGTTAACTAGAACCCAACAAGCTTGCCAGTCTCCACCTATCTGTACGGATTCTATGGTGGTGGATACCTATAGGATCTTGGGTCCGGAGGAGTGCCCACTTCTATTGCAGTTCTCGTTACAGAATCACAGCACCAAGGACTCCACAGACCTTCTTGGGTATAGCTGATCTGACAGCAGAACAGAATCAGTAGATGGGACATTCAAGAGAAGGGCACCAGAATAACCCGGTGTTCTTTGATGATAGGGTTGTGGATTTGATAACCAGGTGCCCAGGGAGCAGTGGGGATTAGACGTTCCCAAGAGTCCAACAGTGGCAGCTTGCTGAACCCAGATTTTAAACGCACAACTCTGAAGTAGGGGTTAAAGGCCTTTCTCAGAGAACCAACAGGGTCAGCTTGCCACTCAAGTGAGGGTCCTGGTCAAACCAGCCTCAAGTCCAATTGTTCCAATCTGGTAAATTCAGTTTCTTCTACTTATATACCGTTCCCTGTGTTAGCTTCTGCTGATAAGAGGTCCACAGAGACAGTGGGGTTAACTAGAACCCAACAAGCTTGCCAGTCTCCACCTATCTGTACGGATTCTATGGTGGTGGATACCTATAGGATCTTGGGTCCGGAGGAGTGCCCACTTCTATTGCAGTTCTCGTTACAGAATCACAGCACCAAGGACTCCACAGACCTTCTTGGGTATAGCTGATCTGACAGCAGAACAGAATCAGTAGATGGGACATTCAAGAGAATGGCACCAGAATAACCCGGTGTTCTTTGATGATAGGGTTGTGGATTTGATAACCAGGTGCCCAGGGAGCAGTGGGGATTAGACGTTCCCAAGAGTCCAACAGTGGCAGCTTGCTGAACCCAGATTTTAAACGCACAACTCTGAAGTAGGGGTTAAAGGCCTTTCTCAGAGAACCAACAGGGTCAGCTTGCCAAACTCGGGTATCAAACCCACTCACCTAGTCATCAACAGCCCAGTAGTTACAGCATTGATAACAGAGTTGTGAATACAATATCCCCATGCCCAGGAAGCAGTGAGGGTTGTGGATTCACTCCCCCAGTGCTTGGGGAGCAGTGGCGATTTAGACCCTTAGTTCTTGGGCTCAATAGTGTCAGCTTGCCAAACTCTGGTATTGAACCCACAACCCTGCAATCAGTAACCTGTTAGTGATTGATTACAGAGTTTTGCATTTGATACCTTGGTGCCCAATGACAGTGGCAGCTTTTGGACATGGGTATCGAACCCATGTCCAATCCTGTCGACAATGACCCAATGATTATTGATAGCAGGATTTGATACCCTTGGAAAGCAGTGAACCCACAACCCTGTCATCCATTACCATCAGGTTATTAATGACATGGTTGTGTGTTCAACACTCTTGGGCCATTAAGCCACCACAAAAAAATCAGGTTTTCCGATAAACACGGTGAGTTGTTGGCCCAGTTGGGTTCCTGGGGTACTCAGAGAACACTTGAGGTTTGTTTACCATCAATCAGCTAATTGATGAACTGTTGCTGAGCACATCACAGACTATTGATGAGGTGCTAACTGTGGCACCAGCTGCTTGTGAGGGCAACCAATGGGGGTTACTTCCAATGCCTAATCACATTCCAAGTTAAGTGTTGTTATGACTCTGATATAGTATAGGAATGTCATTCATCTCAGTCATCTCAACACGTGATATGGTCAAAGAATGATTGTAACTGTAATCGGTTTTGTTCATTTGATTATTTGTTTATTTGTTTGTGTGGCTGTAATAATAATTGTGAAACTGGCTGTGTCATATCTGAACTTTTGTTGTGCTACATTAAGCCTTGAGGACTGATTCTGTACCAGTTGTTTACTATGTGAAGTAGGGTGGGTGTTGTTTTTGTACTGTATGAATGTTATACATGAAAAGGAGCATGTTGCTGTACTTTTTATGCTATGCTATGAAACCGAGTAAGCATTATAATTATGAAGAAACACCAGCTCTTGTAGTTAAGCAGCTGAACATCACACTGGAACATTGTTTTTACTCTTCTGCACCAACTTTGCTCTACAACCTTGGATTTTTCAAAATAGCAGGTGTGAACCATGCCGTAATCTATGGCCTGGAACAAAGGATAAAAAATTGGTCCAAACTAAATAAGTGGTTTTAGTCTGGATCAACTGTGTAAAACCACTTTTTGGATGGTTCAGACTTTTAAACCAGTTACAGTAAGTTACAAGTAAACACTCTCCAATACGTTCTGTGGGTTAGATATATTGTATATATATATATATTGTATATATATATATTTCTCTGAAAGATGTTCACACAAACATTCACTTTACTCCACTCTCTAAATCAAAATGATTTATATTAAATAAATATGAATTATGCCAAACATGTCTTGACTGATTAAGTACATTTTGAAACCGTAAATTTTACTTTGCACCAAACTATTCTCTTAATGGAATGAAATGAGCCAAGAAATGCAGATTTGCAGATATGAGACTTATGTTGAGAATCCAGCTGACGAAGCTTAATGAAGAAGAGGAAGAGCGTATGTGTTTGGACAGATGGGCAGATTCCTCCATCCGCTTCCACAGTGCTGATCCAGGCGACTCCGTTCATAAGATAGGCCCCTCGCCAGTAGCGGAATTACAGATAAAGATGTATCTTTTCCTTTTTTTATCCACCCGTCCTTTCCTTAGAATTGTGAGCAGTTGTTTATTCACTCTTCCCCTAATTCCATTACTTCTTCCCCCAATATGTACACTTATTGCACCAAATTTCACAACTCTTTCTACCAATTATAAAACTAATTTTTTTTTCAAATTATTAAACTATTGCTCCAAATTCTCTAAATCTTCCCTCTAATTCCACAAACTCCCTGCCTAGTCTTTCACAAATGTTTTCCCAAATTCCACATCTCCTCCCCCACATCCACAATGCTTCCCCCAAATTCCACAGCTCTTTCCACAATTTCACAACTTTTTTTTCACATTCAACAACCTTTCCCCCAAATCAACAGTGACTCACCCAATATCCAAAACTATTCTCCCAATTTACACTACTTTACACCCAAATTCACAAACGGTTCCCCCAATTTCAACAACTTCTCCTTCAAAACTATTCTCCCAAATTACACTACTTCACACCCAAATTTCCAAAACTGTTCCCCCAACTTCAACAACTTTTTCCCCAAAATAATTTTCCCAAATTACACTACTTTACACCCGAATTCCCAAATTTCAACAAACGTTTCTCCCCAATCAATTATCCAAAATTACACTACTTTACACCCAAATTCACAAACTGTTCCCCCAATTTCAACAACTTCTCCTTCAAAACTATTCTCCCAAATTACACTACTTTACACCCAAATTCACAAACTGTTCCCCCAATTTCAACAACTTCTCCTTCAAAACTATTCTCCCAAATTACACTACTTCACACCCAAATTTCCAAACTGTCCCCCCCTAATTTTAACAGCTTTTTCCCCAAAATAATTTTCCCAAATTACACTACTTTCCACCCAAATTCCAAAACTGTTCCCCCAACTTCAACAACTTTTTCCCCAAAATAATTTTCTGAGATTACACTACTTTACACCCGAATTCCCAAATTTCAACAAACGTTTCTCCCCAATCAATTATCCAAAATTACACTACTTTCCCACCAAATTCCAAAACTGTTCTCCCAATTTCAACAACTTTTCCCCCAAAACTATTCTCCCAATTACACTACTTTTTCCCAAATTCACAAACTGTTTCCATAATTTCAGCAACTTTTCCCACAAAACAATGAACCTAAATTACACTACTTTCCCCCCAAATTTTCAAACCGTTCCCCCAATTCATACAATTTTCCCCCTAAATTTTTCTCCCGATTATTCTACTTTCCAGTGAAAATCCAACAACTTTTCCCCGTAAACAATTATCCCAAATTACACTACCTTCCACCTTAATTCCCCAATTTCAAAAACCTTTCCCCAAAACAACTGTCCAAAGTTACACTATACTTTCTGCTCAAATTCACTAATTTCAAAAACCTTTCCCCAAAACAACTGTCCAAAGTTACACTATACTTTCTGCTCAAATTCACTAATTTCAACAACATTTCACCAAATTCAACAACTGTCTGAACAAAATCCACATCTCTTTCCCCAAAATCATCAACTACTACCCCAAATCCCACAGCAACTCCTGCAAAACCTACAGCTGCCCCAAATTGCACTACTTTTCACCCAAATTCCAGAACTATTCTCCACACTTCCACAAACCTTTTCACAAATTTAACAACTATTCCCCCATATTCCACAACTTTAAGGGCACCGTTTTTTACCACAATTTATCCCTAAATTTCATTCCTTTTATTTTTCTTATGGCCATTTATTTAAATTAACATAAACCCACTTGTCTCTCTATCTCCAATGTAAGTGTGTACTTAAAACATGCGTTTTATGTTTTTCTGATGCTTCTTGACTGCTTCTTAATAAATCTGAACTCTTCTGGCTCGACTCCTGCTGTCTTGCTCTGCGGTTGTTTAGAGCTGCCAGGTAGCGGTGAGGACTTTGTTACATTTACATTTTAAGACATTCCTGAACAAAACACATCTTATTCTCAAAATTCTAAATGCAATATCTAAACTCATGATAGTGTCCCTTAAAAAACTGTATCACTTGCAAAAGCCGTTAAATAGTTTTACTTTGAATGGTAATAAGCCTGGTTGTCTGTTTTCATTCATTTATATAAATAACTTTTAATAAAACAATGAAAAGCTTCAAATCTGAGGCCAATCACAACAACAGTGTAACACGGATATACTACATACTAAATATTTGCTTCAAAACCTGATTCCCAACACTACACTTGTTTTACAGAGGATTATCATCCCACACACACACACACAAATGTGGACAAAAGAGACATGGTGTTCAGTATTTACAGTGCAGTTAGTTAAATAACGCTCTTTGTTGATTTTCTACAGGAAACAAAAATGTGGCTTTTCTTTGTGTAGATTTTAGAGCACAATGTGTCCTCTGTAGAGGATGAGTTCACATAGATTTAGTATCTGACCCCTACGTGACCCTGACCAAGATAAAGAGGATCAAGAAGAAGTGGATCCAATGTTTGGAAATGTGTTCAAATTTGTAAAATAAAATAAAATAATGTAAAATCCAATAAAATTAAAAAAAAAAAAAACTAAATGTATATTTACTAAAAATTACATTTCCCTAAATATATTTTATATATTTAATATGTGTCAGACATAGGCAAGGCCTTCACAAAACTATAATATAGGCCTATAATAATTGTATGTGATTATTATTTTTATGCTGTTAAATTTAGTTATTTTGTTATTTTGTATTTATGGCAAAATTTCCAAGTGTGTAGGTGACCCAGCTTGCCAAATGACTTTAAATCAACGTTCTTCAATGTTTCACAACCATTCAAAACCTTTAAATGAACATTGATCCTGTGTTAGAACTTCAACATTAACCAATTAGCCTCTTCGTCAAAGTTAAATAGACAATAAAAGCAACCTGCTTTTATTGTCATTTTTCCACTATTAACCTTAAAATATGTAATGCAACCACTAAATAATAACGTTTATTCAACGTCCTTTTATATGAGGGGAGTTTTTTTATCATTATGAATTTCCAAAAACAACATAATCATAAATAAATAAGAACATCCATTTACCTTTAACAAACTAAACAAAACACTTAGACTGATAACACATCTCATCATTCATCAGCTAACATATTTTATTCCTTCATATACTTTATAGTGGACACACAATTAAGAGACGTTATAAATAAATCACACAAAAAGGGATGACCTTAACCAGACAACATTTCCAGAAGAGAATTATCAGATTCAGAAGTAAAGTTAAAACAAGCTAAAAAAAAAAAAACATCATTACATGTATATGTTTGAGTAAAATGAGCATTGTTGTTCTATTCTATAAACTACGGACAAATTCCAAATACTTTTTTCTGCATTTATTTGCAGAAAATGAGAAACGGCTGAAATAACCACAAAACAAGATGTAGAGCTTTCAGACATTAAATAATGCAAAGAAAACAAGTTCATACTCATAAAATTCTTAAAAGTCTTAATGCATCTTGGCATGTTCTCCTCCACCAGTCTTATACAATGCTTTTGGATAACTTTATGCCACTTCTGGTGCAAAAATCAAGCAGTTCAGCTTGGTTAGATGGCTTGTGGTCAGATCATCCGTCTTCCTCTTGATTATATTCCAGAGATTTTCAATTTGGTAACATCAAAGAAACTCATCATTTTAAAGTGGTGTCTAGAATATAAATGTTTACAATATATTTTGAAGGTTTATTTGATGTATTGATATAATAACACATTGTATATTTAAGTGTAAATAAGTAGTTAACATTAATGGGGGAAGAAAAGATGTGACGCCAAAATATTATTATGAGGGTGGGCAGTAAGGTCGTGACGTCAACGCGGGGGGCAGGAGACACCAGGCGGTCTCGCGCTGCTGACTAACTGACTGAGCGCACAGCAGAAGAGCAGCAGCAGCTACCGCGCGCGCACTGTCTCTGTCTCTCTGTGTGTGTGTGACTGTGCGTGTGTGAAAGAGAGTAAGTGTGTGAGACGAGAGTGTTTCCTGGAGAATTCCCCACCGGCCGCCTTCCGCGTGGGAATCCTGCTGCAGAGCTTCTCCACAAACACTCCTGTCAACTTCTGCTGCTCTCAACACACACATACTCTCTCTCTCTCTCTCTCTCTCTCTCTCTCTCTCTCTCTCTCTCTCTCTCTCTCACACACACACACACTCTCTCAGAGTGTATAAACACAGAGTGTGTGTGTGAAGAAATCAGTGCACAGGTATAGAGGAGCAGCAGAGGATCCGGAAGAACTGCTTTTCCTCGTTTCTCCAGCGTGGAGCTGAGCTGAGGAGTGTGTGTGTATGAGTGTGTGAGAGAGAAAGAGAGAGTGTGTGTGTGTATAGAAGAGTGTGTGTGTTTGTGTGGGAGGACAAGAACAGCTGCTGAAACATGATGGAGTTAAAGAAGAAGAAGGTCTTCATCCTGCTGGATATGCTGTGTGTGCTGGTCGGTAAGTCTGATAGCAGCTTGTCAATATGGCCGACAGTGTCTCACCTGTTATTATCAGCCAACAGGTAACTCAGACCAACACCAGGAAACTCAGCATTAACCCCTTTAACCCCTCACTGAACTCAACTGTAGCCTTAACAATATTGGGTTACATACTTCATTAGGTACTCCTGTAGTATTGCCTTAAAGAGCTGGGCATTGTTGCACAATTGCGTCACAGTGAGCTTTAGGTCAGGTACTCTAGGTGCTGTGCCTTACAATACTTCTGATATACTGTCTAGTAGTTATAGTACTTCTGTGGTGCTGTATAATGGGTTAAATACGTCTGTGGTATTGTTTATTAGGTTCATTCCTTCTGTTGTGCTGTATAATGGGTTAAAACCTTCTGTAGTGCTGTATAATGGGTTAAATGCCTTCTGTGGTGCTGTATATTTGGTTGAATACTTCTGTGGTACTGTAAAAAGGTTAAATATTTCTTTGGCGCAAAACAATGGGTTAAATCCTTCTGCACTGCTGTGTAATGGGTTAAATTCTCCTGTGGTACTGTATAATGGGTTAAATGCCTTCTGTGGTACTGTATAATGGGTTAAATAGTTATGCATAATGGGTTAATACTTCTGTGATATTGTATAATGGATTCAATAATTTTGTGGTGGTGTATAATGGCTTAAATACTTCAGTGATATTGTATAATGGATTAAATATTTGTATGGTGATGTATAGTGGGTTAAATACTTATGTGGTGGTGTATAATGGGTTAAATATGTCTGGTGCTGCATAATGGGTTAAATCCTTCTGAGGCACTGTATAATGGGTTACACTCTTGTGAGGTACAGTATAATATATTAAATACTTATGAGGTACTGTATGATGGGTTGAATCATTTTGTGGTGGTGTATTATGGGTTAAAAACCTCTGTGGTGCTGTATATTTGGTTATATTCTTCTGTGGTACTGTTTAAAAGGTTAAAATACTTATGTGGTGCTGTATACTGGGTTAAATACTTATGTGATACTGTATAATGGGTTAAATAGTTGTGCTGTATACTTCTGTGGTGCTGTATAATGGGTTAAATCCTTCTAAAGGGGCTGTATAATGGGATACATTCTTATGATGTACTGTATAACAGATTAAATACTTCTGTGGTGCCTTATAAAGGGTTAAATACTTTTGTGATATTGTAAAGTGGGTTATATAATTTTGTGGTGGCATATAATTGGTTAAATAGTATTTTATATCTGTCTATCAAAAGGTGGGCATTCTGGCAGTGTATTGCAACTTATACCCTTTGATAGTGTAGTTCTGTATCATATGTTTATAATGACCCAGAATGTTTTAAATACTTATTAGGTGCTGCAAAGTACTTCCATTCCAGTCTATAATGAGTTAAATACAATAAGTGAAACACATTAACCTATGACTGAACAGTGCTATAGTAAACATATGTCTAATACATACATACTGAGCAAAAAACTTCAATAAATGCTTCTGTAGTATTGTCTAATAGTATAATAAAGAGCTGAGTATTGTGTGCACGCCTATGTGATCAATTCAACTATTGCGTCAAAATATGCTTTACCGGTACGTCATGTACTCTAGGTGCAGTGCTTTATAATGGATACAAGGTTGGCACTCTGACGGTAGGTTATCTGTATCATACACTCTTAAAAACCCAGAATGGGTTAAATATTTTGTTAAATACTTGTGTAGGACTGAATAATACATTCTGCTCCAATCTATAATGAGTTAACACAAAAGAGCCCATGGTGACGCATCTGTTGCAGACCCTATAACAGCTGTGTAAAGTTCTATACAACACTCTGTCCTTCTCTTTAACTCATGAAGTTCCTCAGTGACATTTACTGAACGTTCTGAGAGCATCACTGGACAGCGTGTGAACATGTGTTCATTCATTTGACCTCATTAATAATGTTAGCTGGGTTAGTTCTGGAGATAAAACTAGTTTATTCTAGTTCAAACTAGATTGTACAGCTGTTTTTTAATGCTTTAATTTGTGTTTAACATTTTTAGAACAAAATGAAAAGAATAGTTAGGTTATTGTTGTCATTTATGTTACAACATGATTTTAACCTTAAAAAATTTACAGTCATGAATGAGCTACCCACTGAATTTATCTGATTTGAAATTGGTAGCAATATTCAGAAATGGGTTTAAACCCATAAAATAAGTGAAACACAACAAACCCCCTGACTTAACAGTGCTATAGTAAACATGCTAGAAACTGTAGTAGCACTGTGTGCGATGTGTGCTATAAAACATAATTACTGGAATAAACATTTCATTAAATACTATCTTATTAAAAATATATCAGTACTGTGGTGCTATGTTCTAATTGGCATGATCAGTTACACCACGCACACATCAGCACTTATTTCCAGTACATACAGCGGTACAGTGCTTTATAATACTTCTTTGGTAGTATGTAACTGATTAAACACTGTATAATGCTTCAAAACCAGCTTATAATGGGTTAAGTACTTTCGTAAATGCTCCAGCAGTGCTTTTTAATACTTTAAAAAAAGTCTACAAAACATTAACCCCTGAATAAACTGTGCTGTAGTAAAAATCCAAAAACTGAATTAGTAGTACTGAGAACAGTTCTGTATGATATGTATTTAATGGGTTAAATGCTTCACTAATTACTCATGTAGTGCTTTCTAATTGTATAATAAAGAGGTAAGCATTGTGGCACTATGTTCTAATTGGCATGATCAGTTACATCACATTGCACATTTTTCCAGTATGTCATGTACTCTAGGTTCAGTGCCATAAAATACTGCTGTGATAGTCTATAAAGGGTTAAACGCTTGGTTAAATTGTATTGTAATGTTATATAATACTTACATAATAATAAAACAATCTGCAATGGGTTAAATGCTTCAGTAAATGCTTCTGTGAGTTAAATACTTCGATAAACACCTATGAAGTGCTGTTTAATCCAAGTTCTTACGTTCCAAGCTTCCAACACACCTGCACTATGACTATGTGATGTTGTAAAGAATACAAAATAAAATCTGGATTAGCATCAAATTTTTTTTAGTTCCTACAAAACAACTAAAAAAGACAAAAAAAAGTTTTATTATTTGTAGATGTGTCAAAATAGTAACAAACCTAACCATTAAGAGCTTTCCAAATATTAGACTAATGTTTCTTTTACATTTTAACATGTTCAAGGCAGTGAAAACTGTGCAAGTCAGAGTTAAAGTTGTATGTTACTAATATAAATGCAAAAGTTTAATTTAGCCATTCGTTTAATAACAGCCAGCAGCTTCATAACCTCTTTATATTTCAGTTTTTTACATGTTTCTGACAGAATCGCAAACCTATCTATGGAAATTCTGTCTGGCAGGTTCTATATGTTATATATGTTATATAAGTTGAACAGTTTTGATTAACCCATTAATCTCCAGTAATTTGATTCATTCAATTAATTTCCCAGACTCACTAATCCGAGAATCATTATTTAGTCTGGTACAGTTGAGTTGGTGTCTAGATAATTTTTTTTTTGTCTAGTTTAAACTAGCTTCTACAGCTGTTTTAACCTTTTATCCATTTAAATGCTTTAATTTATGTTTTACATTCTATATAACTAGTTCCGAACTGATTAACCCATTAACCTCCAATGATTCAATTCATTCAATTAATTTCCCAGCATCAACATGAACTAATTTGAGAATCATTATTTAATCTGGTACAGTTGGTGTCTAGATAAAACGAGTTTATTCTAATTTAAACTCGCTTCTACAGCTCTGTTTTAACTATTTAACTTTTAAATGCTTTAATTCATGTTTTACATTTTATATAACTAGTTCCGAACCGATTAACCCATCAACCTCCATTAATTCAATTAATTTGCTTAATTTCCCAGCACTTACATGAACTAATCCGAGAATCATTATTTAGTCTGGTACAGTTGAATTGTTGTTTAGATAAAAGTAGTTTTTTTTCTAGTTTAAACTAGCTTCTACAGCTCTGTTTTAACCATTTAACACTTTAAATGCTTTAATTTATGTTTTACATTCTATATAACTAGTTCTGAACTGATTAATATCCAGTAATTCAATTAATTTGATTAATTTCTCAGCACTTACATTATCTAATTCAAGAATCATAGTTTAATCTGGTACAGTTTTGGTGTCTAGATAAAACTAGTTTATTCTAGTTTAAACTAGCTTCTACAGCTGTGTTTTTTAAATATTTAACCCTTTAAATGCTTAAATTTTTGTTTTACATTCTATATAACTAGTTCCGAACTGATTAACCCAATAACCTCCAATGATTCAATTCATTCAATTAATTTCCCAGCATCAACATGAACTAATTTAAGAATTATTATTTATTCTGGTGCAGTTGTTGTGTAGATAAAAGTAGTTTTTTCTAGTTTAAACTAGCTTCTACAGCTCTGTTTGAACCATTTAACCCTTTAAATACTTTGCTTTATGTTTTACATTCTATATAACTAGTTCCGAACTGATTAACCCATTAATCTCCAGTAATTCGGTTCGTTTGATTAATTTCCACAACACTGACATGAACTTATCCAAGAATCATTATTTAATCTGGTACAATTGGTGTCTAGATAAAACGAGTTTATTCTAGTTTAAACTCGCTTTTACAGCTCTGTTTTAACCATTTAACCCTTTAAATGCTTTAATTTATGTTTTACATAAATCTATATAAGTAGTACCAAACTGATTAACCCATTAACCTCCAATGATTCAATTCATTCAATTCATTTCCCAGCATCAACATGAACTAATCCGAGAATCATTATTTAGTCTGGTACAGCTGGTGTCTAGATAAAAGTTTTTTTTTCAGTTTAAACTAGCTTCTACAGCTCTGATTTACAATTTAACTCTTTAATTTATGCTTTCATTTATGTTTCACTGTCTATATAAGTAGTTCCAAATTGATTAACCCATTCATCTCTAATAATTTGATTAATTTTCACAACACTGACATGAACTTATCCAAGAATCATTATTTAATCAGCTACAGTTGGTGTCCTGAGATGAGACAGAACACAAATATGTACCATCTCAGGACTGTCTTGTCAAATGCTGAGATTACATTTAGCAAGCGATTACAGTTTGTCTGTCTCGTTGGCATTTTACACTGGGTGAAAGTGTTTTCGATGCATCACACGAATCTGCAACATTCCTTGCCTGAGTACTAGGTTAAGCAATCTACCAACGCCGCAATGCTGCCAGCCCATAAAGTAGGTATGTTCTGAGGTCTGGAAGGCAGGTTAGATTTGGGATTGAGCCAAACATTTTGGAACATGTCCTGATCGGCAAGGTTAACATGGATATGTGATTATTATTTATTTTTTTAGAGCACATTTGTTTTATGTTATAAAATTTTATTCAAAATTTAATTCAGTGGTCTTGAATTTGTTTGTAAAATTTTTCTCATTTAGAAATGGGTGTTTCTGGCTTTGTAAGCAGTGTGACGTAATGTGTGTTATCTTTGCATGGCATGCTTAAATCCCTATGAGGGCACATGCACACATGCAGTACACTGGGCACTGTTTAACCCTGTAGGCACCAGGCATGCACCACAGGCTGGTAGCCGCAAGCTTTTCCCTGAATTTCCTACAGTAGGGAAAAGAGAAACTCATTAAAAAGGGAAGCTCAGAACTCGAGTACTGAGACATGAAGAAAGAAGATCACGCTTTGTTTGGACGATCCGTGGTTCTCAAGCCTGGTCCTGAATGTGTTATTCTAACACACCCACCTCAGCTCAGGAAGGTTGTGATAAGCAGCAGATAGGTTGTAACAGATGTGTTTTTTTCACCATTAAATAAACCCTACACATACTTTTACATACCCTAAAATTACTTTCGTCTTGCTTTTCTTAAGGAAAAAAAAACATTATCTACAAAAACACAATGTAATTGGATTTATTGGGTACTAAATATATTTTAAAATCCAAGCAGACAAAGCAACAGAGCACAATACATTTACTCCTGCAGTGCTAATCTAATCATGGATTTATTTCAGCATGGCTATTCACACATTAGCTAGCTAGCTACCACAGGGGTCAAATTTTAGTCATAAATGTACCTCAGCAGTGCTACTCAACTTGCATATGAGTAAAATTTACACAAAGAAAGTGTGCCAGGCTTTTGTAAACAAAAAAAAAGGCTAATGATAAGTTAGCACAGCTAACATTATCATTAGGTCTGTACAGTTTGTACCTTTCAGAAGGAGTCCTATACAAAAACACTGTTTTTTTTTTGCAATTAGACATTTATATCTATTGTTCATATGTTAATTAATTTGATTAAAATATATATTTTACAGCTTTTTATGTTTACACTACTCTCT
Source organism: Astyanax mexicanus (assembly GCF_023375975.1). Classification (NCBI taxonomy): domain Eukaryota; kingdom Metazoa; phylum Chordata; class Actinopteri; order Characiformes; family Acestrorhamphidae; genus Astyanax; species Astyanax mexicanus. The sequence goes on along the minus strand of NC_064411.1, from coordinate 46,865,548 downwards.
AAATATATCTATGTTTACATATTCTATGTGTAAACCATTTACAATGCCAATAAACTGGCCTGCAGTGACAATTGTATATATAACAGCTTTTTTGCTGCTTGATACAAAAACATAATTTGTTCTCATCTTTTTCATGATTATACTATGTTGCCAAAAGTATCTGCTTTCCTGCATTGTGTTTGGTAATATAATTCTTGGATGGAGCTTCTTAGCCTCGGAAACCTATTCCATTAATCTCTCTACGCTCTACTGTTCTAGAGCTAATCTAAAGACCACATGTAGTTTGGAGGTCTGTAGTGATTGACTCTGCAGAAAGTTGGAGACCTTTGCACATGGCTGACCCCGCTCTGTTATTTTACAGTTATAGACTTCACAAGTTGCTGTCCTTCCCAGCCGCTTCTACTGTGTTTTAATATCACTGACAGTTGGCTGTGGAATCTTTAATAGAGGAAATTTCAGGACTGAACTTGTTGCACAGGTGCTGCATCCTATCATGGTACCACAGAGCTGGAGTTCACTGAGCTCCTGAGAGAGAACCATTCTTTCACTAATGTTTGTAGAAGCAGTCTGCATGACTAGCTGCTGCTTTTATACACATGTAGCCATGGAAGTGATTAGAAGCTAAGTTCAGTCTGGATGGGTGAATGTATACTTTTGGAAATATAGTGTATCTACTAAAGGCAGATTTTATTATTTTTTAATATTATTAATTTTACTCCGTGAAATGCCTGATCAGGGATTTCTGTTGAAATAAAAAAATACAGCTCTTGGGAAAAAATAAAAGACCACTTAAAAATGATGAGTTTTTTTATTTTACCAAACTGAAAACCTATGAAATATAATCAGTGGGAAGATGGATAATCATTGAGTTTTTTTTGCACCAGGAGTGGCATAAAGTTATCCAAAAGCAGTGTGTAAAACTGGTGGAGGAGAACATGCCAAGGTGCATTAAAAATGTGATTAAAAAACAGGGTTATTCCACCAAATATGGATTTCTGAACTCTTAAAACTTTATAAATATGAAATTTTCTTTGCTTTATTTAAGGTCTGAAAGCTCTGCTTCTTTTTTTTTGTCATTTCAGCCATTTTCTAATTTTCCGTAATTAAATGCTCTAAATGAGACAATTTTATTTGGAATTTGGGAGAAATGTTGTCTGTAGTTTATAGAATAAAACAACAATGTTCATTTTACTCAAATATTTACCTATAAATACCAAAATCAGAGAAACTGATTCAGAAACTGAAGTGGTCTCTTAATTTTTTCCAGAGCTGTATAGTGTAGAACTACAAAATATTGCAATGCCATTTTCCATTGCAATCCAGTATCGTGCAGCCCTAACAATAAAGGTCTTATCTTCTTCTGTATTCAGTTTGTGAAGAAATTAACAAGTTCAGGACCACCTAAGGCATATTTTAATAATTCGGTTCCAATCCCTTGTGTTTACTGCTGTTCTCACACACTCTTAACTATCAGTATAACGTCTTTCTGCATGTGCATCTGTCCGTCTGACCAGCCTGATGGTCACTGACCAGTCAGGGGTCACTGGTGCAGCTGGTACATGATTTCAGTTGGACTTCATTTAGTTGAGCAGGAGTAAGCATTTAGGCTGGTCTTGTTTGGCATGTGGCTTCACATTCCTGCACCTGTTGATGTGTGTGTGTGTGTGTGTGTGTGTGTGTGTGTGTGTGTGTTATGTAAAGAGTAAATCAGGGAGGCTTGTTAAGACTTGCTGTGGATTGAGGCGAATGGTGTGGGCTTCAGTTTTGCCTGCTGTCAGAACAGGAGTCCCACTCCTCAGCCAGGTCTTTGTTCTGGTTGCAGAGGGTGTTTGAACAGCTCTGTGTTTACCTGTCTACCCAGACAAGGACAAATATTAGTGGACGTGTCTCATTTTTTGCTCTGTTTGTAAAATGCAGGGCAAAAAACACGGTATCTTAAAACAGCAGTGTTAGCAGTAACACACATTAACATTAGCCTACTCTGGGTGCAACTGCTGAGAGCTGTACACGTACAGCTCTCTGAAAAAAAATAAGAGACTTAAAAAACTTAAAAATTATACGTTTCTTTGATTTTACCAAATTGAAAACCTCTGGAATATAATTAAGAGGAAGATGGATGATCACAAGCCATCAAATCAAGCTGAACTGCTCAAATTTTTGCACCAGGAGTGGCATAAAGTTATCCAAAAGCAGTGTGTAAGACTGGTGGAGGAGAACATGCCAAGATGCATGAAAACTGTGATTTAAAATCGGGGTTATTCCACCAAATATTGATTTCTGAACTAAAAAAAGCAGTCCATGCTGAAACACCCTTTATAACTTCAGCATGAATGGATTTGGGGCTGAAGCCCTGTAGGTTAAGTTGGTGTCACTCCAATTGAGCCAATTTTTGCAGCTAAGTCTCCGTGGGTGGTAATGATCGTGACCTGTGGCATCTGGCTAGAAGTGTCTGGCTAGAATGCAAACAGATAAACGACACACACATCCAACAGGCCAGTGCAACATTCTTTAGCTTCAACAGGACATGAAAAAAGCAATATCTGTGGATTTTTTTTTTATTTTATCTTAACATCCATTGTAAGGCCTTTTTTATAAAATAAATGTAGAATTAAATCTAGATTTTCCACTATATCTGCCTTTTAATATATATTTTTAAATTAACAAAAGCTTGATCAACCTGCTTAAACACCTCTTCAACCTGTGCTGTTAAACTCCACGCCTGTGTGTTGTAGCAGCAGCTGTTGGTTTAGGTTGTGAGTCTCGGCAGTGCAGGTGTGGAAAGCACACATTTAACACACTGTGGAACTGAAGGCTGGTAATGAGCTTTACTGTGATCACGGTGAGCCGGCTGTAAGGCTGCTTTAGCGTTGTGTGCTGGGGGTTTAGAGGTTGGGAAATCCGCATGCGGGGAGATTTGTTGTTGTTCTCGCTGGAAGCTGAGCGATTGTTGTGGCTCGCTCTTATCTGTGTGCACGTGAGCTTTAGTGTGTGGGTGTGTGTTTGGTTGTGATTTGAGCTGTGATTATAGACAGTGCAGACAGTGTAGAAGTGTATTTAAACGTGCAAAATATTTCTAATTTATAATTTAATATATACTAAAATATCATTGACCTATAGAAACAGTGCACTTTGTGTAATTTGGGGGAATTTTGCACTCAGTTTAAATAGCTGTAAATGGGAAATTGTGGCTGAATGTGTCTTTAAACAGCTTTAATATAAAACATCAACACCAATCTCTCTTGAACTCACTTTTTGGATGCTTTTGAATGCCTAAAAACACTCCAAGTGCGAAGAAATTCATCAATCCATTTTCTGTAAATCAGTTGAAATAGTTTGGTGTCAGGAGTCATATGTTTCTGTGAGCCGTTTGGATGGTTCCCTTATTGTAACATTAGAATAAGGAAACCTGCATAGAACCACTCTGGCTCCACCCCTCACCTGTCAACCCCCCCTACAGCCCCACCCACTAGATTTGCTGAAGAAATGCCACAGTACACAGCAGGATTAGCCAGTAGACTTTGTCTGATGGAGGGATCTGTACATAATGTCCATGTCAAGTCATCAAGAGAAGTATTTTCAGTTTTGTGCTTCTATCACAGTTAAGCATGAGCTAGCTTGTTTGTGATTTTTCATTAAGCACAAGCTAACACTAGCATGTGGTAAACACAAATTTTAAAAAGGTTAAAATTTGAATAAAAGTAACAGAGCCCTTAAATGGCTCATTCTGAACGGGACTGAAATGCTATACCTGTTCTAACTTGTGTAAAAAGAGGTATAATATGTCCACTTCAATACCTTTCCGTCTAAAGAAAATATAAGGGAAATATATAAAGATTTAAAGATCCTGTTTCTATAAATCACAATTATTGATCTGTCATTTATGTTCAAATTCATACATATTAAATCTTCAGCCTCAGATTGCAACAGAAACCTTTGGGCAGACTAAATGTAATAAATGTTCATTATTAACCACTGCTGTGATTTTATATAATTTACTATTTCTTTCTCTTTTGATTTTAGTTCAGTATGTACATATATATACCCACAATACCTATAAAACATAATTGACCTAGATACCTCCCCTGACCTACACAGGGACACACCCCATCTCCATACACACACACACACACACACACCCTTGGCCTTGTGCTGTTCTGTATAAGTGGCCTGAGGATCTTATCAGGCTTTTTCCTTCCTCCTCTTTTATGTCGTGATTTTGTTCGGTGTTGTTTCGTCTGTCTGTTCTCCCTCATTACGGCACTGTTCTCTTTCATCTTCTTCATCCACGCCCAGGCTTTCCTCATCCCTCCATCTGTACGGCTGCAGCAAAGCTCAGGATCATTTACACTGTAAACAAATTACATCTCTAGCACCGCCCTGTTGGTGTGTATGTGTGTGTTTTGCAATTGGTATATGTATGTTTGTGTGTATGTTGTTGGAAGTCCTTGGCGTAACACGCCGTGTCATAACGGATCAACTTCAGACATCAGCTGTGTGTGTGTGTGTGTGTGTGTGTGTTAATGTTGTTTCATGTACAGTGTATCGGTTTACTCAATAATATTGCCCAGATTTGTTTGTGACCATAGTTTTATTGGTATAATTAAAAATATTGCACATAATGAGTGATGTTTTCGTATCTGTGTCAACAGCTTACAATCCTGGTAATGCAGGAAGTCTATAGACAGGGTTCGTATGGTCATGAAAAACCCGGAAAAGTCATAGAATTTGAAAATAGCAACTTCCAGGCCTGGATAAGTTTTGGAAAAATTAAAAATACTCAAAGTTTTGAAAAAGTCATGGAAATTTGGTCTACAAATCTTTCGCGTTTCAGTTTATCGATGAAGAAAATCTATTTTAAGCTAACAAATACGTCAGCTCAGAGTTAACACACATTTTATTATTGAAGATTGCGTGTCATTCGTTTTAGGCCTACTTTAATCCATTCCGATTATAGTTTTAGTTGATTTTTTTGGATTTATTGTTTAAAAAACGTATGGTTATGGAAAGTGCTTAAAAAAAAGAATGGAAAAGTCATGAAAGAATCATGGAAATGTATTGGTTAAAAAGTGTGTGAACCCTGTATAGATTGTTGTACCTTTTGAAAACCTAATGTGAGCCCACCTCCAATCATTTATTAAAAAGTTAGAACTTGCCAACATATGATAATTTTTTCATGCCCTTTGTTTCTTCTTCTGGTCTTCCAGATTTTACCCTGACTTCCACACTTCCCCTGAACCGTCTTCTTTTAGCTTTGTGCACAGAATACTTTAGTTTTCAGTTACTTTACACAGTTACTTAGAGAAGTCCAATGTTTCTGAGTTTTAGTACAAGGTTTAAAGAGTCGTGTATTTGATAAAACCTGGACATTTTGTTTATCTGACAGTTCCTAACTAGAAAAGAGTTTAGGTTGTACCACTTTATTATTATTATTGTTATTATTGCTATGCGATATCTAGATAGTTGCTGTGTTGTACCAGGTGGGTGCAATTGTATTTTAGTAGTTTAGTTTGACAAGATGTTACTTATTGGTTGCTTGGTAGTTACTATGGAATCACAGGTGGTTTCTCTGGTGTCTCAGAGGGTTGCTGAAGTGTTGCCTTGTAGTTGTGTTTGTGGACCCCATGTGGTTGGTTGGGTGTTTCTAGGGTATTTGTATTAGTGTGACATTTTAGGGACATTTTTTCATTCCTATAGCGACAAAAACTGCAAAAATCCATTGCTATGCTGAAACCATGCCTCCCAACGTTTAAATCACATAACAAAACAATCTTGAGTTGGAATGGTGTTGATATCTAGAGACAAATTTTTGCTCACAGAGTTAATTGTGATTTTTATTTCTTTACTTATTTTTAAAGAGAAAGAACATGATAGAGAGAATTTAAAATACATATTATTATCATGCACATTGGCACATTGGCAGCTATCATCTATTAGATTTATTTTATGGTATGCTGTTTTATTGCATGTTTGTGTGTGCATGTTTTGCTACCTTTGTAAGGACCAGATGACCTTTTGATGGCTTTTTAGGAATTAGAAATTAGGAAATCTAAAAAATATTACTATGCATGTGGAAGGTCCTTACAAGAATAGCAAAACCAATGAGCGTGTGTGTGTTTAATTCCACAGGGACGTGAAGTTCGCCGGGGCGTCATGGGGCTTTGCTGTGGTTTAATCAGCTAATCGTCTCTCTCTGCAGCTCTACTGAGCACTCAGAATGCATGAACAAAACCACAGACCACAGAGGGGGAATTACAGCTGCAGTGGGAACGGGGGGGAAGAGGGAGCGATGGAGAGATGGAGAGATGTGCTGGTAAATGAGGGGGTGGACGAGGGCAGAAAGAAGTGAGATGTGAGGATGAAGAGAGGGAAGTAATTTGACAGAAAAAGACATGAGGAAGAAATATGAGGTAATCTGAGATTGAGGAGGAGGAGGAGGAGAAGAATGAGGTGATTAAAGGATTTAGGAGAACAGAAAAGTGAAGAAATGTGGTGGAGAGGTTGAGAGAGAATGAAGGAGGTTGTTGTTGAAAACTGAAAGCAGGAGAAACACTGAGCCCTAAGTGTCAGATTTCACAGTTTGTTCACTGAACACACACATACACACACACACACACACACACTTGTACATGCCCATCCCCTCAGATGTTTGGAGGCATCTTGTCTCTGTGAGTAATGTTTAATTTGCTTTTACTTTTGAGTTGAGCAATAGAGCAAAGGGTCTTTTGTTACATTTTCGTTGAGCATTGGGTAATGAGCAAAGAGGGCAGTTTTTTTAAATGATATGTGAATGGGCAAATGTGAAAAACTGTTTTAAAGGAGAACTCCAGTGTAAAATGGACTTTTGTTGTAGTAAAACATGATAAAAAGTACTTCCCTTTGATGTATAGCACACCTCCGTTCTCCCACAGTGTTCCAAGATCCAGAAAATTAACATTTTGTCCGAATAACTTTCAGACTGGGTGACATGGGGCATAATTTGCCCTGATAAATTGCTTTTTCCACCATTATCCAGACTCAAAGTGGCTCCACACCTCCTTGTTAGAATCTGGAGAACCCTGACATTTAAAATGAGGCATTAATTGACTCAAAAAGTGCACAAGAAGCTCATAAAAAACCTCTGTTTACATCCTGTAACGCTAGCTTCAGCTCCATGTGCCGCCATATTTGTATTCTTGCAAGAAGCCTGGATAGTAGTGGAAAAAGCGATTTATCGGGACAAATTATGCCCCATGTCACCCAGTCTGAGGGGTGTTTGGACAAACTGTTAAAATTTCTGGATCTCAGAACACTGTGGGAGAACGGAGGTGTGCTATTCATCAAAGGTTAGTACTTTTTATCATGTTTTACTACAACAAAAGTCAATTTTACACTTAAGTTTTCCTATAAGTTAACCTCGTAAAAAACCCAAGGATTGCTTTTTAGTCATAATCCAATTTCAAAAACCATTAGAAATTATTTTTAGCCTTTTAGAGTAGCATTTTTTTGGAATCCCCCTAGGTTCTGTTTTAGGGCCTAAGAAGTTTTCATTAATTATGAATATAATATGTAACATGGCATTGTTAATGGTGCCAATAGGTTCACGGTAATCTGCTCCATAGAGTCCTATTCTATTGACAGGACTTCTCAACTTTGGCTTGACAAGCTGTGTATGTGAGTGCATTTGCACATCTGTGTCAACAATGACACAATGGGTGAAAAAAATGGGTGAACAAATGCCTAGATGAAGTTTAATAAGCCTATTTATAACTTTATTTGGCATTAGAAACAGTAAAACACTGATTTTCCTTGTATGGTGGGATTGTAAATAATTTGTAGAGCTTTACTCTGATTGGCTGGTTTATAAAATATAAAGTAATGAATCCAGAGTCTTTCTGAATTTGTGGATTGTTCTTCTGTTCTGTCAGTGTGATGTGTGGTTAGCTAGCTAAAAGATGGTGAAGCCAGTTATCTTGGGTTAACACAGATATACCCCTCACCTCCGTCCTCTCCCTCTCTCTCAGCTGTCTGTGAGCACTGAGATTTATCAAGTCCTCAGAGCTGTGCTATGTCCTGTGTGGAGCTGAACAGCGTGTTGCTCTATCGTTGTCTGAGTGCGTTCTAGCATCTTAATTCATCCTCAGCCTGACAGTGTTGTTTCCTCCCAGAAGAACAACAGCTGCAAACATGTGCCTTCCTTTTAGCATAACTTTCAGGAGACAGGTCATTGACCTTCACACAATGGACAAGCTTAAAAAATCGTATCCCAAAGTTTCTTCCAATTTTTAGTTGCAGAAACTTAGACTCCATTTTTCAGAGACCCCCTTATCCACCTTATTCTGTATATACCATTGAGCTACACACAAACAGAAGTGTTTAATAGTGTGTAATGCATGTCTAATGGATATCAGCATGGAGTTGTAGAGGTTCCTAATGGTGTCCAGCAATAATCCATCCTATGCAGAGACCACTTCAGTTTCTGAATCAGTTTCTCTGATTTTGCTATTTATAGGTATATGTTTGAGTAAAATTAACATTGATGTTTTATTCTATAAACTACAGACAACATTTCTCTGAAATTCCAAATACAAATATTGTCGTTTAGAGCATTTATTTGCAGAAAATGAAAAAAAAAATGCTGAAATAACAAAAAATATGCAGAGCTTTCAGACCTCAAATAATGCAAAGAAAACAAGTTCATATTCCTACGGTTTTAAGAGTTCAGAAATCAATATTTGGTGGAATAACCCTGGATTTTAATCACAGTTTTTATGCATCTTGGCATGTTCTCCTCCACCAGTCTTACACACTGCTTTTGGATAACTTTATGTCTTTACTCCTGGTGCAAAAATTCAAGCAGTTCAGCTTGGTTTGATGGTTTGTGATCATCCATCTTCCTCTAGATTATATTCAATTTGGTAAAATCAAAGAAACTCATAATTTTTAAGTGGTCTCTTATTTTTTCCAGAGCTGTATATTTACATAGTTACTGCAGATTTTACAGTAAAGATGTGCATGGCTAGACAATGTATTCAAACTCCCTTTTAAGATTCCTTTTTTAAATATGGTTATAAAACAAGTTAAACAACAATTAAAATAATGGATCGGCTTGATGGAAGCTGGCTGTTGTTGTCCAGCAGGTCATCACATGACAGCCTCATTAATGCTAAGCAACTATTTCCCATGATGCGTTTGACCTGCGCTGTCCTCCCGGGTGTGATCGGTCAGTTTAGGAACCAAAGGCTCATTAAAGTCACTGAACGTTCCCTCAGCTTTTAAATGGAGAAGACTGTGTGTTTAATACAAAGCCTGGCTCTGAGTGAAGGTCTCTCAGTGCTCGGAGGCAGGAGTGAGTGACACAGTGAAAAGAAAGAGAAGAGACGCTGCTGTTTGCAGACTGCAGTTCCTCGCATGACCTTCCTTTCTTCTCCCAGCTATTCAGCATTTCCCCTCCTGTTTTCTCAGCCTGGTTTGGGCTTTGTCTCAAACTTTTACGCTTTTCTCCCCCTCTCCCCGTTTTCTCTCGCTCTTTGTCTCAGACTTACCCTTTCTCTCCATCTCTTTATGGAGGGAAAGGTCTGTATTGTGAGTCATTTGTGCTTTACCGAAAGAGTGTGTGCTGCTTAAAAAGAGACTCTGAGTCTGGGTAAAGTCAGGAAACCACCCACTGATGTTTTACAGGAGAACTGAGACCTGGCTCTTTTGTTTTACTGTACTTTATACATTGTTGCTGTCACGCAAAACTTAATCTCCCTTTTGCCATATTATTCACATTTCTAACATAATATACAGTAAAGTTGACTGTTCTCCCAAAAGTTCTTCATACTAGCAGCTCTCGATTATAAATATGGTCCTTAATGGAAAAGCAATTCTATTATGGTACCGCTTAAGGATCCATGAATAATGAAACGCTGTATATGTCCAGATTTTTGTGAACACTTCTTCTAATAAATGTGTTGCACTAATTGCTGATGCAGATGTAAAAATACACACCCGCACAGCTTGTTTAGTTCCTGTGGAGAGGTACTGCCAATAGAACAGGACATTCTGAAGCAGATAAACATGAACCTATTGCCACTATGCTAATTAAAACCAGACTTTGGTGGACTGGGGTGTGAAGCCCCCCATCATTGAGCTTTGGAGCAGTGGAACTGGGGCTGATGCTATGACTAAAAAACATTATGTATGTTTTTAGAATACTATTTAGTATCTACTTAGAATACCAAAAACGTGGTATTTCAATGACTCTGCAACCTGCACTGAATTGTGTTGTTTGAGATGTTGAAATTAGTTAGTTATGGTGCTACCTTTAATTGTTAAATGTATTTGTATGAAACTGTACTCTGTTAAGTGTGATCCCTCCAGAAACCCAATTATTTCCACACAAACAACCCAAACACATTCTTTTTTTGATTGACTGTGTAGGCAAGATACTATAATTTGTTTAAAATAGTTTATTAATATTTAGAATATATTCCCCAGCTCTAAGTGAAGACGAGACGAGACGAGACAAGACGAGACAACTTGATAGAATGATGCATGATGGAATTTGGCCTCAGCCTTTAACACATCTGTACAAGAAACACACTCACACTAGTGAATACACTCACAAAGTAATTTTGTGAGAACACGTGCCCGGAGCGGTGGGCAGCTAAACCAAGGTATCAAACCCACAATTTTGCTGTCGATGACCCACTGCTCTAACCACTGAGCCACCACTGCCCACTAATGGAATTATGGTGCTCCATCCAGTACTTTTGGGATGATTGACTGAATTTTTGTAAAAATATTGGTATATTGGAGCACTAAAGTGCCACTGGAATGCATAAATCAAACCAGTAGCTGCTATATCTACTACAATATGAAGAAACAGCACTGGTAGTTGTGTTTTTTTATATTATCATTTTTGTATACCTGTGTAATGATCTCTAATGTAAGTGGAAGTGAAAGATTTGTTAAACTCCTATACTCTTAAACCTGTATATTACTTCCTTTTAATTTACTTTGAATTCAGCCCAGTTAATTTTTTTCATGTCCTCGTAACTCCAGTTGTGAGTCATGTACAGTGTTAGAATACGATGCATTTAATAGATTCACAGAACTGTATCTCTGCGCTATTTTTCAACAAAGATATTAATAGAATTAATAGAAATATTGATGGAAAACATTGAATATGACATTGCCAGTGCATTTCTTCAACCTGAAAGGGGTTTAACTGATAGTTTTAACTGAATATTAAAACTTTTTTTGCACAGAACTCTAAATACAAGAGCTCCTGTACATTAATATAGACCTCCAGTTTGTCAGACACCAGACTTGCAGTTGGTTCTGCTGCTGCTTTTGGCTTGCACCTCTCGGCCTGTCCTTGCTATTCGTGTTTTGCAATGCTTTTCCTCCCTGGCTTGGCCGTGCAAGCTGGTCAGGGAGAAGTAGAGAAATGGTAACTTGAGTTTTCACATGCCTGTGAGAAAACTGAGCAAATTCCAGTCTCGAGAACATCTTCTCGCACGGGGAATACAGCCTGCTGCCAGATTTTATTTACAGAAATATGAAAAATATGGATGAAATGTCCCTGTGGCATACTTTTAAAGGTCTTATATAACATGCTGTGAAGCGCTTTTGATATTGGGGGTATTTGCTTTGCCACAAGGGCATTTATCTTACGTCCTGTGCTTGTCTTCTGTCTTTTCCTTCCTTCCTATCCAGGGCTAAGGTTAGCATATCGGAATAGCTTTGCCAGCGCAGAAAGATTGAAGGGCACCACTATCTCTGAAAGGGCCTGGGAAAGGTGGCGTGCAGAAGGCAGCGTTGCATTGTGGGTGTGCTGTAGAACTGTTAGTGTTGGCCCCGTTCGTTGCCAGTTTATCACTGAGACTGTTTAAGCCTGTGTTTCTGCTTTTGGAAAGGTTTAGTGTATACTGTTTAAAACGGGCCTGTTCCAATAGTGTCCAAGTACTGTCCAAGTACTGTGATTTGGGCTTGTTTAAGTATTTATATGAGAAGATTATACGAGAAGGTTTTATGGCGGTGTTGTAAAAGTGTACTGAGCTTCAGGCCGAATGAAAGAAAGCTGTGGTTTGGCCTTGCAGGCAGCGATACCTCAGCTGTGCGCCTTTTGAGGAATCTCGCAGGCTGTTGTTTCATACTGATATGACCGTGATATTGTGTGTTTTTTGGCAGTGTCAGGATTTGGAGAGGAGAATAACATGAATAAGTGCTCGCTTCTCCTTTTTGGGCCATGGGAAAGCAGCTCGGAGTCAAAGGTCACAAGGAAGGCAAAGCGTGTCCAATTGTGAATTCTTGCCTGTTTGTTTTCTTAAAGTCATCCCGCTTGAAACCTAATAGCCAGATGAGATTGCATAAGACTCTGGGTGGACAATAGATGTTCTTATTCCATCAGCGAGAATCCCTGCTGACACGGACACAAAGAAGCTACTGGCACAGCTCCTTATCACTCTGCACTGTAATAATCTGAAGGCCATTCCTGCAGGCAGTCGACTGTAGAGCAAGACCTCTGTGTGTGTGAGTGTGTGTGTGTGTGTGTGTGCGCTGAGATATATGAGGTTTGAGATGGGGTAAAGATGGGGCAGAGGTTTTGTCAGATGTAGTGTAATTAGTGGTTGCTGAAACAGTGGAAGCAGTATGAGCTGGGGGTCTGTTACAACACCACAGTTGTGTGCTAGCAGGCTTTGAGACCTACATAAGACAGCCAGTCCTAAACACATTTATCTTGAGCTCAGTTTGAGAATCTGAGCTTACTAGTAAAAAATAGTAGTAAGATTTACTAATATTTACTGATATGTGTTGCTATATTGAGAAATAAAACCCAATGCTAACCATTTACATCTCTGGGGAAGAAATAAGTTAATTTAATTTTACCACATTGAAAACCTCTGAAATATAATCAAGAGGAAGATGGATGATCACAAGCCATCAAACAAAGCAGAACTGCTTGGATTTTTGCACCAGGAGTGTAAAGCATAAAGTTATCCAAAAGCAGTGTGTAAGACTGGTGGAGGAGAACATGCCAATATGCATGCAAACTGTGATTAAAAACCAGGGTTATTCCACAAAATATTGATTTCTGAACTCTTAAAACTTTATGAATATGAATTTGTTTTCTTTGCATTAATTGAGGTCTGAAATCTTTGCATCTTTTTTGTTATTTCAGCCATTTTTCATTTTCTGCAAATAAATGCTCTAAATGACAATATTTTTATCTGGAATTTGAGAGAAATGTTGTCTGTAAATAAGTGTAGATAAAGGACTAGAGGATGACCAACACAAACTGAACAGCAGCAGATTTAGAGATTCTGTCTCTGACTTTACTTTATCTACAAGGTGAAGAAGCCAGGTAGGAGTGTGGAGGACAGTAAGTGAACACAGTGTTTAAAAACTCCAGCAGCACTGCTGTGTCTTATCCACTCATACCAGTAAAACATACACACTAAAAAAACTAGTTCTAACTAGTTCCTCTAAAAGATGTACTAAAGTAACCTGTAAGTATAGCTTTGGAATGGGTTCATCAGGTCTAGCTGTGAGTTTCAGGCAGAAAAGTTCTACTTCTTGCACATTGTGAGTGTACTTTGTGTCATTGACCAGAATTTGGTGAACACTGAGAACTCAAAGTGCAGAGATTGATCAGCGGAAGTGGAACTGAAGTGTGGACTGCCTCGTGGTAACTGTTAGGCTGGAAAATGAACATAAATAAGTAAATACATGAAGCCAGTTCAAGCCTTTTTGAGACCCTGAAGGGTGTAATTGAGGTCGATAGCTTTCCATCTTGAGCTGAAGAGGAACATCTGCCTGGGAACAGATCGGCTCACACAGAAACAGTTTAATGTAATTCCTCCTAAAACATGAAAGGCTAGCTGCTCTATTACTCATCAGTATTTTTCTCTTTAATGATTGTGAAAGAGAACAATCTAAAAGTCTATGCCCTCTAGATACCATCATGCCTGTTACATGACAAGAACTTCCAATTAAATAGCTTTAGCACACTAGCACCTCACTCACAGTGCTTTAAACTTCAAAAGTGTTTTGGTGAAGTCCCATGTCAAATGTCATGGGACAGGGGACTACATATCCCATAACTTTTGCCATGTCCCACATAAGCTAAAGAAGTGTGAATGTCAGTTGCTTCTTTGTTTTTATGGACAGATCTAGCCAGATGTCACCAGTCACGATCATTACCATCCACTGCACAGTCCACTGTGGGTGGCAAAGCATACTATAATGTATTCCTGGTATACATGTGATTTTGTGGATCGAGGAACATTAAATGCCAGCACAGCTTTAGAAACAAAGTGTTTTTATGTTTTTTTTTTTTTTTTTTTTTTTCAAATTCTTTCCCATTTTTTCCCCAAATTTCACGGCCAATTACCCAACCCACTCATCAGGACTCCACCCTATCACTAGTGATGCTTCCTCCAATACATGAAATGTGAACTCAGCCACCGCCTCTTTTCTAACTGCTGCTGATGCATCATTGCCGAGTAGCATCACAGTGCACTTGGAGGAAAACGCAGCAACCCGGTTCTGATACATCAGCTCACAGACGCCTGGCCCAGGGGGACGTCTGTGAAAAATATTTCAGGAGGACCAATGAGTTTTTTGGCTTTCTCGGTCACATGACCTCATGTTCAGTAGCTCCTCCATTTCCACTTGTTTTCACGTGAATTTCAGTGGAAACGCGTGCCCAAAGTGTAAGTACGGTGAGTGGCAGTGGAGAAATAGCTATTTTATTAAACTCGAGGTGATGAAACTCAGAGATGTGGATCCGGACAGGACTAAAATTACCGGAGGACCACAGAGTTAAACAAAAAACAGTAGATAATTCAGCCTGTCTGTGAAAAAAACATACATGGTCGTTTCGGATGGGAAAAAAAATCACAGAGGACCCCATAAAAGAGAAAATTAACCCAGGACCCCCTAAGAAACTATTGCCATCCAGAAAGGGCTTTAGTGTCACTAAAGACTTAGAATACTCCAACCTGAAATATCCAGCCAATACTAAGCTTAGAGAGATTTAAAAAACAACAAAATATGAAGATAAATTGTTTAGACCTATTTCTAGTATGCTTGAACGTTTGGACACCATAAATAAACCTAAAGCAAAGGATAAACTATTACTACAAACACTTTCTCCCAGTGATTAGTCTGAAACGTTTAAACATCTGATGATCTTCTGAACTGTTTCTTATTAAATCTGGTGTCTTCTCATGGGTGGGCATCCCAGTCCCCCCTACAGAAATAATCAACTTTCCTCCACCACTCCAGTGTTGCCTCATTCTAAATGACTCGCCACATTCTTTTGAGGTTTCTGTAGGCTCTCGCGGGAGAGCTTCCCACAAACACTCCGTTTCATTTCCAGGCTTTTACTGTTCCCATATTCCATGTTTGTAATTTCCCGAGAGATGATTTACTGACCATGCTGGTGGAAAAAACAGGAGAACAGAATGAACCACTCAACAAATAATCACAGTGTAATCGAATCCGAGCAGATCAAAAATGCGTCATTTACGATACATCCTGCGTTTTCAACGGAACTGTGAATCACTGGGGTGAAACTGCTTTACTGTATGTGTAAAAATTGGTTTTGGCAAGAAAATCAGAGAAGGTAGTTTAGCTTTACCATCAGCAGCACTTTACTATCAGAGGCCAAAGATCATTGAAGTAATGCGCAAGAAGATTTAGTTGTCTTTGTTAGTTCTTTAAGCAATGCCATGTTTCTCTATATACTTTATTACTTTTAAACCCCTTAACAGGGCAGGATTTTTAGCATTGTTGTTGCCTGACATTACATCACTAAATCTTCAGAATTTCTATTCAAGCATTACATAAAAAGCTTTCATGATTGATAATAAACTTTACTGAAAATCATAATTGTAATTGTAATAGAAATTATAGAAAAATAGTCTAATAAATCTCCTAATGTTAAAATATACTGAATAAAATCATAAAATTGGCTCTTTCCTGAACTTCGTTTTGAAATCAATACAAATCAACCAGTTCATCTCCACCAAACCTTTAGTTTGTCATGTTTGTCTAGTTTTTACGTCTATTTTCACTTAGGCAGAATTTGTGTTGATTCCTGTTACTGATCGGAAGTTATTAAGTGGAGTAGAGAGAAAACAGGCAGCTTCTCCAAGTGACACAGCAGTGCTGCTGGAGTTTTTAAACATCTTTGTGTCACTGCTGGATTGAGAAGAGTCCACCAGTCAGAATTATCCAGAAAACCACATTCTATTGGCACATTCTAGAGTTCTGTGGGCTGCATCCCGTGGCCGTGTCCTGTGACCACTGGTCATCTACATCTACAGTGTTTAAAAAATCCAGCAGCACTGCTGTGAGTTCCCACATACCAACATCACCATATCAGTCAGTGTTACTGCAGTGCTGAGAATCAGTGACCCACCACCCAAATAATAATATTAGTTGCTCTGTGGTGGTCTATCCTGTGTGGTTCTGAGCATTTGAAGAACAAGGAGGTTTTATTTAAAAGATAATTAAGTATACAGAGAAACAGATACTACAGGACTACAGTCTATATCGATAACTGTTACTATATGGTTATAATGGAGACTCCATGCTGTAGTGTATAATAGTACTATAGTATTAATACTATAAAATGTAGTATATAGTTGTTTGTACTGCACTGGTGTAAAGAACACAGAAAAGCACTAGCTGTCAGTTGGCGCAGATGTATTTCCAGTTATATTTCCATTCTGTCCATTACTGTAAGTGCGGGTTAGACCAGGGCACCTCAGACTGCTGCTCAGCGGCTCCACACAGACATGCATTTCCTGATGACACAATGAAGCTTCTGTGGCCTTCACACATGACATCACACGTTAGGTTCTCGAAGAGCAGTCGTGGTGTAAGAGGCACTATGTTCCTCTTCCCCCTGCATGGACCAGGTGCACCTCGTCAAACCTCTTCTCACTCTGTTTAAGGGGCTGTTGAAGTCCATCAAACTCCAAGAGGAAGGAAAAAAATGTTGTTTAATTAGTCTTAAAACTAAAACAGCAAATAAATGAATGTTTACACATGCTAGTTCCTGTGGTAAGCAGTATAGTAAATAAGGAAGTGCTGTATACAAGTTATACAAATTAAAGTTAGTATTATGTATAAGCCTGGTCCTCAATATGAGTCTTGATTTAAAGTGTGAAAAAAATGTTTGTTTTACTGAATAGGGCGTGTCCCAGTTAGGTTATTTTGCCCCCTAGTGTTTTAGTCTTTTGATGCTATGTATCGGCTAATAGCGATCCAATGCAATATTATTTGTGTTGCTTTAAATAATGCAGCCACACATTTTAGATAAGATGCACTGTATATATGTATGTTTATTAGCATTAGCATTAGCCTCCACAAAATTCTGAACATTTCTGCTGTTTAGTGGTGGAAAGAAGCTATGCGGTTTTTAGGCAAAAGGTTTATATAGTTTCA
The DNA here is from genome assembly GCF_023375975.1 of Astyanax mexicanus. NCBI lineage: Eukaryota > Metazoa > Chordata > Actinopteri > Characiformes > Acestrorhamphidae > Astyanax > Astyanax mexicanus. Next base: position 46,848,124 of record NC_064411.1, on the reverse strand, counting down.
AATATTTTACATAAACACTTAATTTATCCTCTTAGAATTCTCCTCATTGCTGCTGGGCATTATGGTGGTCCAAACACTGTGGTTTAAAAAATAAAAGACTTGAAACTAGAATGGTATTAAAATATCCAATACCAAATATATTAAGATATGCCTGGCTCTTTTTGAAGGCGTCAAAAAGCATATTAGATGTCACCAATGTGATCAACAATCAATACCAAACCTAATTAAGGGTGCATCTTGTGCTAATTTCTAAGCTTTCAAACTGTGGAAAAACTGTGTTTTCTGGAATGATGGTGCTCCATCCAGTACTTTTGGGATGAGTTGGGAAGTAGTTTGGGATGAGGTAGGGTGGTGATAATTTCAACATCTTGACCTTATTGTTGCTCTTATTGCTAAATGCAATCCAATCCTTTCAGCATGGGGCTCCAAAAATCTAATAGAAATCCTTCTCTAGACAATGGAGACTGTTAAACCAACAAATGCAGAATAAACTCATTTTTTAATACTCTTGTATTAAAATATGTATCATATGTATCAGCTAATAGCGATCCAGTGCAATATTATCTGGGTGGCTTTAAATAATGCAGCCACACATTGTAGATAAGATGCACTGTAGATATGTCTGTAAGCATTAGCATTAGCATTAGCCTCCACTCAATTCTGAACATTTCTGCCTGTATAGTGGTGGAAAAAGCTTTTCCTGCTGATAAAACAATGCATTTAGATAATGAGTTTATATAGTTATGAGTTTATATTCCAACATCAATCAGCTGTGCTTCTCCTCACCCTGATGTGTTTTGCATTCTACATCTCAACATTTTTTATGCCCCTTTTTTTTTGGATGGACACATTAGATTAAAGACTTTTACAATTTAATATATTAAATAAAACCACAATAGCACCCAATATTTGCTTATATTAGCCCTGGGGCTACATGCTTATTTAGGGGGGCTAAAGAACATGTGGGGGAGGCTATAGCCCCCCTAAGACAGGTTTTAATAGGGACTCGAGTGGTCAACAATGTGCTGCAACAATGATTGTGAGAACGCTGGTTCGAATCCCATTCATGTAGCTTGCCATTGGCTGCTGGAGCCCTGAGAGAGCACAATTGGCCTTGCTCTCTCCGGGTGGGTAGATGGTGCTATTTCCCCACATCACTCCAAAGGTTTAATGACGTCCATGGTCCCAACACTTTTGTCCATGAAGGCACATAGACTTAATAAACTGTCTTAGTTACACCTAAGTGATGGTAAGATGTCTGAAAGTGGTTGTGTAAAGAACTAAATACTTTGTATTCTTCTGCTTTAACCCCAATATCTCAGTAATATCATGCTTTGCTTTAAAAACATGGCATTCGTCACAATAAGTGTTGTCCAATCATTTAGCAAATCACATCTGGAACGTTTTCCATGAAAATGGCATTAACTCACACTTCCTCAGACAGCTCTTGAGACCTTCCATCTGAGCATTTGAGCAACATGCTGCAGTTCATGTCCTCAGCTTGTGCTCATTTGATCTGCAGTGCTGACCTCACCATGAACCATGTTTCGAGGGGCTGTACCCTCAGCGAAGCAGCAGCGGATATCTCCCACTCCCTGCGTGTCTGAGCAGAATGCTGACATTTGACAGTATTGTGTTTCCTGTAGATGTTTCAGTAGATAATATGCACTATAGAATATATAATTTTTTGTAAAAAGTTTTGTTTGTAGCATTTTGTCATGCTACAATTTTATACAAAAGGAAGATGCACACTGTTCTCATTTTCCATTACATATCTACTGCATATGTCACATCTATACAAAAACCTCTGGTGAAACATGGTAAAAATTTAGTTTTTGTTTAATATCTCAAAATACAGCTCTGAAAAAAAAAACAAGAGATCACTTAAAATGATGAGTTTCTTAGATTTTACCAAATTTAAAACCTCTGGAATATAATCAAGAGGAAGATGGATGATCACAAACCATAAAACCAAGCTAAACTTCTTGAATTTTTACACCAGAAGTGGCATACAATTATCCAAAAGCAGTGTGTAAGACTGGTGGAGGAGAACATGCCAAGATGCATGTAAACTGTGATTAAAAACCAGGGTTATTCCACCAAATATTGATTTGTGCACTTTTGTTTTCTTTGCGTTATTTGAGGTCTGAAAGCTCTGCGTCTTTTTTTTTTTCCTTCTTTTTGTTATTTTAGCCATTTCTCATTTTTGGCAAATAAATGCTGTAAATTACACTATTTTTATTTGGAATTTGGGAGGAATGTTGGCTGTTGTTTATAGATTAAAACAACAATGTTCATTTTACTCAAATATATATATATCTATAAATAGCAAAATCAGAGAAACTTTTAGAAACTGAAATTGTCTCTTATTTTTTTATAGTGAAATGAAGCATTCATGTGAGTCTGAACTGAACTGCTTTCCTGCGAAGACAGCAATGGCTAAATAATCTGCCAAATATACAGTGTACTGACAGTGGTCTGCTGTTGCTCATACAGTTTGTGCATTCTTGTACAGGCTCTCAGGGTGAACTAAAGCTCCACTTTTCTGTTGCCTCTGTTACTTTGCTTTTGGTTGATCTATCTAACCATATCCTATCTAGCCTCTCATAAGTGGTGGGTAGCAAGAACTGACAAATATGCTGAAGGTTTAGCCATATTTATAAAGCTGTAACTGAATGAAGGGGTATAATAATGGATTCTGTCATAATGTGCAGCAGAAGACCTTCTGCTGTCATTACTATAGGTAGTTTGAAGGGTTACGCAGATAAAAAAAGACAATGCAATGCAATTGATAAATGAAAAAATAAACCAGGAAGCATATAGAACACGATACAGTTCTAGTCCTGGGTTTTCTGAGTGGGTAAGGTGTGTTAGTGTCCTGCTTCAGGTGTGTTTAGCTGTCCAGTGACTTTGCATTAGCAGCAGTTAGTAAATGAAGCAGATGGCTGGATGTTGTTAATATATAATGCTGTTGTAAATTTACCATTGTGACACCTCTGATTGGTGTTTACCTGTTTACCTATCTCAAATTGTCTATATTTTGTCACCTTAGGGTTGGCTAGTGCTTTGAAAATGCTGGTGATTCACAATGATGGCCTGAGGAAAGAGCATCATGGACATAATCTATTGCAATAACTATAACATTTCATTATAGCTTGAAAAGTAACATTGATCGGCCATGGTGGAAAACTGTATTGTGCATAGACAATACTAATATGGTCATTTCTGCTTTGTGACTTTCACATCCCTCAAGCTGGACCTGTGCTGAGAACATGTTCTGATCTTAAATCAGAAACCTGATACACATTCCTTACAGAGTGGCTTCCTCCTTTGATATGGTGTGTGTGTTTGTGTCATATGTCTGAATCTCATCTGCAGTACTTTGCAAGACATGAAAATCGGAAAGGTCTGTTTCAGTGGTTAAGTGGACCTCTAGTCCCATGACCCATAGCTTTATTTAGAACATCAAAGAAGGGATGATCTTTTACTTGATTAGTTAGAAAGTGAATTAGATGTAAGAACTGGTGGTGTACTGGTTTCTTGGTCTGTTTTCCTGTTCTCTGTATTCAGTGGGCAGTACCAACCAAAAATGGTCCATGGAGGAACAGCTGGTGAACCATGAAACTGGCTCAAAAATCCTTGTGCCGGTCCATGGAGGCACCACCTCACAACTTACAGAACCTATTAAAGGATCTGCTGCTAACTAACTATAGTTACTGGAGGTCTAATGAAATCCATTTCTTTATGGGTCATTGGTTTTACTCAAAGTTTACTCAGTTTAGACAGTTATGGCTGATCAGTGTATATTATGGCACAATCCTATTTCACTATTTAGGGCTTAAGGGGTAGGGGATTCCAAGTTTTCTTGGAATAGAGGGGTAGAGTTGAAGTGTTAAGGCTATAGGGCCCTAGAGAGGCACGCTTTAACTAAAGAGTTATACGAAATTGTGGTGAGATGGCTGTTTAAGGAGCCAAAGAAACCCACAAATGGACCATTATCTTAGTATATCGTAGTTTTAATGTATTCTGGCTGCTTTCTTTATAACAAACATTGCTAAAATGATGTTTCGGTAGCTAGCTAGCTCACTATCTAGCTATATTTCCCATTCCTCCCTAAATGATGCAGCAGTTACATTCTAGCACCTGAGACTTCTGCATGGTGGAATGGGAACATTTGAAACATTAGCTAATCTAAGTTAAAGCTGATGTCTGTAAGTTTTGGGATTCAGGGCCCTTTCTGGAAAGAATTGGTAATTGCACTGAGCATGTGGATGAATCATTTCAAACTGGGTGGGTGTGATGCGTCTCTTTTCAGAGTGGATGAATCCGATTCCAGGTTATGTTCAGTGAGAGAGACAGAGAGACAGAGAGAGAGCGCGCTCAGTCATAAACTTCACTCCTTCGTTTCTTTGGTTTTACTATGAGTGAATGAGCTACTGAGCTCTGAGTTTCCTCTTCTGAAGTCTCCATTGCTCCACCAGCCGCTCGTGTTCAGTAAAACTGTGTCGGATCCTCTTTTAGAGGCTGTACGTGTGACGTAAGTATGTAAAGACATGTGACGTGGCCAGAAGAACTCCTGTGAAAAGTGACCTGACACCCCAGTTTTTAGAATGAATATATCTTAGGCTTAGCAGGGATGGTCGTTCCAGCACAAAGGTACCATTAAACACAATATTTTATCCTTTCTCCACTCAGAAATGATTCTGCTTTTAGTTTAGAAACAAAATAATACGGACTGCCGCTTTAACTTTTGCTAAACTTTACCCAGCCTCTGCTTTCACCAGACTGGCAGTTGCCACTAGTAGCTGCTTATGAAACAGTGTTCATTTGATTTATTTATTTTAAGGGCCTTTTTTTGGGTGTTTTATATTTTGGGCCTTTTTGAAGAATGGTCCCATTTCCTCTTAATTAACAATTGCAAGGTGAAGGATGACGCTCGAAAACAAGGAGTAGGGGTAAAAATGCGAAATGGGATCAGGCCTAAGTGTAAGGATCTATACTCCAGGAAACTGATATGAAGGCAACGTGCCTTCAGTCTTTCATAAGAGCTGACATCAGTCTAATGCCATTCGAGTGAGTCACGTCTTGGCTTTGCTTTTCCCATCTTGAAATTGTTGTGATCATGAACACAGTATTCCTGCAGCAGTTTAATCTGTTTTTTTTTTTGAAAGAGGTCTTAAAACCTGTTCCAGATTTTACTGAGGCAGGTTTGTTGTCATACGATTGCCCAGAAGGCAGAGACAGTATGAATTTCACCCTGCTATCTACTAATTAACACCAGACCTTGTGTTGGGTAAACAAATGCTTTAAAGAAGATCTAACCTAGTTTTAGAAGAGTTGGCCGCATAGAAAAGTTACGTTTGAAGGTGCAAAATTCTTCTGTGTAAAAGCAAACCATTCATATTGAGCCTATCATCTAAAAGAGCCCAACATTTCTTGGTTCTTGGTGATGACTTTTGCATTCAGGATATGTATTTCACCTTAGTGGTCAATTTATGCTTCTGTGCCAAGTCTATGCTATGCGTATCGTACACAATAATAATAGTGTCAAACATTTGGACACAATAAAAAACTCCATATTTTGATATTGCAATATTTTTGAAAGTATTTTGTGTTTATTTTTTCTATTTATTTTTGTTTATTATAGTTGCAGTGTACATGCACAGAGCATAAAGAGGTTAACCAACAGGGTGTGTTGCTGTTTCATAGGCTAGACTCAACTATTTCCCAGCATTTTCATAACCTTATCTTTGAGCACATGGTCAGACAGGCCTTGAGTCCAAATTTGTGACGTTTTTGGACGTGTCTAGGCCTCTGACTTGTCTTGGTTTCAGTTATCTGTCTGGCAATGATTTTGTCTCTTTGGTCTGTTGTTCTCAACTGTCACCAATGAGCATCTGTTTTGTGTCTGATCTGGTCATTGGTTGGATTCGATTGAGATTCATTGTTTTCTAAGTTCGTTTTCTGCATTAGTTTTGCAGTAGAAATGTGAAGCCCATTTGTAGTGATGTACACATCCTTTACTTGGTCCTGCACCTGTTTTGGACATATAAAAGGATGATCATGCTGGCTTTTCTGAAACAATGCCTGTTTTTCCTGTGAAGCAGGAGCATTGTCAACCTTTCAGTGCTTTGTCATTGGGACATAGTGTATGTCAACCCTGTTATCACATGTTTTAACTTTAGTTTTCCTGGAACCAGGCTTAGAACAAAGTGAGAGGTCAAGCACATGCTGTTTTCCAGAAGAAAAGAATGGTTGGATTTGTGTAAGCAGTTTCAGTATAATGCAGATGGATGAGCTGTTTTGTCCTCCAGAGTAATATTTATTTCCAATTTCTGTAAAGACACAGTCACATGCCATATATTAGGGGTCAGAAACTAGTTTTTGGTCCCATAGAAGCTAAAATAAGCTGTGTTGATCTATGTGTTGATGTGTTTGTGGGGTCTCTTGCATTGCTCTTGACGTTTCAAGCCAGAAGCGGCTGGTCGTGTTCATTACTGCCTACTGTACTGTCCACTGTGGGTGGTAATGAATCAGATAACCTATTCCCAGTACACACATGATGTCAGTCCCTTCCACCTGGCACCTACTATCAATCAATCCTCGCTTAAACACCCATTGTCATGAGCACACTGACCATTGTTCAGCCTCACTCACAAGATAACACCTCACAACTTATACAGTTCAGGGAATTCCAGAGCTATCCCCTGAGGTAACAATCAACTATACAGTATAATCAAGCACTTTTGGCATATCAGTGTAATGCAGTGTTGCATTTATATTGTGCATTCTTTATAGCTATAGTTATAACACATCTTGCACTACAGTAAAAGCAAAGCAAAAAAATCCTATTTTTTCAACAAATAGTTTTTTTAAGCCATTACACTTTGTTACATCGACACTAAATGTAGTCCGGATGCTCCTAACCCAGTGTACAAAGTTCTGAAGCTGATACATTTTATCCTATGTGCTTTTACCACTGGATTCTCTAAACTGCGAGGTCATTTGCTTTGCTGAAATGATCCAGAAATTGCTACATTCTTACCCAAACGCATAAACAAGCCAACATTCCTGCACTCACTCTGTAATCCATCACTGCTAAAGACAGATCGTTGCTTCATTTGATAGAGCTTGCTGCTTTCCTGGCAGTAGTTTGGTGAGGTTTCCAGTTAAAATATTAGCATTCAGTTAGAAAAGACGCATTAGTGATGATCACCACTCCACCTCATCCCCAACCAGCTCATCATAAAAGTATGGGTTGGAGCACCATCATTTCAGAGAACACTGTTCCACTTCCAATGGTAAATATTAATGTTAAATTAGTATAATATGTTAGTGTACACTGCCTGGCCAAAAAGAAAAGCCAAACACTCTAATATTTGGTTGGACCACCTTTATAGACTAGCTTTGATTGCAGCACACATTCACTGTGGCATTGTTTCAATAAGCTTCTGCAATGTCACAAGATTGATGATAATTATTTACCAGCATTTTTTTGCAGCATTGATGATGGTAGAGTCTGACCGCTGCACAAAGCCTCTCTTCTCCATCCAGCACATCCCAAACATTCTCAATGAGGTTAAGATCTGGACTCTGTGGTGAACTCTCTCACTCCATGTGTGAAAATGATGATCTCATGCTCCCTGAACCCTGAACTCTTTCACAATTCCAGCACCATGAATCCTGATATTGTCATCTTGGAATATGTCCGTGTTCATCAGGGAAGAAAAAATGTATGGAATAACCTGGTCTATATTCAGTATATTCAGGTAGTCAGCTGACCTCATTCTTTCAGCACACACTGTTGCTGAACCTAGACCTGCAGCATCAACCAACCCCACATCATTTACTTACTTAAATTCAGGTGGACACTTTTTTTTGTCCAGGCAGTGTAATATCACTTTCACAAGACATTCTGTCAGTGTTATAATGCCTTTCTAAGCATATTTTGATGATTGTCCATAATTAAAAATAAACACTTATCATCTCCTTGTAGTGCATTGTACAAAATCTTTACATTTTAATATTTTCACAAGTTGTTTTGCAGTATTACCCACTACAAGTGTATGTCCTTGTTACACTGTTAATGAGCCACTGGTTTAAAACTCTGTATGAATTATTTAGTGCTTTTAGATTGTATATTTACTGTACATTTTGATTGCTTTAGTTCAGTACAGTATTTAATGTTCTCAGTGTTGTTTTTCTTTTAAAGGCTTATTTACAAGCATTGTAGGACTGTAAGAAAATTTTGATATATTGATGTATTGCAGAATTTGTTTTGCATTACTCTTTCGATTCTCGAAAACTCAGTATTGAATATTTATTATTATACCACAGTTAGTTCCGACCCTGCAATGTGATTGGCTGAGAGGAGTTCTATGAGTGCCGTCATCAGCTGGTAATGCACTGTAACCGAAGCTCTCCATGTATTACTCCACCACATGCAGGTAACCTAGCAACGATGCAGCGCTTACAAACCAAACAGCGCAGCTACAAAGAGAGCAGCACTGGAACTATTTTAATTCGCAGTTTAGAGTTTTTATAACCAAACAGATCATATTTTCTTATCATTTTAAATTTAAAATCTTTCAATAAACAGTGATAATGGAACTGTGGTATAATCGCAATAATACACTCGAGGTTCGTGCTATAACGTGTAATATTGGCACTGCTGTGCTGTGTGGTCTTAGGAACGAGGATCTGTTTGGTTATAAATAAAGTTAAAATAGTGCCAATATATACAAGTTAAAGCACGAACCTCGAGTATATTATTTCTTAATTGGTTTACATGTAAAGATTGGTGTCAGATAGTGGTTCATTTTGTGTTGTGTTGTAGTCTGTTGTCATTCAACTCTTCTTCCAAAATCTTTTTACTTAAATTTATAAATGTAATAGTGTGAGTTTTTTATACTTATTCCTAAAATTTGATTTTCAACCATCACAAAATATCACCTGGCTTACAATATACTGTATATCACAATATATTGAATCGTAACAGCTGTATCGTGATGTGTATACCAATCCAATCCGTGATGTGTATACCAATACCAGTCCTTCCAATGCATCCCTAAAGCAATGTGACACTACACTCAATCTTACAGTCAAAATTTTAAATACAGTATTGTGACAGCTCTAATGTACACTTTAGTGAGAGCAAGTGCTGAATTATTTGGGACAGTTCATCTAAACTGCTTTCATTAAGTCCTACAGTTCACTCTGGGGAGCTTTTATAAATTTGCGGGTCAGAAGTAAAGTAAAGCGATACGCCTCTGAGCTCTTGAACTGTTAAAACTTGCTCATCGCTTTGGGAATATTGAGTACACAGCTGGATAAAGCAGATGTTCTTTTGTTATTTTTTAGTTCGAGGTTATTTGCTGAGCTGTGTTCATCCCAAGTGGCATGTTTTAGGGTTTTTTCGGGTCACAGAACACAATGCCTGCAGAGTACATGATTATCTAACTGTCATCATGACTTCTACCTTCACAATACTGGTATTGTTAAAGTGTGTAATATGCAAACAGTGTTTTATTGTGTGTCATAGATGATATTTTCGCATTGAGATAATTTAAGATTTTCACAATATTCAGCACAAAATAACAGTTTTCAGTATATTGGAAGATATAGTACATATGGTATAAGGTATATTGTCTATATGGCAGATGTCTGCAATTATAAGATGTGAACATAAACTCGTTGATAACATGAAGTGACTGGGCAGACCAAGGAATTGTTGCAATCTGGCATTTATACAGCTCTGAGAAAAAAATAAGAGACCACTTCAGTTTTTGAATCAGTTTCTCTGATTTTGCTATTTATAGGTATATGTTTGAGTAAAATGAACATTGTTGTTTTATTCTATAAACTACAGACAACATTTCTACCAAATTCCTAATAAAAATATTGTCATTTAAAGCATTTATTTGCAGAAAATGAGAAATGGCTGAAATAACAAAAAAAGAAGTCGAGCTTTCAGACCTCAAATAATGCAAAGAAAACAAGTTCATATTCATAAAGTTTTAAGAGTTCAGAAATCAATATTTGGTGGAATAACCCTGTTTTTTAATCACAGTTTTTATGCATCTTGGCATGTTCTCCTCCACCAGTCTTACACGCTGCTTTTGGATAACTGTATGCCTTTACTCCTGGTGCAAAAATTCAAGCAGTTCAGTTTGGTTTGATAACTTGTGATCATTCATCTTCCTCTTGACTATATTCCAGAGGTTTTCTATTTTGTAAAATCAAAGAAACTCATCATTTTTAAGTGGTTTATTATTTTTTTCCAGAGCTGTATATTTTACTTTATAAATGTGGCTTTGGGTTTGGATAGAAACTGGCCAATTTTATCATCAGTGTATTTTTTTTATCTTATTCCTTTTCATGTATGGTTTTATAAGAATTTTATATTTTTTATTGTTCTTCTTTATTCTGTTCAGTGAGGTTCAGCCCTATTTCACCTCCACTGCATGATCTCACTCTTTGGATGTGGTAATGTAGATTAGTGTCAGTGAACAGGGATGTCCCTCAGATAACCGTCTCAAAAAAATATGTCATACATTGCAATAGAAGGCATCCACACTGGATAGTAGGGGTGGAACAGTGTATCCTATAGTATTGTATTGTATCGCATCAATATGTAGTGTCAATTATTGATACTTTTATTGAAACATAGGGGCTCTAAACTCCCTAAGACCCCTACCTCTAATTTGACTTACTAATGTTACTGCTACTCCACATTGTGGCACTTATCAAATAAATTGGGTAAACCTTCAGTAAAGAATACTAGTTGCCATTTTTTTTATTTAATTGACACCAATAAATATATAATTCCAATATTCGATTTTTTTTTATATATTATTATTAGATATTGTTATTGTGGACAATGTATGGTGATAATATCATGTTCTGAGATGTGATGGACAGGGTAGTGGGTGGAAATGACTGTGACTGGCTGTATCTGACTAAAATTGTCCATGTGAGCAAGACTGTCCATTTGAATCATTATTTACAATAATATACCTTTTTCTATGTATACAGTAATACGAACAAACAAGTACACGGAGTAGATACAGTATCTACATAATGAAAATATTAATAATTTATTTATTTATAGAATAGTTTGATGAGCTAATCCTTTTTTTAAGAAGTAGTTATTCAAAAAGTTATCTTTTGTCTAGTAATTGTGTATTGCTTTATGACCACAATCCAAACTACATTACTGAAAGCATACAGTAAATTGCAATTTGATTAAATGTTAATGATATTTTAGTTAACACTAATGTACATCACACATATAGGTATTAGTGGTATCAGTTAAATAATAACCGCTTATTATAGATGGTTTCAGTGCTTTCTAAGTGTATTGTAAGTGTGTGTTCTAAGCTGTGTGTGTGTGTTTTACTGTGTGTTTCAGCTGCGATGCCCTGCATGATCCTGACCTTCATGTTCAAGCCCTTCCAGCGCGGCATTTACTGTGATGACGAGAGCATTCGTTACCCTTACGAACAAGACACCATCTCTCACGGCATGATGGCCACCGTCACCATCTCCTGCTCCATCATCATCGTGAGTGTCCAGCAGCTCCTCTCACACACAAACACTCCAATACATAGCCATTAAAATATAACCACAGTAACAGATCAGCTGCGTTAGTGGCTTATTTGCTCAAATAGGACAGATTAATTCTGCCTGGTGAGAGAGAACATTATTTAAGAACAGTGTCTGTACACAGTATGTGCCATCTTACACTATTTAACTGCACTAGTGAAAGTATCCTTTCTTAATGCACAGATTAAGCATTATGAAACATTATGTACACCAGTTATCTATTTTTTCAGCTCTTCATTCTATAATTGTATTATAATTGTATTGTATTAATAATACAATTTAATTTTCATTTTGTTGCAGTTGTGTATTCTTGAAAGATATATATATTTAATTCAGTGTTTTGTCATATCGCCAAGAGTATCGCGAAAATACCATGACATATCATAAGGGCAATATCACCCACTCCTAGTCCTGTATCTGTTTCTCTTCATACATTTATATTATTCATTTATCCACCAAAGAACAGCTGTTATTTGAGTGGTGGGTCATTCTCATTGGTGGTGTGTTAGTAGTGTGTGTTACCGCAGCAGTGCTGCTGGAGTTTTTAAACACTGTGTAATGTGTGTATCTAAACATTACATATTTAAACAGTGTAAATCGTAATCGTAAATCGGCTTAATAAACAGAACATTTAAACATTTCATCTTTAAACATGTTTTTCTTTTCTCTTCTCTTCTCTTCTCTTCTCTCTCCCAGATCACCTCAGGAGAAGCCTACCTGGTCTACACCAAGCGCCTCTACTCCAACTCAGGCTTTAATCACTACGCCGCAGCGCTGTATAAAGTGGTGGGGACGTTTCTGTTCGGCGGCTGCGTGAGCCAGTCCCTGACGGACATGGCTAAATTCACCATCGGACGCCCGCGGCCCAACTTCATGGCGGTTTGCGCTCCGGTTGAGTGCAACGGCTACATGCTGCAGATAAACTGCACAGGAGACCAGCGCAACGTGACCGAATCCAGGTACTGCACTGGGAGACAGGAAGGCCAGGGCCTAAGGTCTCGCCACCGCTGACCTCTTTTCCTGTATTTGTGTCTCGTGTGGTGTCAGCTGTTGTTTTCACTTCCTGTTTCTTTTCGCTCGTGCACCCGTAGGATTTGCCCTTTCTCATAAGGGGTTCTTTTGTTCACACTGTGAAGAATTCAGGGACCCCTTCCTTTTTTTTGCTTACACCATAAATACACACTTGAATGTAGCGTTTTTACAGCCTGCTATATTTACGCATGTGCTGTAATCTTAAACAAGCATCTGCTCAGAACAAAGACCCCAAGATTTTCTCATCAGAAGCTTAAGGGTGGGGGATTATTGCTTTAACAATATATTTAACTAGTGTGGAGTGTTTTGTGGTGCATGAATGTCTTCCTGGTGTAGCCATTTATAGCCAGAAATGATGATTAACCCTTGAATTGAGCTTTTAGACAGGTGTCATTACACTACAGTCACTTAAGATATCCAATTGTCTCATATATTGTGACACCACCATCCCCAATATACTTGACCTCTGCTGAATTAGACCTGCCACTTTACAGGGGTTCAATATTTATGCAATCACAGTTTTAACATTTGATTTTTCATTTAATTGACATTACTTTGTAAAAATGCTAAATTCTCTTGCTATAACAGCAATAAACAAAATTCCTCAATCCTTCTTTTATAGGCACTGTAGTCCCATGTAGCACCAGCATTAGAAATGCCCATGTGTTAGAATTCATATCCACAGTATTTAGGTGAAAATAAACAGGCTTTCAGTTTCCATTGTGTGGCAACCCTTATCACAGTACCTAATTAAACCAATTAATTTATTAACACAGTCAAAATTGTGCACTAATTGTGCCAGACTTTGCTACTTTACCTCTAGTGAAGAAAGAAAAGCGCAGTAAGGTTTTACAATTTTAAATATATACTTAGAAATACAGTGCTACTATACAATTTGTTACAAAACTGAGACACACATTTTATATCGATGATATAAAATGTATATTCATATATTAAACAGTGACCTCAGTCTCTGACATCGACAGTCTCCTCATGTAAAAAAAAAAACAGGTCTGGCCCAACCCGATTTATCGAAAGCATCTATGTGTTTTTGCACTCGCCATAGTCAGACGCCAATCGGCTTGGGCTTAATTTAGTTTTTCATGTTGCAAACAGTAGTGTTTGGACCATGACAGTTTAAGACAAATACAAATGTGTTTTATGAATCGGCATATTTTAACAGTTTAACACTGTACTTAAATATTGGTGTATTTTAATATCTTACACTAGGATTGTTACTTTAGGTTTGAAATGTATTGTTTACAGCTTCTCTCTCCGTGTCTCTGCTTCAGGTTGTCCTTCTACTCAGGCCACTCTTCGTTTGGGATGTACTGCATGCTGTTTTTGGCGGTAAGTTGTTTCTACAACACAACAGTGGTATTGTTATTGATGATGTTGACATTTAATTATAATATCCTTTCTAGAGGCTCATATTATCTCAATTTTTTAAATTCTTTTAATGGAAGTCAAGACATTACACATTCACATAGGTCTAATATATTAAGAAGAGAATCCACACAGACACACCCTTAAAAACACTGGCATCCTCCCACTTCACCATACACAAACCTAAACGATTGCGCATAGTCGATTGTAGTGGTCAATAGGTACATATTGAACTGTTTATTTAAAATATAAATAAACAAATATATATATATATATATATATATATATATATATATATATATATATATATATATATATATATATATATATATATATATATATATATATATAATAAACAAAAAACCCTGTATAGATAATCTAATGCTCAGCACTGTCACTAAAACAGAGCAGTAAAAACACTCAAAAACATTTTTCAGCAAAAACACTCATATACAGCTCTGTAAAAATAAGAGACCACTTAAAAATTAGTACTTTCTTTGATTTTACCAAACTGAAAACCTCTGGAATATCATCAAAAGGAAGATGGATGATCACAATCCAACAAACCAAGCTGAACTGCTTAAATGTTTGCACCAGGAGTGGCCTAAAGTTATCCAAAAGTAGTGTGTAAGACCGGTGGAGGAGAACATGATGCCAAGATGCATGAAAACTGTGATTAAAAACCAGGGTTATTCCACCAAATATTGATTTCTGAACTCTTAAAACTTTATGAATATGAACTTGTTTTCTTTGTATTATTTGTGGTCTGAAAGCTCTGCATCTTTTTTGTTATTTCAGCCATTTCTCATTTCCTGCAAATAAATGCTCTGAATGACAATATTTTTATTTGAAATTTAGGAGAAATGTTGTCTGTAGTTTATAGAATAAAACAACAATGTTCATTTCACTCAAATATAAACCTATAAATAGCTAAATCAGAGAAACTGATTCAGAAATGGAAGTGGTCTCTTAATTTTTTCTAGAGCTGTATATATAGACTCTTCCCTGCTATTCAGTCTGTGAAAGTGAGGCCTCAATGACGCTGACAGCGTCAGATTCAGATCCAGATTCAGAGTCTTTCTTCTTGCTGCTTGTTTCTTCCTCTGATGTGTTCAGACATGCCGACAGTTGTTACGCTGTCATTTCTTCACACCCACACCAGTCAGAAGATGCTGGCGACATGATTAATGTAGCTATTTGAGAATGCAGGAAGCGTAGCGCTAAAGGTCAGAGAGATTTTGTGGGCGTGTCTCTCTCTCTTTTTTTTTTTTCTTTCTTTCCAAAGGAAGTGAAAGGTTTGAATGCAGAGTGAGTTTATGGTGTTTTCCCTGTTGACTGTGTTGGAAATGGATTAGAATCACTGTTATTTCGAGTTTACCCTGGAGAGTTGTTGAGTTCAGATTGATTTGTTTGTGTCGTGTGTGTTTGGTGGGGTTTTCCGCTGATAAGGGGTCCACAGTTTAACTGCAAACACACGTATGTCCGCTCTGGAGAACAGCTGCAGCTATGTTTTTTTTAAGTTCGGGTTTAAAGGTTACAAGATATCGCTTTATGTGTTGCACAATACTTTATCTCTGTCTTTCTCTCTCTCTCTCTTTCTTTCTCTCTCTCTGTCTATAGCTATATGTACAGGCACGCATGGCATTTAAATGGGCACGCCTCCTCCGACCCGCAATCCAGTTCTTCCTGGTGGCGTTTGCGATTTATGTGGGCTACACACGAGTCTCTGACTACAAACACCACTGGAGCGATGTGCTCGTGGGCCTCCTGCAGGGGGCGCTCATTGCCATACTTAATGTAAGTGTTTTTCTATGGGTTTAATTGAATTTATTGGCCAGTTATTGGTTGAAACTATTGGTTAAAACTAGATGGGATGAAGTGTGAAGGTTTGATGAAACCCTGTTTAATTTAAACGATATGTAATTATCAGGTGTTATATTGGCAGTGATACCATAGACTGATCAGGAGGTCTGCTGACTGTAGCTCACATGTTGATACACAGTTTGTTAAAGATAAGAACCATCATTGGACCCCTATTAGTCCAGACCACCATCAGTGGTCCTTTTCTAATCACATGACCACCAATGATCTGGGCAGTAGTATATATGTATATGCTGCTCTTTTCTGGTAGAAGAAGTTTTAAAAAAATGGATAGTGTTAAAAGACCACCTACTGTACATTGGTATAAAAAAGTTTGGGCACCCCTCATAATTTCCATGATTTTCTTTTATGAATGTTTGGTTGTTCAGATCAGCATTTTTAGTTAAACATATCATATAGCAGATGAACACGGTAATATTTGAGAAGTGAAATGAAGTTTATAGGATTTACAAAAAGTCTACAATAATTATTTAAACACAATTAGGCAGGTGCATTAATTTGGGCACCCTTGTCGTCTTATTGATTGGAATACCTTAAACACTAATTATTGGAACACAAAATTTGGTAAACTTATTGACCCTTGACCTATATACACAGATGAATCCAATTATGAGAAAAGGTTAGAGTGGCCAATTTAATTTTTTACATATACAGTACCAGTCGAAAGTTTGGACACACCTTCTCATTCAGTGTTTTCTTCATTTCTTTATTTAATTTATTTCTACATTCTAGATTAATATTAAATACATATAAACAAATAAGGGACACACATGAAATGATGTTATAAACAGTAAAAAGTGTTAGTCCTCCAAATTAATCCTCCAAAATAATTAGTACTTAAAATAATCTAAAGTGTAAAACTTATTCTGCATGTGTTCCTGTGTAGCTTTTAATGTCTTTAATATTAAATTTACAATGTAAAAATCATTGTGAAAAATTATATAAACTTTTGACTGGTCCGAAATGAATCTAAACAATACAAATACAAAAAGATTTTTGTTATCAAAAAGGTGTTACATTTAGAAATAGCCAAAGAATTTTACTTGGGCCAAAATATGAGCACATATTTTGCTTTTTTTTTCCCACTCCAGCCACTTATGCTCTTTTTTTTTTTTTTGCTCAGTGCTCTGTTGATCTGTAAGTTCATTCTTTGCAAACTCAGTTTGTAATGGTGCTGTGATGTTTCACAGGTGCGATACGTCTCAGATTTCTTCAAAGATCGGCCTCCCCGCTGCGACCAGTCCGACTCGGCCGATAACGAGGAGATGGAGCGTAGCGTACCCAGCCTGCAGATAACCGAGCCCGAGAGGAATAACCATTACCCTTTATAACTTCACCAGAGCGCATGAGAGACCTTTAAACTCTGAGCTTTAGGCTGCCGTGCCACTGTTTGCACCGAACCCCACCAAAAAAAACCACATGTAACCACTGGACAGGCTGCAGTGCTGCCCCCCTGTGACCACCTCCAACCCCTCACCCCTCACTCTCGCTCAATACTCCCATCCTAGAGGCACCTGCGCAGCTTCTGCAGCCACCCAAACTGAGTGGCACTGACTATAGACTCTCCTCCACTGGAGGACCAGTACTCACATTTACACTTCTGAGTGTGTGTGTGTGTGTGTGTGTGTGTGTGTTTGTGTGTGTGTAACCGTGTGTGTGTGTTTGTGTAGAATCATATGCAGTATTTCTGTGTTTTGCTGTAGAGGGTCTGACATATATTTATACGTATATTCTTTTATATCAGCAATTTTATATCAATAACACAGATCAAAATGATTAGAGACGCACATTATAGAAAGCATTAACTGGGCAAGGTTTTTTTTTTTTTTTTTCACTTTGCAGGGATTGGTCTATCTATGCTTCGCCCACCAATGCGTTCTACCATAGCTACTGTTGCTAGAATTGACCAGCTTTACAGAACAGCAAAATGAACATTTTAGGCTGAAAACTGAATACAGAGCATGTTTTTTTACAGGTCTTTGTTAAGATTAAGCCATTAAGCCATTTTTTCCACCAGTGCATAAATGAAATGTTTACAGCATCTTATTCAGAGTGACTTACAAGGTTATTTCTATTACAGAGGTGATAGGAGTTTACATGTAGTTTTAGAAGTCACCCAGGTCAGGAATTGAACCCAGGAATTGAGTCTCCCACATGGTAGCTCACTGGCAGGCAGTGTTGTTATCCACTGCACTGTATTGTATTTTTGTCTTGCTTTTCAAACCTTTTTACTCATTCATTCAAACACCAAAAGTGGCAAATAATCTTGGTTGCCAAGTATTCTGTGTATCCCTTTTGTCCAGTTTTTTTTTTTTTAAAAAAGCTGTGCTACTGAGCTGGGTAGAGCTGGCTGGAAATGGCAATGGCAAGGACGAGTTTGCCACCATGCTAATGCTAATGCTAATGCTAAATTGAGACCATCACTACATCTAAAACATGCCTTTAAAATGTTAGTATCTAACCTTTTTAGTATCTAACATTGTGCTGATTTGTAATTAGCCCAGTGGGCAGAGCATGAGTCGATCTAACTTGCATTGTAGTTTATTCAGATATTGAACCATTAGATTTAAAGAATAAAAGCTACACAATGTGGCTCCTCCCACCAGTGCAATGTTTCATAGCTTCTATTGCTAGAATTGCTATTGCTATTGCTACAACACATCTCTACATACATTGAGTAACATTGAGCGTCTGGTTGCCACAAAGCTAATGCTAATGCTAGCTTAGTTCCAGCTTAATTCCACATTAATTCGACTACACAAAAAAACCCAAGATTAATGCTATTTAAAAACACCATTCTAAATTTTCGAATTTAAAGTTGATTTGAGCTTCAGTATCATTTCTTTGAAGTGGGCGGAGCTTGGGTACATCAAATATGCATTGGAATGCAACAATCTGTGCCTTAAAAACTTGTATTGCTTGTATTGCTCAGATCTTAGCTCACATAGCTCATGTGGGTGGAACGTCAGCCAAGTGTGTTCCAGGTGGCCCAGGTGGGTTTATACATGGTTTATGGTGTTACTTGGACTCAGTTGGGCTTCCCAAATAGACCTTTTCATTGCAGCCCACCTTATTATCATATGGGTTCTATCTAGACCTCATAAATAGTGTACAACCCTGATGGAGCCTAATACTGACCCTAGTGGGCATCCATATTTATGGCCAATTCTGGGTCCTAATTAGGGTAATCATAAAGGCCCCTAATAGGCATGTTATTTGGGTCCCTTTTCCGCTACACTGCAACAATTATCCAAGGGCAAATTGTGTGTATATGTTATTGTGTGTGTGTTCGTGTTCTTGTGTGTGTGTATGGTGTTTGACCTGTACATTTTATAAAACATTTTTAAAGATATTTACTGAATCTAAATATAATACCCTGTGGCGATATCTTGATTGTGTGACACACCATTTAGCAGTTAGCGTAAATGGTCTTGTGTGTTTTGTATTACCACCCCGTAACGCGTCCTTTTAACAGCTTCAATGATGGACTCCATTGCGGGACCAGTTTTTATATGTCTATAAAATATCTAACATTTATTTTCCTGAATAAATACCACTAGCTAACTATTGCATATTTGCAGAGCTATTTACAATTCTTTTTCTGCTTTTGTATTTTTGAAAATGTGAATTTTTTTAAGGGACTTTCAGAGCTGGAGGACTGACACATACAATTATTTAAACTACAGCATTCTTTAACCTCCTGAGACCCGAACATTTGCTTGGTGTGCATTTTTGATTATATCTATGTGGAATCAGTAGGACCGAACAAGTATAAAAACTAAACTTTGTACAGAAAGTTGTTTTTTGCAAATAACATTGCCCTTATAAGGAGACAATAGTTTATTTTAATGATGATGCAATTAGCACAAAACCAAAATTTTTGCTTTCTACAGTAAGTAAATAAACTAGTTTCAAACGTAAAATTGGATGAGAATTTTTACCTGGCCCATGTTTCTGTCTGGACTGGCTGTAGAAACATGTGACTGGGATTCCCACCATCTTATTTTTAATCAATTGAGAGTAATGTTGTCATGCGACCACTAAATGTTACAGGCAGTGTCTCCATATGTATGAGGACAGGGTTAACATTTAAAAAAAAAGTGTAGAATCATGATGCAGAAATGCAGGAATGTAATTTCCTCATAAGAGGACAAAGGGTCTCAAAAGGTTAAGCACCTAAACACCTAGATTCGCAGGGTTGTGAATCTGTGCATGAATATGTTTAAGTTCTGCTCAGCCGACGCGCATGAAGGGACTTCCTATGTTCGTCAACATGCAACTCTCAGTGAATAATATACAGTATATTTACATTATATTATTATATTAAATGCTAAGCTTAAAATGTTGCTATTTTGTATTGAATCACTTCACTTATAAAGAGAACTTTTAAGATGTTTGCTTAACTGATTGAGGAGAAACCTAATAATACAGATTTCTCTGCAGAGGTGGTGATGCTTACAATGTTCTGGTGTAATGTGATTCTGAAGTCATTTTAATGCATTTCTATTGATCCGAAATGTGGACATAATTCATGAAACAACTGTCATATTCATATGTCAAATTGTAAAAACAGCAAAAATGAGATTGTTAGAGATTGTGTGGTTGTTTTGTGGAAATATACAATATTGCCCAAATGTCTTTGCCCAACCCCTTCTTAAGGGTGTAAATTTAAGGTGGCTTGACTTTCTGAGATTTGTTTGTTTTTCCATCCTAACTAAGCTCATGCAGAACTAAAGCTCTAAAATAAAATTGGGAGACCACTTCAGTATCTGGATCAGTTTCTCTGATTTTGCTATTTATAGGTATATGTTTGAGTAAAATGAACATTGTTTTTTTTATTCTATAAACTATAAACATTTCTCCCAAATTTCAAATAAAGATATTATAATTTTGAACATTTATTTGCAGAAAATGAGAAATGGCTGAAATAACAAAAAAGATGCAGAGCTTTCAGACCTCAAATAATGCATAAAAAAACAAATTCATATTCATAAAGTTTTAAAAGTTCAGAAATCAGTATTTGGTGGAATAACCCTGGTTTTAATCACAATTTCTATGCATCTTGGCATGTTCTCCTCCACCAGTCTTACACACTGCTTTTGGATAACTTTATGCCTTTACTTCTGGTGCAAAAATTCAAGCAGTTCAACTTGGTTTGATGGCTTGTGATCTTCCATCTTTCTCTTGATTATATTCCAGAAGCTTTCAATTTGGTCAAATCAAAGAAAATCATATTTTTTAAGGGTGGTCTCTTAATTTTCTTTTTCCAGAGCTGTATGTTAAACATGCCTGTGAATCACATGTTCCTCCAGGGTTTTAAATTCTGATTGAAGCAGAGTAACGTTGCTAACTGTGAGCCGTGGGTTTCACTGATTCTGCAATATTTTAATGGACTCTATATTTACTCAGTATGAGTGATTTTTCTCTGTTTTTATTTTTTTCTTCACTCTGCCGGACAGAGGCTCTCTCTGTTACTGTGGCGTAGCTGCTGAAAACCCAAAGGCCTTAAATAGAGCGGGGGGTCCAGCTTTCCTTCAGTTCGCCTTCTGCAGAGCATGTTTTATTATCTGTACAAAATCAATGTGGAGGGAAAAAGATTTAACGCATTATCACAGTCAGCCGTGTTGAATCATTATTGAATTTTATTTGATTTTTGTTTTTTGGTTATTTTGATGTTTTAAGCCTGTTAAGCCCCTTTTAAGTGTTTCAGTTTTCCATCACTTACCTTAACATAACCTTATTATATTATTATTCACTCTTAGAATCACTCTAATGCACACATTATTACATTATCTATACATATATGTCAATATTGAGCTCTCACTAGTACAGCAGTAACCACAGTGTTATTATGGCTTATTATAGTTTATTATAATAGTACAGTATTGCACTAACAAAACTATTATAGATGATACTCATACTACTGTATGTAGGAAGCAGACTGTACCTTTTATAACTATAATAAAGGGCCCATATCATGGAAAACTTTAACCAAAATGTTTTTTAAAGACAATTTTTTTTTTATTGTGATTAAATATTTTATAATATTTCAAAACGAAATTCTTGTCAGAACTGTGGCATTTATGAGAAAAGCGCACCACAAACTTTATTTACTAGTGAAACACTTTTATTTAACAGCAACTGCAGTCTAGTTTTTAATGTTTTATTTGCAACCACACATGGAAAAAAATAAAAATTTAAATACAAACATTCTACTGATTACTTCTACTGGATGATGATGATAGCGCACAGCTCATGCTTTTATTTTGCTTTTTGTTAAATAAATTTAATCTGAAAACAGTATTTACCCAGGGTGTTTGTGTTGTTTTCAAAATCACATTGTATTTACATTATAAGCCTGAAAGTCATAAGTAAATAAATATATATATATATATATATAAATATCTAAGGTGATATTAAAGGCAGCATCACATGTGGCCCTGCAGAGAAATTAGTATATACTGTTTAATATACTGTTTTTGTGATTTCACAAAAAACCCAAAAGCATTTTGTAGATATACCTATTCTCCCTATAGCAGTGTAGATGCCCATTCACACTGAAATTCCCCAGATTGTGATTTGCAAGATGCAGAGAAAAAGGATTTATGAAATTGAGGTTTTAGAATGAAATTTTAGACAAAAAATTAATAAAAAAACTATAAATCTCAGGAAATTCTGGGGAAAAAATGAGAAAAAAGGGGAGAATGTGGGAAATATAGCATTTCACAGGCCCTAGACAACACAGGACAGTCACCGGTAACAAACAAAATTGTTTTTTAAATTTTTAAATGTATCATTTCAAATTTTTTCCCCTTTTCTCCCCAATTTGCACGGCCAATTTCCCAACCCACTCAGTAGTACTCCCCTTATCAGTAGTAATAGTAATGCCGCTTGGAGGACAGCGCAGCGGCTCTGTTCAGATACATCAGCTCACAGACGCCCTGTGTTGTGGACATCACCCTAGGAGTGATGTGGGGAGAGAGCGCCATCTACCCACCCGGAGGGAGTAGGGCCAATTTTGCTCCCTCTGAGCGCCGGCAGCTTGATGGCAAAGCTGCATGAGTGGGGGTTCGAACCTGTGATCTCCCACTCATAGTGGCAGCGCCATTAAAGAAAGATTTATTAATCATAGTCCTATTTTACATTCTCTGTTCTCTATTCAGAAAGCTGTGTAGGGCTGGACTCAGCTTATTCACTGTATGGGAAACCGACCCTGTAAGACCTGGTTTATTTTACTGTAATAGCAAAAAAAAAAAAACTCAACCCAAATTGAATTGAAATGAAAGAATAACAAACTTTGTCTAAATATGTTTTTTTAATAAACGCTGTAAATAAACAGGGCTGGTTTGTTTAAACTAGGCTTGGAATCGTTTACTGGTTTGAGCCGCTGACGTGGGGAAACAGCTGAGCGGTTTGTTTAAATAGACCTTCAGACTACACCAAAGCAATTTGTGTAATTTGTGTTTCAGTCTTCTGTTGAAAAATGTTCTCAGGCTCACATTTGCAAAGTTGAAAATTTGATATTTTAAAGCAATTTTTTTCTGTCATTTGCTTAAACCAAAGAGCCTACAGACTACAACTGGGTACTGGCAAGAACTTGGCAATACGAAACTCAGTATTCAGTATAGCACAATATATTGCAATACTGTAAGCAAAACTATATATATGATATGATTTTTAAAATTAAAGATTTTTTTTTTTACATGTAAACTAATCATTAAAAATCAATACTGTTTCTGAGATTTATGCAGTATTGCAAAGCCACATAAATCATAAGTGCCTACACACTAGGGTGATACGATACAGATCACATTACAGGGCTTACATTTCAATATATTGCCATTAATTAAATGACATTTTAGGAAAGAAACCCTCATAATGTAAAGAAAAAAACATACTATCATCTTTATAAAATCTAAGTAAAAAAAACAACTCTTTATCCAGTCAGAACAGTGGGATTTACTGTCAGAGTGCAACACTGCTGTTCAGTGGTTGGGATTTAAACACCACCTTAGATAACCACCTGTCTGACACCAATTTTTACATCTAAATTAATTAAAAAATATTGATATATCTGTAATTTTTTTATATATATAATAGTATTATAAAACAAATATTGTGATACTTTGATATATCTATATTTTCTTACACTCTTGGTTAAACTGCACCATTTCTAAGTCAAATGTTTGTATTTTAAAAAAGGTCCAGTGATATGAATTTAAAGCCAGACTTTCTAAGCCATACGCTTGAACCACAGTGCCTACAGACTAACACTGTGGAGTTACAATTCAATATATCATAATGATATGTGATAATGTGAACAAAATGAATATATTGCTATTGTTTAAATGAATTTTAGGTAAAAAAAAAAAAAAACTTTCATATTATAAAACATTATCATATAAATAAAATCTGAGTAAAAGAATCTTCTTCTAGTGAGCACGGTTTAAACACAACACTAAATAAACCAGCAGCTGAACCCTTTACATCTAAACTAATAATTTGAATTAAAGTTGAAGCTGTTTTTAAGAATTGATGTATTGCAAGACAAAATATTGTGATACTTTGATATATTGATATTTTCTTAGACCCCTACTTCAGGCACCCTCTCTGTGATCAGTGTGACTCTCAAAGCTTCTCATACCTTATACTGCATATTGCACACAGACCATATACTGTATATATATATATATATATATGTTATATATGTATGTTTTTTGTCTATCACTACTGTAGATGAATAAAATCAGTTACTCGATTTACTGCTGTTTAGTGCTTTATTTACGCAGATGAAACATGATCTCTGTTTATGGGAATTGCAAAGATCTGACCTTGCACATTAGAAATGTTTCAATATTGCAATAATCTGTTGAAACTCTGTATAATAGTCTGATCTGCATTAAAAAACAAAATTACAGTGTTTCATAAAATGTAATAATAGAAAACAAAACTGTACAGTCATCTGGAAATAATCCAGTCCCCAGTGAAGGACAGGGCTGATACCTGGTGCTCGCTGGTTACAGTTTATTGCTGGTACAGAACAGACAAGAGTTTACAGTGAAACGAGTGAAGGTGAAAATAAACTGAAAAAGACTCGGCTTTGTCACATGAGGACCTGAGGACTTTCACTTTTATCTGTTAAAGGAATTTGATCTCTATCTGCTTTTTATGGTTTATTACTGTAGACAATTATTCTCACCACAAATAATCTGATCACTGGCTTCTATTTTAAGGGGATTTTTGAATGAAGTTTCCTGTTCAAATTAACATGGAAAACAACTGACATTGTGATATACTGTATACTACGCTACTAAAAATAGAGTTGAACATGTTATAATTATTAATAATTCTGTATTAAATAAAGTAAAAAGCTTTAAAACATTGTATTTGACATTGCACATCCTGTGATGTTGAAGTTATATATTGTGCAGTGCTATTTGAGATTTAATTTATTTATGATTACATTAGGATCCCATATTAAAAAAGCAGAGCTGTGAACAATCCTGCAGTTTAAAAACACATAATTAATCTACATCTGACACATTTTTGTCAGGACTTTTTTGAAGACGAAATATAACCCTTTATGGCATGGTCTTGCCCTCAGGCAACATACCACTTTTTGGTTATTATACCATCCCTTTAATTTTCACAGTGTTAATTTTTAAATATAATATGACAAGACATGACGTCATCCAGTAAAATTAGGGGGTAGGAGTTGTTTTGAGATTTTCAAGATGATTAATGATTTTGATGGTGGAGCAATCCTTTTAGGATTCTTAAGGATCTTTTTATGACATGTTAACATTTAAATAACTGTCAATACAAATTATTGTGCATAATGTTAAGAAACAGTAAATATTAATATTAAAGGTATTTTTCAGCTGATCAGACAAAATGACATTTAATCCAAAAACCTGATTATGATTAAGAGAATGAAGTGTCATGTGAGTGATCTTGTTTGGGCTGACTCAAGTGTCTGAAACTAGTGAGATGTTTCTGGATATTTGACCTGAACTGTGTATGTGGGTGAGTGTGCAAAGGACAGTTAGGCTGACACCTCAAAACTGAATGTCCAGTATGTAGCATGTAATGCAGAAGTCAGCGCCTAAGCAGCAGAGATGAGGCCGGAGGACACATAGAAAACAGTAGTAATCAATAAATGATTTAACTTAATCAGTTAGAAACAGTTGCTGAGGAACCGCTTAACTGACCTTTGCACAGTATGTATGGGGGGGATTTTGGGGATATAAGGTCTTGCAAATGTAAGGATCATGGAACTTCTTCTACTGAAACTCTGTCTGAGTGGAAGGGGTTCCCAGAGCTCTGTTGTAATAAATTGCTAATTTGCTGAAGATCTAAGTATCCTGTCTCTCTATCAACTCTACTTCTGGCTTCCATCAAAAGAATCAAGGGGAACGCACTGGAGCAGTTGAGGGTAGTGCTGATTTTCCCAACAATAAATAAAGGAAAGGAAAAGCATATGTTGCTGTTTAATGACAAATTGAAGAAATATTATAATTTACAGCATACTATTATTTGCATAAAATGAGAAATGGCTGAACTAACAAAAACAGATGTAGAGCTTTCAGACCACAAATAATGCAAAGAAAACAAGTTCATATTCATAAAGATTTAAGAGTCAATATTTGGTGGAATAACCCTGGTTTTCATGCATCTTGGCATCATGATCTGCTCCACCAGTCTTACATACTGCTTTTGGATAACTTTATGCCACTCAGGATGCACAAATGTAAGCAGTTCAGCTTGGTTTTATTGGCTTGTGATCATCCAGCTTCCTCTTGATTATATTCCAGAGGTTTTCTATTTGGTCAATTTGGTAAAATCAAAGAAACTTATCATTTTTAAGTGGTCTCTTATTTTTTTTCAGAGCTGAATATTGAGATTTTAAAAGGGCGATTATTATTTTATCCAGGCTTATTATTGCTGTTTCTTGCAGCTGAACATAACAGGAGGGTTAAAAACATGAGCACGGTTGGAAATTTGCCTCTTTAATCAAATAGAGCTTATCTGTTTCTGGCTCGTTCAGTCAGATGGGTGTGGATGTTTTTCGTCCCCCAGAATGAGCTCGGTTCCTGTTCTCCAAAAATCCCCCCAAAGCGTTTTTTTTTACTGCAGACTGCATTGTGCTCTCCCTCCCCTGAGTGATGGACATATGACATCCTGTCCACGGCCGGGTTTTACTGTGCGCAACCAACACAATGAGACCGCAGGGCTTCAGAGCCCATAAAACACAGCAGACGTCAGCTGTTTGGTCATGTATCCCACAGTGCCAGAGGTGCTGTTATTTATTTATGGTGGATCATGCTGTGTATCTGGGTAGTTGTAATACTGGCTCGCGTTGAATTGTAATGACGTGACTCACACCCCGTCCTGAAAGAAGCACAGCTCGGATTATCTGAACAGTTTCTGTGGGATCAGTGTAGCTGATGTAACTCCTGATGAGCTGGATAATTGATAATCTCCCTGTAATTGCTGTCATTAGCATTGTTTACTCTAATTAGCAGGGAAAACACTATCACACACCATATGACCAACCACATGAATAGAAAAGGCAGGGCATGGCTGTGTGCTGGCTGGGTTTGATGGTGCTGCCCCCTTGTGGAGACAGCAGCTGATCCAGTCTGAGAGAGATTAGAGTTTTATATTACTTTTAATGAATGTAATTAAATGAAATAATCCCAGTAAATGACATAATGGCACCTATTAACCAAACCAATTCATATAGATGGAAACCATATAGATGGTATCAATCCAGTACTGTACAGTAATCAGCACTGAATCAATCAATATCAGCAGGGAAAGGGTGAAACAAATGCATAAAACTGGTCTTATACTGTAATCTTACACTCTCACATTCATTAAATTCATCAAATGTGTAAAACAAAAAAAAAAACAGAAGAAAACTGGAGCATGTGGAGAGATGCTGTACTTTTTTTACTATGATTTTGACATAATTTAAAGAGTTTAAGCAAGAAAATCACCAGACTCTCTCTGCTGGACACAGTGTTGATCAGAAACTTGATGTAGTTATTTTCTGAACTGTATCAGTAGTATAAATCTGTTATAATGCAAAAATCTTGAATTTACAGAAGGAAAAAAAACTTGTTTATCTTCAATGGACGTCAGTAAAAACAATGTAATTTCAATATTGATCTGGATAATTTATTATTGGTCCATTCATTACAAAATTGTATCCAATTTTAAAGATTTAAATGAAGTAGTTTAATTCAGACAGAATTGAGTGTGTTCTGTAGTGAACAGAAGGTGATTAGCTATCACGGTAGCTAATTGATATATTGGTATTGATATATTTATCAGTATATAAAAATTGTGTTATATTAACTTACAAACAAATCAATGAACTTTTTTTTATGTCTCAAAGGGTACAACGGAAGCTCCAGTTGGATTTTACTCGTCCACAGAGAAAGTAAAGTGCAGATAGAGAGCACAGTTCTGCTTCTGCTTACTCAACAGTGCCAGCAACCACGTGGAGTGCATCAAAGAAAAGGTCAATAAAAAGTGAAGGAAGGAACGGTGAGGTACGGGGGAGGGATGGATTCTGATGTTAGCAACAAAAAAAAGATGTGATTACAAAAATAACAATAAAGCCGAAGTGAGTTATTACTGTAGAACTGCCCACTGCAGTGTGTCTGTTCAGAGTGCTGGTACACAAACCGAGTGTAGAACTGGTCCATATCTAAAGATCCATTTGAGTCTGATCCAGTTCACCAGCAGCAGTCTATAGGATTCTGCTCACACATGAGTTCAGCCTCTGAAATAGTTATAGGGTCCCAGTCCAGGTCTGCACCATCCTTTCATTCAGCTTACAGAAGATCCACAGGATTTACTCCCATCTGATCACCACTGAAAAAACACAGAGAAAAAAAGAAAAAGAGGAACGTTAGGATTTTACACTACTGCTGAGGAATGATGCACCAAAATGACAATGTTTTGCCATAAATGAAACTAAACAAAATAAAACATTGATTCGGCAAAACACCGAAATGCATTCTTTTTTGCTGAATATTCGATAAATTTGAAATATTCAGTACATCCCTACATCTTAGGTTTGTTCAAAACTTTAGAATCAATTTTGCTAAACGCTTTATTTTCTTAAATTTACGTGAGTAAAGAGTACAAATAAACTTATATCAGGTATGTATTGTCCCTCTGCAGACAATATGGATCTGTCAATTGTGGAACACGGAGCTGGACTGAGGGCGTCGGTGTGTCCTGGGTGTCGCAAGGACGCAAAAAATACATCTTGCGCGGCTCTAAATGTGCAAAAGGCGTGTACTAATTATCTTAATTAATCATGGGTGTGTTTTGGATGTAACATGAAATAAACCAATCAGTGTGTCGCTGGTCTTTCCCTTAAAGAGGCCCATTGGTATCTTAACAGTGTGGCGCTTTGTGTGTCTCAGCAGAGGACACTGAACTGCACATTCACAAGGTACACTAGCAGCTCATTTAAAGGAACAGCACCAATAGAAACAAATTCTGATGATTAACTGTTGTCTAGGTTTATTTCAGTCAGTGGCACACCTGTGTTTTCCACCACCAAAATATCAACATGCCAGAAATGTACCTGAACACACCTCACTTCCAGACCACCACACCCATCAGTGTAGATTTATTTCTAAACTCTATTTTGAAAGCAAGGGCGCAAGACATGAAATTAGACTGTTGACGGGGTGTAAGGTGTACGATAGGGCCCTATATGTCATATAAATTGTTTATTATTAGAAATAAACAGTATACTCTCACATGACTTTTAACATACAGTATATATAAATTGTTCAAAGTTCCAACCAACACAACACAACACATAATGTGGTCTTCTACTAAAATGCACATAATAAGAAAGGCAAAAAAAAAAAGGGCAGCTCACCAAATCACCCAGCTTCGCCACAGCTCTCCAGCTGCCTGATTGGCTGATAGATCTTTCAGTCACTGTGCAGCTGATTGGTTGGCTTGTTAAGCTGTGCCTCAGAGGCGGCGCTGCAGTGTGTTGGACGCAGATGCTGGAACGCTCACGGTGTGGCTCCGCGAGTCAGTGGGCAGACGCAGACGCAGACAGAGTTCCTGACCAGGCACCTGATCCCCGGGCCCACTGCATTCTGGGACAGAGCCAGTGTGTGCTGGGTAGGGTGGGTGGGGAGGAGGGGGCGCGTCGTCTCCCACCCGTCTCACTCCACAGTGTGGAGCGGGTCCTGAGAGGAGAACAGCACAAATACAGTCAGAATACAGTCAGTTTTTCCATTTCAATCCAGTCCAACAGGAACTTGCAAAAAGTGTGTATTTCATGCACCTTTTTAGTCATTTTCTCACTTTCCATTCATTACCACAACATGAAAAATAGTCTCTGAGTTTGCTTTCACATTTGCCAAGTTTTGCCCGGTTTGTTCCAAACCAGGCCTCTCACAATAACTCTTTTTGTTTGGACGATATATTGTTCAAGAAATGATTCTAATAAACAAAATTATTGTAATTTTAAGACATTTAATTCCACAGATATAACAATGCAACAGGCAAAAAAAATATTTTCATTTTCAAAAATTCAGATTCTAGAATTGAAATCCTTTTTTTTTTTTTTCAAAATGTTCCTATTTTCTCTCTAATTTACAGCCAACTACCCAACCTGCTCATTAGGACTCCCCCTATCAATAGTAATGCCCCAACACACCAGGAGGGTGAAGACTAACACATGCTTCCTTCGATACATGTGAAGTCAGCCACCGCTTCTTTTTAAACTGATCCACGCTTGGAGGAAAGCGCAGCAACTTGGTTCTGATACATCAGCTCACAGACGCTCTGTGCTGCAGACATCACCCTAGCAGTGATGTGGGGAAAGAGCGCCATCTACCCACCCGGAGGGAGCAGGGCCAATTTTGCTCCCTCTGAGCGCTGGCAGCTTGATGGCAAAGCTGGTCCAAAAAAATAAAATTAAACCACTGTTTTTTAACAAAGTCAACATTTCAGTTCATTCATGTAAATGGGCTGTTCATGATAGGTCAGGTAAGCAAAAATAATTGAGATCATGTTCATACATTGTGTGATAAATCAATAATGTAATTATCCTATGAGTGAGGTGGATCAGGGGTCCAGAACAAAGGAACAAATTTTGGTTTGACCGAAAAACTTGGCCTCAGTCCAAATCAACTGAAGCATGGTTTGGTTTGTCTGCAGTATGAGAACACTTTTCTTGATCGTTAAGATTTTTGGAAAAGTTACAGAAGGATGGGGCAGGCTATCCTCACCTAATAAACAATTATTTGATTAGCACCACCACCTGGAGTAATGAAGCAGTAACAGTCAAACTGAGGGGACGAGTTATAGGGAGTTTAGAGCTTCTATGTTTTAATCAAGTTATTGATAATTGAAATTGATAATGTAATGCAGATGATAGGATATGATCTTGGTATTAATATTTTGCCCCTCAATAGTCTGTGATAGTGTCTAGAATTCCAGGATACATATAAACCCTGTATTACATATAAACCTCTGTGTCTCATTTGCTGGTTAATGGCAGTTAACAGTAAAACTGCCCCCTTTATATCAGTAATGTATTGTCCTAATGAAATGAGGGCAAAAAGGAAAGTCTCACCTAGTGCTGAACAGGAGGAGAGGGAGCGCGTGCTGGGGAGGAGAGAGGCCGGGAGGAGGGGGGAGGAGGAGGAGGTGCAGAAGCAGAGACCGGAGACGCAGTGTCCCGGGACGGAGACTGAGAGGGAGACCGGGTCTTCTCCTCCTGGAAGAAACAGAGACACAGATAAAACAGAGTGTGAACAGTTCGTACACCCATAACGGGGCTTATTTATTCATTATATGCTAAAGTCATTAAACATAAATAAATAGGGCGATTCACATATTCTAGAGTTTTAATGTCCTCCACCACAGGTCATCAATTCTAGTCCTAGAGGAAATTACTTTAGCACAGATTGGTGATTACTCTGCTCACACACCTGATTCAACTCATTAATTAGCAGGTTGGGTAGGTCTCTAAGTCTCTTCTTACTAACTTTAGCACACATCAGGGCCAAACAACATTTCAGCATGGATTTCAGCAGAAACAGAGCACAGACACTGATCATTTAGGACACATCTCACTATTTAACAGGGAATTTAACCACAGTTTACAGCTTTTTGTTTTGTGATAAAACTGCTGAGATAAAAAATCTGTAAAACACACACATTTACATTTAGTTAAGCTTCACAGACAGGTCACATAAGTAAAAAAAGACTTAATTTCATGGTCTACAATAAAACATATGTCTTTATTATTCTGAAAGGCCTGTCTGAGTTGCCCAGCTATGGTACATAGAAGTGAACATAACCCTTAGCTCAAAATATACAGTACACAGCATTTTTTCAATAGACTAAATTACATGCAGTTTCCCTTACCATTTACTCTAAATAGCAGTAGTCTATGGCAATATTACTTCTGCCATAGTCATTAGAGCTGAGCCTCACTGGAGAACAGTAAGCACTAATTAGCTATAGCCACAGCTAACTACTGTAGATAGGTATACAGCTTTTTTTAAAATAAAAAAGATGGATCAGTAAACCTGATTATATTCTAGTTCTACAGCAACAGTTTTAAAATGCTTGTTAATTCATGCTTAGAAAAACACTCTAACTGGGCAAATCAACTAGCTGGTTGACTTGTGCATCCACTTTTTTCTATCTGCTAAATTCGGATCCAGGAGCACAAAAAATGATACTTTTTGGAAAATGTAATTCTTGCCGTGACTGTTAAAGAGTAAAATGAGATTCTAAGGCATGCTGACTCAAGAGATATCTCTGTTTTATAAGCTGCTTCTTGATTTTAGTAATATATTAGGGATTACATTATTCCAGTCTCCCATTTTAATCACCTGTGAAATTTAGATTTGATTTTAAATTGAGGCTTATTGGTTATTAAGGCTTATGGTTGTTCCAAGGCAAAACTCCAGTAAAAGGAGGACTGTACACCTGCCTCTCAGCTCCCTAAAGTTCACATCAAAAAGTAATTCAACTGCCAATTAATGCTTACAGTACAAGTCAAAAGTTTTAGAACACCCCAATTTTTCCCTATATTTTATAATAGGAAATTATACAAAATCTAGTGGAAAGAAATTCTGTCTGCCAGGGCCTTTAAGAAAAATTAATTAACTAACAACTGAAAAATGCAATTAAATTTAATATTGTAAATAAATAATAGTATATTGTAAATGTATACTGTAAAAAAACCCTGAAAAATCATATTGTTTAAAAAAGAGGATATTCAGCCAACAATTCAGATTACAGCTGGTAAGTAGCAATGATAATAAACTGAGCTTTAATTAATTGTCTGTAGTAAAAGAGAGCTGTAACAGATTGTGTTACTACATTCTCAGTACCACTTTAAAATAAGACTACCTTTATAAAGGGTTTATAAATGGTTTACAATTAGTTTATTAATAGTTACTAATTAGGTTGTAAATGCCTTAAAATCATTAATAATCAGTTATAACACATACGTAGAAAGGGCAAAAATATAGATGGCTGTGGGTTCACTATTTGGCAAACAACAGGTCATTGTTGCCCTTTCTACGTGTGTGTTATAACTGATTATTAATGATTTTTAAGGCATTTACAACCTTATTAGTAACCATTAATAAACTAGTTATAAAGCATTTATAAACCCTTTATAAAGGTAGTCTTATTTTAAAGTGGTACCAAATTCTCTACAGCAACATTTAACCACTTACACACTTTCATCATAATAACTAGAAAAAGACAAAGAAACAAAGATAACTCAAAGGTAACTATTAAAAGTATATGTTTATTCTTTAGAGAAATTACAGATAAAGCCAGGGAGAGGTGTGTACTGTGTCCTACACCGTCAAAAGTCTGAAACTGGAGAAAACTGGTACAAAAAAGGGTCTGGCTGACCCACATGGCAACAGCTTTAGCTTTTAGCTCAGATTAACATTAAACTAAGTCTCAGTTTCAGCAGTAAAGAGAAGAATTAGAGGTCTGACAGGTGAGCACTGTACACGTATGCAGTCCTGATGACTATCTACTGCCTGGAGAGTTCAGGTTCAGCTTTAACACACACACCTGATCCCAGTTAATCAAAGCACTGAGGAGCGTCTGCGTACCAGAGCTAGATAGAGTGAAAAGTGGAGATTTTCTATACATACTAAAGCCAGACAGCCCTGCTCTACATGCATCGTGTGGTGTTCCTTTAAGCCCTATCTAAAAATGGGTTATCTAAATTCCTATTACTTTTGTACTTCATTATTGTAAGTCGCTTTGGACAAAAGCGTCTGCCAAATGAAATGTAATGTAATGTAATGTAATGTGTGTACCTGGGCGGGGCTCTTGCGGTGGCTGGGTGTGTGTGGGTGGGGGAACGTGGGGGAGGAGGGAGAGTGGGTTTCTCTGGACGTGTTTCTGCGCCGGACCGGGGAGCCGTCCAGACCGTTTCCATCAGCTGAGCGAGGAGATGCTCCTGCTGGAGACACACTCTTCTACACGACCAGCAGGAGAGGAGAGATATTCAGCATAAAACACAGAATTATACATTCAGATCATAATACATTCTATTTCTCATCATCATGAACAGTCCTGAGACCAGATTTACAAAAGCATTTACAAGAAATATTTTTTACTAAAAACATACTTAGGAGAAAAACGAAATTTGAATGAATGTTCTTAAATGCAATTTTCTAACTAAAAAAAAGACACAGAAATGAAGGAAAACGGCATCAAAGTCATTAAAAACACTACTAAAACACTGTTACTTTATTTTACTCATGTAGACACTTATAGCAACCTACTTTAACTCTTTAATATTACGCTGAAACTCGCTGAATATCACCAAACTGAAAACCTCTGGAATAAAATCAAGAGGAAGATGGATGATCACAAGCCATCAAACCAAACTGAACTGCTTGAATTTTTACAGCAGGAGTGCAGGCATAAAGTTATCCAAAAGCAGTGTGTAAGACTGGTGGAGGAGAACATGATAAGATGCATGAAAACTGTGATTAAAAACCAGCGTTAATCCACCAAATATTGATTTATCTTAAAACTTTATGAATATGAACTTGTTTTCTTTGCATTATTTGAGGTCTGAAAGCTCTGCATCTTTTTTTTGTTATTTCAGACATTTCTCATTTTCTGCAAATAAATGCTCTAAATGACAATATTTTTAACTGAAGTGGCCTCTATTGTTTTTTCCAGAGCTGTATGTTATATAGTAGTTATCTATTTAGAAGAACTCACAATTCTCAATGTTTTACAGTTTTCATTCTAAAAAAAGTGTATAAGGCACATCTATGGGTCTAGTAGTTAATCTACACACATGTAACATGTTCCTTTAACATCACTTACTTTATATAATTTTATATAAAATATGCATTAAAATATTACATATTTCTAAAGCTGTATTAACATCAGATGACACAGAATTACAGCACCTATTCTAAAACTTAGGCTCTAAACAGTGAAACTACAGCAGCTCGATTAATTCACCCAGGCATTAAATATAGACACAGAGCTGACGTTAGGCCAAGGCCATAGAGGAAGAAGCAGGAACAGAATATTCAGGCCATACCTCTTTAGTGCTGTCCCGCCTCAGACTGTCTTCATTCTTGTCCACTTCACTGTCCTGTGGGAAGATACAAAATCCCATCAATAACTCCTCCTACACCAGCAGCCTGTATAAGACTATAGACGGGACTGCAGTGCACTGTGACTACACTGAAATCAGCCTGCTTTTTATATATCCTGACATTTAGACGCACTGAAAATCAGCACAGCAGATTTAATATGGATACAAGCTAAAATATTAAGTGACAGTTTAATAGCTTGTACGTCCTTAAGGCTTAGAGGGTTCAGAACAGGACACTGTTATAACACTGACTGAAGATGTTCCCAGAAAGTGATAAAGTTATATTAGTGGTGCACTACAAATATATTTTGGGGGGCTAGACAGCAACTAAACAAAATTAAACATTTTTAAAAAATGCAGGTTTTCTCTTATTTTGGCTATTTTTTTTACTCTTGTATAAGTGAAACGGACCAAACGTGTTGTGTTTGGGCACTTTGAGACACTGTTAGACTGTGGGTAGACCCAGAATAGACTCTTCTATTCTGAATAGAATAGTGTGTCAGCCGCAATGCTAACAGTGGGCCTAGAGAGTTTTAGCCGTGATGCTAACAGTGGGCCTCAGCAGGCTTAGAGAGTTTTAGCCGCGATGCTAACAGTGGGCCTCAGTAGGCTTAGAGAGTTTTAGCCGCGATGCTAACAGTGGGCCTCAGCAGGCCTAGAGAGTTTTAGCCGCAATGCTAACAGTGGGCCTCAGCAGGCTTAGAGAGTTTTAGCCGCGATGCTAACAGTGGGCCTCAGCAGGCTTAGAGAGTTTTAGCCGCGATGCTAACAGTGGGCCTCAGTAGGCTTAGAGAGTTTTAGCCGCGATGCTAACAG
Organism: Astyanax mexicanus; assembly: GCF_023375975.1. Lineage (NCBI taxonomy): Eukaryota > Metazoa > Chordata > Actinopteri > Characiformes > Acestrorhamphidae > Astyanax > Astyanax mexicanus. The sequence goes on along the minus strand of NC_064411.1, from coordinate 46,811,742 downwards.
TGGGCCTCAGCAGGCCTAGAGAGTTTTAGCCGTGATGCTAACAGTGGGCCTCAGCAGGCTTAGAGAGTTTTAGCCGCAATGCTAACAGTGGGCCTCAGTAGGCTTAGAGAGTTTTAGCAGCGATGCTAACAGTGGGCCTCAGCAGGCTTAGAGAGTTTTGGCTGCGATGCTAACAGTGGGCCTCAGCAGGCTTAGAGAGTTTTAGCCACAATGCTAACAGTGGGCTTCAGCAGGCTTAGAGAGTTTTAGCCGCGATGCTAACAGTGGGCCTCAGCAGGCTTAGAGAGTTTTAGCCGCAATGCTAACAGTGGGCCTCAGCAGGCTTAGAGAGTTTTAGCTGCGATGCTAACAGTGGGCCTCAGCAGGCTTAGAGAGTTTTAGCCGCGATGCTAACAGTGGGCCTCAGCAGGCTTAGAGAGTTTTAGCTGCGATGCTAACAGTGGGCCTCAGCAGGCTTAGAGAGTTTTAGCCACGATGCTAACAGTGGGCCTCAGCAGGCTTAGAGAGTTTTAGCTGCGATGCTAACAGTGGGCCTCAGCAGGCTTAGAGAGTTTTAGCCGCGATGCTAACAGTGGGCCTCAGCAGGCTTAGAGAGTTTTAGCTGCGATGCTAACAGTGGGCCTCAGCAGGCTTAGAGAGTTTTAGCCGCGATGCTAACAGTGGGCCTCAGCAGGCTTAGAGAGTTTTAGCCGCGATGCTAACAGTGGGCCTCAGCAGGCTTAGAGAGTTTTAGCCGCGATGCTAACAGTGGGCCTCAGCAAGCTTAGAGAGTTTTAGCCGCAATGCTAACAGTGGGCCTCAGCAGGCTTAGAGAGTTTTAGCCACGATGCTAACAGTGGGCCTCAGCAGGCTTAGAGAGTTTTAGCCGCGATGCTAACAGTGGGCCTCAGCAGGCTTAGAGAGTTTTAGCCGCGATGCTAACAGTGGGCCTCAGCAGGCTTAGAGAGTTTTAGCCGCGATGCTAACAGTGGGCCTCAGTAGACCTAGAGAGTTTGGACCAAAGTCTTAAAAGCCAAATCAGTTCATTCTGCAGTCGTCTTGACAATGCAGCTGAGTGCTTATTTATATTCCCTCATCCTTATATCTATTTGAATGGGGAAAGAACCAAAATACTGTAAAGCAAAGGGATAATAAGCATGATTTTTCAGCTTGTTATGGCTACTGCACCTGTGCACATCTCCATATCGAGGAGAGCTTCCCAACCAGCTTCCAGACTTTCCTCAATTCTGCTCTTTACACAAGCAGCAAGCTGATTGGCTCTTTTTGTTAAAAAGCAGCATTTTATCCATAAACAGGTGCCATTGATTAGCAATACAAGAAATCCATCAATTCATACAGCAGTAAATGGCGCTGTTTAGACACAATAATTACAGCATCTGGTCTCAGCAGGGTGTGAGCAGTTTAGCCCAGGTGCTAACTGTATTTCAAGCTAAATTAATTGCTGATAGTTGAGGATGGTTTAAGGGCACTTTGCTGGTTAGCTATTGTAATTCTTGTTGTGTTAAATGATATGTGGATGTTTGTTGGTTATTCTGATCTTTTAGTTAAAAATCTTAGAATTCCAGCAGCTAAGTTACCTGTCACAGTGTAGTTAAAAGTAAACTTAAAATCATTAGTTATTGTTTGGTATAAATTTTTTATTATTTGTTTTACTAATTATTATGTGTTTTTTGCCATTTTCCACCAAATATTTTGAATTGCCAAAAATCCAGTGCACCCCTGTTTATTATCATGTTTAAAAATAAGTAAGAAAAATATATGTACTATTTATACATTAATAATAAATGCATCCTGTGGCACGGTTAATTGTGCAAGTTTTTGTTTTCTTTTTTTGCATAGTCTAGTTTATATAAAAAGAAACCGGTCATTTATTTTGTATATGTTTTATTATTTGCTAATTTTAAAACAAGAAACTCTCTGCAAAACATACATTAAAATTCAATTGTATTTTATTAATTAAATGTGTGGTAAATGTGTAACGGCATGTAATGGGTATTAAAACTATACTAACAAAACAATAATTTGTGTAGTTTTTAGAACAAAAGGCTGATTTTCTGTGTAAATAAACAGTGCAATCATGGAAAATGAATCACTGTGAAGTGTATCATTAAGCCCAGGATGTGGCACAGTGTTTGTCTGGGAAACAGTGCCAGCAGGCTAATCCCACTGCGGCGTCATCACGATGACTGTTTGTGTAAGAGAGTGTGTGTGTGTGTTCAGCTGACTGACTACACAGTATATTAGTTTAAATCTATTCTGATTTTACAATAAAACATATTTGTACAAGAGAAAAACAACACATATAGGATATAGTGGGCATGTATAATCTCAAGCTATATTAACTAATGTGTGTGTATTTGTGAGTGTGTGTGAGAGAGAGCATTACTCGGGGTGTGTTAATGCTGGATTTCTCCTCCGTGTTGCTCCTCTTGCTATCAGCTTCAGCCTCCGGGGGGCAGGTTAGAGACAGAGGAAGCCTCTGACCCCCAGACTGACTCATCAGAGACAGGTCTGGAAAACCCTGTACAATAATACACAACATCACACACCAGTACAGCAGCACCGTTAATATAGCACATATTTATGTGGACATGGACCAATAGAAATGCTCCAAAATAAACTGATTCCCATTGAAATGTATAGAATTTTTCTCCTACTGCAAAGTAAAATATTTGACAATATACAAAACATTATTCTATATTAGACCAGAAATTGTCCAAAATGTTTTTTTTTTTTTTTTTACTTTTATTAAAAATTAAGAAAGTACTTTTAAGACACAAGATTTTGTTCTAACAGTCATAATCTACAGCAAATATCATATTGCTTATATGATAAAAATAGAAAAGTGTGGGTATAAAAAAATCTGATATAAAAAAGGATAAAAATGTTTATCTTTCTTTTTGAGCAGGGCTTCCCAAACATGCAGCCTACATGTTGCTTCCTGCAACAACTTAAACTTTGAGGCAGGGTGCAAATGCAAGAAGGTTTTACTTGACTCCATAAAGAATAAGAACAAAAAAACAATTCATAAAGACTAGAAAACAAAAAACTAAGACTAACTAGATAAAGTTAATTCTAAGTATGAAAACAGAGTTTATTAAACAAAACAAAAATTTACAAACTACAAAAATCAGCAACACAGTCAAACAAAGAAAGAAATGGGGTATGACTAAAGAAACAAGGAACACCTGGGGGAGATAACTAGGAGGCTGGGTAAACTAGACTAGGCAAACTAGACACAGGTCTGAACACTTAGGACGGGGCTAGGGCGAAGACAAGACAATGACAAAACGAGTCCTGTGCTTAAGAGCACATAGGATGGAAAACAAACAGGCAGGAAAACAAGACAGGAACAGAAAGGACCAAGAAGATGAACATGGGCTACGGTGAGAAAATTCCCCTGTAAATACACAGTACAAATCCACATACACACTACATATCAAACCCAATGCCTGGCAAATAATTATTCATAAATGTTTTTTTATGGATAATATGGGCAATTCAGTTAAACATGGGCCCAATCACAAGTATCTGAATGTGTGTTACAGGTGAATCTGATTAGAAATACAGGAAGTGACCTTTCTGCTATATAAGAAACACATTACTGATCATTATCTCCATAATAGTCAGTGCTAGCATTGCCTCCAAGTGTCTGACCTGGATTGATTCTATAACAGGTTTAAATAACACATCCTACAGCCTCCTATAGCCCACCCATCCCCACCCATGAGCACTCCACTGTAACAGCTAATGGAAAACTGGACATAAATGAATAAACAATCTAAGCAGCGCAGTGCTGAAATAAAGCCTACAGCCTGGCAGCTCCATTTAGCCACTAACTGATGGGCCTGTGGGGACTCTACCTCACTGCACAGCAGTCACACACATGCATAAAACACAAAATCAATACCAGGCCATAGACAGGCCTGCATTATACACAGCAATTCACATGGCAGAGTGCCCGGTTTATATACGCAACACAGGCAAACCCTCACTAATGCAGCTCATTCATCCTCATTCTGACATGCAGAGCAGCGCAAATGACCAAAAGCTGATACTCACCCTGTTCACAGCGCCATCTACAACAATAAAAAGAGATTTCAGCTTTTATTCAAACGGTTATTACACAGACATGTCTCAATTTACAGTAATCATTATGTTACGCTATTTTATTATACATACATTTATACATCACAGACAAAGCATTACATCACTGTCAAGAAAGCTTTGCCTTTTAATTTATTTTGCTTATGTCTATCTATCTATCTATCTATCTATCTATCTATCTATCTATCTATCTATCTATCTATCTAAATATAACTAAATACTCACAATTATTATAGTAATTATATGATCTATATTAACTAAATTAAGGTGTAGGTTAAATACACCATAGTTTAAAGTTTGGAATTCATATTTTTAATATTATAAAATTGTTTTGCAGATACATATATAAATTATTTTTAATTGATGCTAGTCCTGTAAATCTTATCAGTTTGAAATAATCAGTATTAAGAATCATTATAGAATTATTTTTAGAAATATTTGATGTGTGCAAAGAATGATAAAAAGAGCCACAGATCCTAAATTTAATTAGGAGAACTTAATGCATGAACTTACAAATAAATTAATATCTAGTATTCATCAAATACAAGCATTTAATTTGATTCTTTATTCACTATGTGACACTGATGCTTTCAATGCAATGCCATCCTCTTACAACCAACATTAATCTAAATAGTATTAGACTACTAAAGCTGGAACACAATAAAATGTATTATTATAGCATTGTCTATCATCTCAGTGGCTTAAGAAATCCCAAAGAAGCATTATTTTGTTGCATTTATATAATTAAAAAAATATATATTTTGATATTTCATTAAAATGGAGCCTTGTAATATTTTTTTTTACTAATTACTGTATTCATATTTTAAAACTGTAATACCAATACAAAATTCTAAACATTCTTATTCAGAAAGCTTACATATTTGGAGACACTTTAAATAAAAATTCACAAATTCAGTACCTCTAGGATCCACAGACTCGGGATGGGTGAGGTCATCTTTAGGAGCTAAGTGTGGTGGGAATGGGAAAGCTGCTGGGAGAGCCATGAGACCCCCTGCTCCCAGAGACAGGCCTGAGTGGTGTGGGGCCAGGGGGAAGCCTGGGGTATGATGGGAGAGATGCTGCAGCTGCTGTTGCTGCAGGGAGCAACACATACAAGAGAAAGAGAGAAAGAGAGAGAGAGAGAGAGAGAGAGAGAGAAGGTCACCAACCACTCACATGCAAATGACTTACTACAGAGAACCACATGTTCATATTGAGAACAACTTCAACCTTTTTCTCATATGGAGGGCATTAATATTGGCTTACTCCTTATAATTACATTTATACAGCATGTAAGGTGTTCAAAGTTTTAGGCTGTTCACATTATACTTCCAAAGTGATCTATATCAAACTGAATATCATCTGAATAGTTCAGCTCCTAAGGAGCAGTGCTTCATGTGAAGTTTCAGTTTCATCTTCTTCAGCAACACAGAAACTATCACGGAGCTCCAGTGTCTGACAGCTGTGTTTATCACTAGGAATGTGTTCGAGCATCAGGCTCCGAGTGCCACCTGCCACCATGATCATAAGATCGATGGTTCGAATCCTGTTCATGTAGCTTACTATCAACTACCGGAGCCCTGAGAGAGCACAATTGGCCTTGCTCTCTCTCTGGGTGGGTAGATGGCGCTCTCTCTCCCCACATCACTCCAAAGGGTGATGTCGATCAGCACAAGGCTGCGTCTGTGAGCTGATGTATCAGAACCGAGTTGCTGCGCTTTCCTCCGAGTGCGCTGTGATGCTAATCTAATTCTAATCACACAGTGAAAATCATTAAATATACGCTAGTATTATTATTATACATTCATTTCTGACTGAATTCCACCAGATTCCAAGCAACTGCATCTACTGAGCGAGTGCTGTGGGCACTGAAACACACACACACACACACATGCACTAGCTTATTATGTTATGTAATAACACAAGAATGTCATTCTCATTTCCTGTAATATAATATAGTGCGAGCTGTAATGCTTTGTGACAGTGATCAAACAGATCTAATTACTGAATTCATAATGCGAGCTGAAGGTCTGTTTAGGGCTACAGAGCTGGATCATCATTCATCATGCTGGTTCTGTACTGATAGGATTTGGTGGAATCCTGGATGTGATTGGTCGGACTGGTACTATGATCATGTGTGATTGGTCAGACGGATGTAAAGAAGACTGTAGTGACTGACCCCGATGATGGCGTTCAGGTCAGCCATGCTCACGTGTTTGGATCTCTCGACAGCCTGGGCCACCTGGTGCTGATGCTGGAGAACAACCACCCACACACACACACACACACACACACACACACACACACACACACACACACACATACACACACACACACACACAATTATACATACACATAAGAATAAACATTGACAACATTATTAAAATGTTACGACAACATCTAAAAAATGTTTCTATTACTTCTATTACTTTTGTACTTGACTATTATAAATCGCTTTGGACAAAAGCGTCTGCCAAATGTAAAGTAATGTAATGTAATGTAATGTAATTATTGTGCCAAAAACATGGTCAAATCAAGTACAGGTATATCAAAAAGCATCAAAAAGAACCTATTAAGGACCACATGATACAAAGGGATCTTTTTCATGCTTATTCTGTATCTCTATTACAGACACTGTGGTTCTACTAAGGCATCAACCAAAGGACAAAGTTACGTATGTTCATTTTTAAAAGTGTAGGTCAAATCCAGCCTTAAATTTGCAGGACATTTTTTTTGCAATTTTCCCATTTTCCAGCAGTTTAGTTACTGGAAACAATTTAGTTGAAGTTTTTGATTTAGAATTAAATAGAATTAGAATTAAAAATGCCTTTTTTATAAGTATTCTGGGAATTTAGAGACCTCTCTGCTGAGAATGAGTGTTTTTAATGCAGCTTATTGTGATTGAATTCTGTATTTTTAAGTTTATTGTTTTGTTAATGTTGACCATTTATAATACACTGTCAACAAGTATAGAGCAATTATATCCAACAAACCTACCAGACTACTCTGAAATTCATTTTTAGAATGAATATATTGGATTTTACAAGAATGGCTGTGCCAGGACTCTGATATAATTCATTAGAATAGTTTGTACCTTTTCAACACAAAATCTCCATTTGTGAATGTTGCGTAGCTCAGAAATAGGCTTAAAACCTTTCTGGGAAATTTTGTCCATAGTTGTGCAATAATGTAAATCTGGCACTTAATTTTCTTGATTTCATGAATTTAATGTGGGAAACGCTTTAAAATGACACAAATCTTTTTACATTGACTTTCATAAGACTTCTTAAGGCTTAAAACACACTTATATAAAATTCAGTGAGCAGATACTGGCACCCCTACCCACTGGTGTCATTATAAGAGTGTTCTGAGTTCCAGTTCTATTTTAAATGTGTGGTAACGGGTTATGTAACAGAGATGTGGTGTCACAGTTTCAGATAAAACACATTAAAGTAAAGCTACACCAGATATCACCACACATCACGAGCCTGGTGCCACTGTAGTGAAGTCTGTAGTGAATAGATCACTTTAACCCCTTAAGACCTTAAGGTTAAAAACTGTTATTGATTTAAAAAAAAAAGTTAAACTGCTGTCACAACAATTACCTTATCATATATATCATATATGCATGACCTCTAGGCCTGGACAATATGGCCAGAATTATTATCACGACATATTACTTTATTTCAGTCAATAAAATAAAATAAAAATAAAACTCTGATACACAGTATAGTGTAAACTCCATACAGTAATACGTATATCTTACTCAATATATCTTCCCAACTATTAAGTGTAAATCCTTGGATGTAAATGTATTACTTTTCTATTATTTTTTTCTATCATATGGTCAGTGGCATTAAATGCAATGTTACAATATATATTATTAACTATATATATTAGGGATTATTATCGTGTCATTTAATTTTGGGTATCTGCAGATACAGAGTTCCGATCTGATAATTGCAATAAGAATAATGCAGTAAAAAAAAAACACATCCAAGTTGTCCCTTAAGTGCTTTTAAATATATGTTTAGTTATTATTGAAACAATGTTATCAAAAATGACTATTTTTAGCACAAAAGAACCATATAACTAGACTATATAAATAAACAGCCATATAAATGATTCCTATTTAAATATGCATCTTTTCTTAAATAAACAAACTAAAAAATGTCACACAACAAAAACTCTGTAATTAATCATAATTAATATCATGCTTATTTTTTTTAAATGCTGGTAGTTCTGTTTTTTTTTTTAAAGTGAGACAGTAATAATAATGTAGTGTGGTTTAAGCTTCGCAGACTAAATTTAGACTAGACCTTTTTTACTGCCTATAATGAACTTGTGGAGTTACAATACTGATACATTTTGATAAATCAATGATCCAGATCTTTTCCACCCAATTCTAATCCTTTGAAAAATACGTGATCTGCCCTGATTTACAATAACATGATCGGATCGGGGATATCTTTAATTGCAACCATTTCTATAATAATAATATAATAATAATAATGTGTCCAATTAATACCAGTTAGAGTAACAAGCCTGGCTGTTTACCTTACCTTACTAGATTTACTAGCCTCTATGATGGGGTGGGGCCTATAAAATGGACATAAATCATGACAGTAATGAAGTACGGGTTTACACACATCGTTTAAAGGGTTTAAGTGGTTAAACGAAGTGTACATGACTTCCGCTTAACCAAAAAAAAAAAAAAAAACATATTTCCTGCTGTTGCTCTGCTCCTCCTGGGTACAAAACCCCCTGATGCTCTCTCTATGTCTCTCTGTGCGCCTGGTTAAAAAGAAGCTGCATGAAATATTGATGGACGAAGGGGGCGGAGATTAGAGCGCTGATGACCAGCTCTCTTGTAAATAATTAACGTCTAAATAGCCGAAGTGGGGAAGGAGGGGGAGAACGGGGTCCTGAAGAAAGCAGTGCTTTAATATTGGGCTGTAAATGGTTGTGTGTGTGTAAGTGTGTGTGTGTGTGTGTGTGTGTGTGTGTGTGCAACAATAGTTTCACTCACACACCTCTTGGGACAGGAGAGGGATGATCTGAGTGCATATAGCGCTGAGCCGCTTTACAATCTCCGCCTGCGGGGGAAACACACACACACACACACACACACACAGCTCAGAGAAAATCCCATCAACCAGCAGAGGACATAGTAAACATGACAATAGGGGGCCAAGCACTGTACCGCTCCACTCAGCAGCCTTCTGAACAGCTATATATATGTATATTACCTCATGTACACTATTGATGATTGCAGTGTAGAACCTTTCAGGCCTTTCATGCACACATCTAACAACCCACAGACTTCAGGGATATATATTTATATAAAAACATATATCTCTGCTGCCCCCATGTGGACACGCCAACCCTGTTCCATACTACTAATCATTTAACTGCATTTAATTTCCATAAAAAGCACAAACCAGCCCCTCAGAAATGCAGGGATACACCCTTAACTATGTAGTTAAATATACGTATTAAAAAAAACATGGTACAAAGGTTATCTTCTGCATTTGAGAAATACAGAAGAACCATTTTTGGTTTCATACAGAACGTTTTTGTATTAGGCCTTACATTTAATTAGAATTAATTGAATCAAATTATGTTAAAAAGTGAGAAACTGAAAAGTGGGAGATACAAGGTTTTTGCTTGATGACAACCATACACGTCTTTAACAATTTACGGTAAATGTTCATCATTCTTAACACAAAACTAGGTTTGCACCTATGCCTGCACAGTACACTGTTTCAGCATCACAATTGCAAAGTGCAATAGTCAAATTGATGTATTTGCAGTGTCACATAAGGCAAATTAAGCCATACTTGCCATTCTATTAATTGTTTAATACATAAAGAACATTTGTTCCGATTTTTATTTTATCCATGCAATATCTTTCATATAATAGTGTGTTCTCAGATTCAAAGAGGGCATTATAAATATCATGGGATTAACATGTTGAAATATGGATTTCAGGAGCAATCTGCTGAAATTCCTGTATTTTTTTAAGTATTATAATATTGTATTTATCAGAGAACAACAAAATAATGTAACATCAGTTGTCTTCCAATACTGTGCAGTGCAGCCTTACGTGGCTTTTTCACAATAATAATATCATTGTTTGCGATATCAAGTTTTACGATATTTCTCTTCTTAACATTGTTTGTCTTCTTCTTTTTATTCTTATTTTTATGATACTCTGACCATTAAAATAATAAATGCTGTGTTTTATAGTGTATTGAAGATAAGCTTTTCTAAAGCTAGAGCTTATTAATAAAAGTATTTGTAAATGTATTGTTTTTGAAAAGAAATAAATATGAAAGCTGCTTATGAAGTGAACCTAAAGCTGGGCGATGTGGTCATAAATTTATATAACAATATAGTTCTTAATTTTGGTGAATGTGGTGTAATTCTATTATCAATACAAACAATAAAAAGCCACAGAAAAATTAATTTGCCTATTCATTTACGTGCTCTCTAATGAACACCAGCCAGGGACAGATATTGTAAATAATGTGAATTAAAATATTTGAAAAATGAATTCTTACTGAAACATTTTTATTAGGATATATTATGCATTATTACTCAGCCCTTAAAATACATTTATCCACTGATTTCTGAATGAATCGATTGATATTAGTAAACATCTGTGGGGTTCTCTGTTCAGAGTATGATAACCATCATTTTTTTTATTTACCACAACACCGTGACCCTAATTCAAATACAGTTCTTTATGTACCCAAAAGCAGTTCAACAACAGCACCTTCTGAAGAACCCTTTAATTTACCCTCATTATTAATATTTATTGTAGCTGTATTCACTCAGTCAAACCCAAACACACACACACACATAAAGGCCTAAACCTTCACCTGCAACACAAAGAGAATTAAATATTACAGACATACTGTAAATATACAGTAAACACACACACACACACTCTCTTTCTCACGCACATGTAAACACACACACTCCACCAGAGGCGGTTCCACAGCATTTCCACAGTGACCCACATACACCCTCAAAAATCCAGATGGCCTGGAAAAAGAGGAAAGCACCAGGGGTCTTATCTGGATTAGCCCACTCTGTGTGTTTTTCGTGTGTGTGAGGGTATTATTTATGTGTGTTTATGTCTATGACTAGGAATGAATGAATGAATAAATGTAGGTGTTGATGATACTGGCAAGAATCTGGAGAGAACTTTTTCTACTGTCAGTGTTTTAACTTTAACAGTTTTAATGAATAGTAACAATAAAATATAATTCATTTTACATAAAACACCCACTAAACAGCATACACTCAACAGCAGCTCACAGGTACAGTTTGTACTGTACTGCAGTGTTCTCTCTCTGTTCTATCAATACTGCTCGAAATATAACATCAATACTGTTGTGCAACACAATGCCAGTACATTTACATGTAGTGATTTAGGAGACGCTTATATCCACTGAGTAGATCCAAACAGTGGAGGCCCAGCATATACACAGTACTTAGAGATAAGACAAGAGTCAAACATAGAGCTTTACATAGGATTACATTTCACCATGACTAGACCGGACATTGAAATTTAGCCAAGTGTTCAAATATCTGTTTTGTATCTGTTTGTATAGTAATAGTCTAAAAACATCATCAGTAGAATAAATATAAATAAATCCAAATAAATAAAAAAATTAACATTATCAGCAATATAACTGTGATTTTTATGTGCAAAGGTATCCAGAACAAGGAATCTCAAAATCTCAGTAACTACAGTTCCCACCCAACACCACCCGCACAAACATACCATACCATACATATACCAGAAAACAACACATTCTAAATAAGCTACTGTACTTAATTTTACTTATTTATTTGTTCTAATGTTGCCTCACATTTTACAAGCAGCCCACTTATATATTCACTTACACAGATGATAAATCATGCATATAGCGACTTTAAAACATTATCATGATAATAGCTGTATTTTGTCTTGAAGCAATTTATTTTGTATGTGTTTTTTAGGACTGGGCGATATGGATCAAAAACTATATCTCAATATATTTTTCTGAATTGCGATATACGATATATATGTCAATATTTTTTTCATCCCATAAGGTAATATCAAAAAGATACTTTTAAGACAAAGCTACACATTCCCAATTTTATCTAAAGTGCTTACGAAAAAGTTAATAAAAAGTGCAGTTTGAGTTTTCTGTAAATTTGCGCTGAAACAGTGTCAGGTCAATTCTCATACACATGTGAAGCAGCTGATTGGTCAGTTCAGGTTAGAGTGAGTGTGTCTGCTTTAAAGATCAGTGTTTAGTTCAGTGGTGATGCTTCAGAACATGAGACGTGCTGCTGTTTCGCTGAAAAGTCGGGTTCTGCCGTCACTGTGTGTTTAGTGAGTGAGGGAGGCGGGGCTAGGTAAAGCTGTACAGAGAGACAGAAGGGGGAACTGACAGGGCTCACTGTAACGCAGCATAGTCTATATCGATATAAACTATATTGTCTCGTCTTATATCGCATATATAAATATATCGATATTTTGGTTTGTAGAGGTATTTTTGTAAAACTGTTTATGTTTGCAGTTTATAATCATACACTAAATATTCTGCTACATTACATTATTACATGTAACATTATGGATGTCTTCACACTGTTTTATAAAATAATTATTTTACTAAAATAGTGGAATTTAATGGAATTAATAAAATATGTTTCAGTGTTTTTTCATACTCCCATGTACAAATAGCCAGAAATATTGTGATATTACTTTCGGGACATATGTCTACTACCTCACATTTCTATAGTGCTCCTTACCTGTTTCTGCATCTCGATATTAAGTCCATACGACATCTCATAATACTGAAACACACACAAAACACAAACACAATTACAGTAATGAGACTGACATTCACTCTGCAGGAAGCTGTTCTCTGTTTTCACTTCAGACCAAATTAAAAGAAGCCTTTTCTCACTTCCTCCTCTTTCCCCACTCCGCTCAGCAAATCAATGACTGCAGAAAAAATGACCTTCTGTTCTGCAATCCAACTTAATGGCAGTGTTAATGCTTACTGCACAGGAGAACTGTGGCTAAATGTGGCTGTAAATTGAACAACACTATCTGGAATTAGAAAGAGCTGCATCATTTACTATTCTAAACTCTCCCCCCTATAGCAGGGCTATCCCCGGGGACGGAGGACAGAGGAAGTGGGGGAGGCAGCACATATATTCTATTGGGTCACAGACTCTTATATACTTCCTCTCATAAACAGTCTTTTATGGGTCATTACCAGCAGCTTTGGCAATAAGGTCACTCACCATGATGTAATGTCTGTGCATCTCCGTCTTCTCAGTGGCCAGTTTCTCACATTCCAGCTTCAGACTGAAAGAGAAGAGGTGCAAGAAGTGAGCTGAGCTAGGGTTGGGCTCTTTTACATTAGGTCACAATGAATACATTTCACAGAAGAAACCAATACAAACTCAGGATTATTAGTGCTGGGCGCTATATGACCTCAAATCAATTTCACAACTATATAAACACCTGAAGTTTCTCAATTACATTTAATCATAATGATATGGACAAAAATGCTATTTGTCAAAACCTCACTGTACTTAATGTTTTCAATGTGAAGCATAGCAAACACTGATGCACCAAAATGAACATTTGTGGCTGCAACTTTTCACTTTTTAGATAATTTAAGCTTTGCTTAATATTGGTGCAGCCTTAGAGATAAATTAAGATCCTTAAGATGCTAGTTTAAGATACACTAAGGTTTTTATACATCACACAATTTTGCTCTACCTCCTTCTACCTTAGTTTCCCTCAATTAACCTTGCTCTACCTCGCTCTACATCCAGCCTTGTTATGTCACGAGAGCACAGTTTGCAGAGGGAATAGCGCCCTTAGTTGCTGCGGTCTGGTATTATAGTTTGAGTTTGCTGTTATTAAAGTAGTTATTTAAGCTCTTTTGAGGTGTTTATCATGATAACTGTTAATGTTTCTGATCAAAATATGATTTATTGTACAGCCCTAACTGTAATTAAAGTTGGACTCAGCATTTTCTTTGGTATAAACCTGCTCAGGTTGCTAACTTAGCTCAGCTGGATAATGCAATATTATGTTTGTTAGAGATTGAAAATGTTTTACTAATGTTATAGGCATATAAAATGTTATATGGCAGACTGCATGGCTAGACATTGGCCTTATACACATCTCTATCAATGCAGCTGATTGAAAGTGTAAATATATAATTATCATAAACAATTCTGCTGTCAGAACAAATTCTTTCACCTTTAAAACGCTAATAGGAAAAACTCTCACCTTTATTGGTTTGTAATTCATGTTAAGTTCACACAACTGTCCCTAAAATTTAGTTTATATTTACACTGCATTTACAACTGCTTAATATATATATACATATTTTATATTAGCTCTTATCAGTAACAGACATTCCCCGTCTGGTGCTCGATTGCTCTAACAGGATCACCAGCTAACAGCTCAAACAGGGTATAAAGTAGCTTGTCCCAATTATTTAAGTGATCTTACAGTATTAAGTCTGATTTGAGACGCTAAATCCTATTGGCTTAACACAGGTGGTACAGCCTGCATCTCAGGAATGGAGAGCAGCTGGCAGTTTGAAAGCTAGGCTAACAGTGCTAATACTGGGCCAGTGTGCTGCAGAAGAAGCTACTGCTGTTGCAGTCAGTCATTCTCAAACAAATAACAAGTACGAATGAGATAATAAAGCATACATAAACTAACTTTTGGTAAGAACAAAAGCTTCTTTAAATATTAGTACATATTAAAATCCACAGTATATTCCACCTCTTGGTGTTGGGTTGGATGGTGAATGAGGTACTCCACCCAAGAATTATTGTGCTATGGTAGAACCACTGTTTTTTTTGGCAGTTTTTGATAGTTTCTTTTGTTCTAAATAAAGCTTAAATAGGATATTATAGTAATTTATTCTGTGGTATAGCTTTTGAAAAAGTTCGTTAGAATTTATGTTTGAATATTTTCTTAACTTCACTCGAAACTATATACCAGAGTATCTATAAGACATCATAAAATGTGAGCCTGTTTCGAGTTAGGTAAAAACAAAAATATAAAAATTAATAAAAAAAAAACGTTAAAAAAAAATTAATTAACAAATTTGAGAGTTGTTTTACACTGTGAGCCAAAATGTGTTAATACTAATAGGAGTTACATAGAGTTAATAAATGACTCCATACAGTGTTGAATTAACTTTTAAAAAAAATCTCTTTAGGTAGAGTTATTTTAACATTACAGTGAGTGGGACCATATGTATATCTAGGACAGTGTTAAATTCAGCTCTTAAAGAGTTAATTTAACACTGTCAATTTTACTGTGTGTAGTACTTCTTCTTTAATTTAGGTAACATAAAAATAGCACACAGTCTTGTTAGCATTAGTGAGCTAATGAGAATTCACATTTCCTACACGGATCCACATGTATTTTCTTTCCTCACACTTACAACTTAATAATGACCCATTTTAAAACAAATTCTTATTAATTTATGAGCAAAAGATTAGATTTTAGTTTCCTGGAGTAACTGTCTTACAATATTCTTATCACAAATGTGTAAAAAAATCCAAATGTATCAACTTCTTTGCTAGCATGTAAAAGCTAGGCTAAAAAGGCCAAAAAGAGACCCTGCTAAACTCTGTTCAGACAAAACACTATTCAGTATGACTCCATTAATACTGGGAAGTCAGAATTTGCTAGTTCTGCAGTAATTTAAACTGGAACGCTCCTACAGGCTACCCCACATATCAACCGTAGGAAAAGCAGTATCATAATAGCTAACGTTTATTAGCATTTATATCTGTTTGAGCCTCATTATATCAGTCATACATAAATAATAAAAGTGTACAAAATTAGTCTGTGGACATGTTTCTATGGGGTTTAGATGTACAAAATACTGTGTAATGCGCTGTTATTAAAATACAGCAAATGAGGTGTGACTTCATTCCCAGCATCGAGGTAAATAGAACACAGTATAACTCCTGTTATAGTGGTAAAAACTATGCTAAAATAGGATTCTGTAAATCAGCCTAAAAAGACAGAGCTTATATTTGTTTTGTTTTACAAAATTACAGTAAAAGAAAATCACCTCATTCATTCCTGAGGCAAAATAACAGGGTGTTAAATAATCTTGTAAAACATTTTTTTTTTTTATCTTAGACTAGTTAAATAATGAAACTGTTCGAGGAAGTGAACCTCAAACGCTGCTGTTTTCGTTTTGTTATATTTATACCACCAAAATTTACAACGGCAACAGCTATTTTGCAAGCATATGAGAGTTAGGCTAAAAACACCCTGCTGAAAACTCTAGCAGCCCCTACTACATCTTTTCAGATTACAGAGTTCACAAAGAGTACACAATTTGGAAATACCTAAGTCTCACAGTTTTAGGGTTAACCCCTAAACAGGCCAGCCTTATTGTCTTATTATTTTCTGCCTGATATTACAACACACCTAAATCTAGAGGATTTATGTTCAAGCATTCAAAGTTTCACGTTTCACAAGAAAGTAATTGCAATTGTAATAGAAGATATTAAAAAATACTGAAATAAATCTGCAACTGTCAAAATACAGAATAAAAATCATAAAATAGGCACTTTCCTAAACTTAATTTTAAAATCAATACTTTTTTGTAAATACAAATTTAAAGTTTTACTTTATGTTCTTCAAACCTTCCCTTTGTTAATGGCTGTCTAATTTCAAATGTGTTTTCAAATATAATAATCTGGGATTGATTAGTTGATCTGAATTATTAAATGGAGTAGAGAGTGGACAGACAGCTTTTCTAAGTGTCCTGTAGGAGTCTTTAAAGCCCTCAATTTTTTTCTGAATGTAAATAAGTTATTTTACTGCAATGATAAAGGGTTTTGTATTACCATATACAGGCCAAGGCCTGTTAAAGAGTAAAAAAAAAAAAAAAGAAGGATAAAATAGGATAGGTCAGGACAGGCTAGGCTAGGACCAGAACCAGCCCACAATAAAAGGAACTTTAGTACACTTTTTTTACCCCAAACTAAAAACTAAAAAAAAAATGTGTTTGTGTCTTGTCCTGTTCCTTAATGAGCTGTAAGGAACATTAATAATGCCCTCAGTTTTATTTTTTACCTTAAATATTATCTGTATCTTAATTAATATTAATATACTCAACATTTTGTGTTATCACAATTTTCACAATTTTCTCCTTACAGATCTATGATAAGTCACTATTTTTTTATTTTTTTATTAAATTAATAAATAAAAAAAAATACTGGCTGATTTGTATTGTTTGCCTTTATGTTATTATTAGGTTAAACTTGGCCAAAACAGTATGCATGAAATATATTCAAACATACAAAATAAAAATAAAATAAAAATAAATTATTAAATATTTTTATGTGCACACTATTTACTTTACTTAACCCTGGTTATGGTTTGTGTTGATAATAAAAACATTTTTTTCAGATTTTTGAACATACAAATCAGTAAATCTGACCTAAAAATAACAGAATTTTGATATGATAATATATGATAATATTGATGATATTCTGTTTACCTTTAACCTCAGTTTTACACTTTTAACATTAGTCCAGTGTAGCGTAGTTAAAGCTATCTTCACTGTGTGTGCTGCATGCTCACTCTCACCTATGGTACTGGGCCTGGAACAGCTGGAACTCCTCTTTGATATGGTCCAGTGTCTCCAGCACTGTGAACTTCATGCCAGCATGGCCTGGCACCAGTGGAGCCTGAGGGACAGAAAGAGGACAGCTGCAGCATGACTGACCATTAACCAGGACGGGTGATACAGTAAATCATCAATCTAACCAGTCACGGTGCGTTTTACTGTGTGCTGCTGTGTGAATCCTGACCAATCACAGGCTCACAGACTTCTATTTCACACCCGGAGGAATAAAGTAATGCCAGGTTAGAACGCTGTGATTACCAGCTTGGGGGGCGTTTGATGTGCACCATGTGGGAAGCTATATAGAGGACATGCACACCTCTATATATTTAAGTTATATTGGTATCTGTACTACTGTTAAGCATGAGACAGGTAAACTCAGGATGTACACATTAAAAACAGACCAACATTACTATATACACACACAAAAATACTGATAAACCAAGGGTCATCTGTTACAAAATTAATGATGATGATGATGTTATCGAGATTCAAACTGTCCATCACTTGTACACAATGCTGTTGTTTAGGATGCAACAAGACCAGTCTGCAATATAGCAGACTTTACCTACTATATAGTTTGTAAAAGCAATGCAGACGGAACCAGTGAATCTGAATATATAAAACAATATATCAAAAGCATGTAATATGTATTAAATCTTCACCACTAACATAAGAATAAAAAACAACAAGAAAACTAATGAGAGCAAATCACAGAAACTAAAAAGTCAAACTAATATGGGTACCTCTGTCCCACTGGTGCAAAAATGATATACAAAGTACTGTATAGAATTAAATATAAGTAGGGATGCACCAAATAGTTCACCAAATATTCCATAAAAAAGATTTGGTCAATAAGAAAAATGCAATTATGAAAACTGGCAAAATTAATGAAAACCTAAGAAACAATCATGTTTAGTATTCGGTATTCATTTTAGTTTTATCCATTATTTTTCATTAATAGCTGAAATGTTATTCTTTGAAGTTTTAAAACATACAATTCCTGCTTCATTTTTTAAATAAAGCTTTTCTTACCTTTAAAAACCTTCCTAACCTTTTACTGCAGTCGTTTTTGCTTCTGCAGCCCTTTTAGGTTCAACTGTGCTATAGGTGTGGATAGCGTGTCCAGGTACTTGGTACATGGATACTCAGAATATGCAGATCAATCAATCAATCAATCAATCAATCAATCAATAATACTGCCCTCCAATCATCTGTCTCATCACTATTAGTGGCACACTGCTCAGCTCAATCAGCTCTCCCTTCTGCCCCGCCCCTAAACCCATACATCACCCTATGCCCCTCCTAAACTACTCTTCCTTTTTTTTGCATATTTCAAATTCGAGCTGAGGGTAGAGTCAGTGGAGTAGTTATCCTTTCATTTTTTTTATTCTGTTGCATAGGAAATGTGATTATTATGAGTCAGTGGAACTGTGCTGTCTGGAATGATGGTGCATCATAGCTGTTGGACCACAAAGGACACACAAGTATTGCAACCGTGCACATTAGTACAGCTATAGCTACAATTCTTTGACATCAAGTTCTAAACCCACAAGCGTTAGTGTGGACTGTGGAGTCGGTCCCCCCTTTTGCAGCTCTAACAGCTGTGGAGTTGTGGAGCTCTCTAGTTATTGATCTGTGTGTTTTGTAGCCCTTTCTGCACTATTCTCCTCATCACTTGAACACCCAGCTCTGTAAATTTATGAGGTTGGACGTTTGGTGGATAAGTTGCTGTGGTTTCTTAACGCGTTTACTTTCAATAAGCATTGCCACCTTATTACAGCACCACATTTTAGAACCACCCACACAGGCATGTTTTGGCATAGCGGTAATTAATTTTTCATTTAAATTTTGGGACTGTGGCAATGAAACACCTATATTTAGTAATAAAACTGGTGTCCCAATACTTTTGTTCTTATAGTGTAGTATCAAATTTACACCTCACCCTCACTCTCCCTGCGTCACGTAAACAAATATGTGGAAGGGAAAGTGCACAGAGAAAATACACATTTCCTTCTACGCAAATAACAGCGTCCGCTAACCTTTACTCCACACACACAGTGCATGCAGATAGTGCTGATAATGAGTAATGGCAGTGAGGCTGTACAGCAGCTGCATGAGCGCAGGGAGCAGCTGCGCAGGAGAACGGGGCAGCGCTGTGGTGATACAGCTGCTGCGAAAACAAGGGGTCATTACACACAGGCTAGAGACAGTGTGACAAAGCACTGCATTATCACCCAGCCTACTCCACACACCGCCGTCCTGCAGCCATACAGCCATCCATCTCAATGCTGCACTGTGTCAGGCACTTTCAGCACACAGAGAGAGGAGGAGAGGAGGAGGAGGGGGGCTGAATAAGGAAAAGCAGGAAGAGAGAGAGAAAGAGAGAGAGAGAGAGAGAGAGAGAGAGAGAGAGGGGAAAAATTGAGTGAGAAAGTATGAGGGTGAAGGGAATCCACTGAATATGGAGAAGCAGGAAGTGAGAGATAGAGAGAGAGAAAGAGAATAAGAGAGATAGTAAAGAGAAAGAGCAAGAAAGAAAAAGAGCGCAGGAAAAGTGAGAGATAGAGAGAGAAAATAGACAGTGATGGAAAAGTGAGGGAAAAACTGTAAGAGGGAAGAGAAACGGCTGAATAAGAAACATCAGGAAGAGAGAGAGAAAGAGAATGAGAGAGATAGTGAGGAAGAAAGAGCAAAAAAGAAAAAGAGAGCAGGAAAAGTAATAGATACAGAGAGAAAGAGAGAGACAGTGAGGGAAAAGTGAGGAAGAAAGTGTGAGAGGTAAAAGAAACGACTGAATACGGAAAAGCAGGAAGAGAGCGAGAGAAACAGAAAAAGATGAGAAAAAGAGGAGATGGAAAGAAATTGAGGGAGAAAGAATAAGACACAGAATGAAATAAGAGAGAATGAGAGAGAGATGTGGGCGGGAAGAAGAGAGAAAGATGAGAAAGATAGAAAATGACAGAAAAATTAAAAAATAAAGAGCGAGTGTGTGAGAATGAGATACATAAAAGAGAGATAGCATGAGACAGTGAGGGAAAAATGAAGGAGAAAAAGTGAGAAGGAATAGAAACGACCAAATGAGATAAAATACATAGAATTATAATAAGAAAGAGTAAGAAGGAGTCAATATTCCAAGCATCAGGGAAACAACAGAGTGAGAGAAGTGAGGGAGGTAGAGTAAGAAAGAAGGAGAGCATAAAAAAGTGAGGGATAGATAGAGAAAGACAAAGTGTATGTGAAAGAGACATAGAGAAACAGAGAAAGACAAAAAGAGACAGATAGCGATGGATAAGTGAGGAAGAAAGTGTGTGAGCAGCTAGGGAGCAAAGGAAGAGAGAGACAGATATGAGCAGAAAGGGGTAAGAGTGAGAGACAGACATCATTAGAGAGAGGGGTGTAAGTGAGGATGAGCAAGAGAGAGAGAAAGAAAAAGCAGTAAGGAAGAAAGAAAAAGTGAAAGAGAGGAAAACAGAGAAAAAGGAGAGAAAGAGCAAGAGAGACAGTGAAAGACAGAGAGAGCAGTAAGAGATAAATAGAGAGAGAGAGAACAGTATGTGAGTTACAGCGAGAATAAGACAGAGGCAGAGTAAGAAAAGAGAGAGCAGCAACATAGTGATAAATAAAAATGAGAAATAGAGAGAAAGTGAGAGAAGTAAAGGAGTTATAGTGAGAACGAGAGAGACAATGTGAGAGATGAGGTGAGAGAGCAGAAAAAGAGATAAAGAGGGAGAAACAGAGAGAGAGATTGAGAAAAAGAGAGCAATAATGGAGACAGAGAAATATATAAATATGTGTGTATATATAGAGAGAGATACAGAGAGATACAAATATATATATATATATATATAGAGAGAGAGAGATACAGAGAGATACAAATATATATATATAGAGAGAGAAGGAGCGATACAGATATAATGCACAGATATATATATATATATATATATATATATATATATATATATATATATAGGGAGAGAAAGGGATAGAGATAAAAATCACAAGAGATAGAGATGCAGAGAGAAACAAACACATATAGGGAAAGAGATTTGTAAAGACAGACAGATAGATTGATAGACAGAGAGAGAGATAGAGAGAGAGGAAGGGAAATCACAGGGCTGTGAATAACTGTAGGCGCTGCTGAAATATTCAGCACATGGGCCAGAGATATAGCAGCAGACAAGCCTACAGCAGAGGGGTGTGTGTGTGTGTGTGTGTGTGTGTGTGTGTGTGTGTGTGCGTGTGTGTGTTCGCTGATACACGCATGCGTGTTACATGGGTGATCACCTGCAACACACAACATGTGTCCCTGAGGAGCAGCTACTGGCCGGAACAACAGGACACAGATGGAGATGAAGTGCTCGGGACCTCACATTAACACACACACACACACACACACACACACACACTATTAATTGAGATGAAGATCAGAGACGTTGCGGATGTGCTTGTGCTACTGCTTCTTTGAGTAATCTGAAACCTCTGCTTTACTATAAGCACATCCTGCACCATTCACCTGATTGGGGCGGGGTCAAGGTACACCACAATTAACCAGAACATTTACTCACATGATCTGTAATCTGCACATTTCACATCCCGTTTTAATGGTCATGTGACTCGTGGGCCATGGTTTCAGCTCATGACTCTCTAGCCCACAACACGACCGCATGCGTGGATCAGTGAAGAATGAAAGGTTAACAGCTACACAGCTCATTTTGAATATGCAAAGTTTACATACACTGCACTGTTTCAATAATATTGTTTTGCATCAATACACGGTGTCAAATATGGATATTTTTATTGAAACATAAACCCTATCGGTACGGGACTAGTTTCTCAGGGGGACGTGTGTAAAAAAAAATCACACTTCTACTCTAGTGATAAAACTCTTGCATCTGGACTGCAACTGAAAAAACAGGAGGACCAGTGAGTTTTTTGACACCGTGTTCAGTAGCTCCTCCATTTCCACTCGCCGTTGTGTTTACGTGAAGCAAATAGCTGTTTTATTAAACTTAAGGTGATAAAACTCAGAGATGTGCGTCCGGACAGGACTTAAAATACTGGACGACCACGAAAAACAGTAGGAAATTCAGCCTGTAATTTTCTCAGAGGACGTCTGAGAAAAACACATATATGGTCGTTCTGGACGGGAATAAAATCACAGAGGACCCTCACATAAAAGAGAGAATTACCCCAGGACCCTTTGAGAAATGAATCCTGTTCATATAGGGCTAAAGTCAACATTTCTGTTCATTCATGTCAATGGGCTCTCCATGATGAGACAAATATATATATGGAGCAATATGTCCATTTAATGTACGATATAATATAATTATCGTGATTACATACATTATCTTCATCAGTGCAATGATGTATCTATACTGTAAGTTTATGTGTGAGTTCGATATTTTCTCTATTTGTATTTGTATTTATTGTATTTGTATTTGTTTTCGGCTACTGTGAGAGACCTTGCACGTAAGCAGTTCACTCACCTGTACACCTGTGTTACTGCAATGTAATAAACTACTAAAAAAAACAAATGACTACTGAAAAAAAATAAAGGCACTGGTTTATATCAGTGTCATATCACTGCTGCTTTTATAACACACAGTTATAAAGCATCTCTCAGTCATTTTTCACTGTAATAATCACAACAGTGTGTTATGATTGAGAGTTACAGGGCACACAATGGGTGTGATAAAATGCAGTAACGACACACATGGCAGGCGAAAAGGACAGAGAGTAGATTTAATCATTAACACCAGAACTGTACCGACTGTAAATACAGAACAGATGGAGAAAGATAATGCAGTCAGTGTGCACAAATGTGTCCTAACACACACACACACACACACACACAGATACACATAGATACACACAGTTAAATATCTCATTCTCAACATGAGCAGAACCAAATGTAGACACCCATGACTCACACACACTAATTCAGCCTCTCTTTCTGGCCTCTGTTTTCTTTTGTTTCTCTCTCTCTGTCTTTGCCATACTCACACACACACACACACACACAAACACACACACACACACACCGGCCTGCTGCTTGTCTAAGTGCGCCACTATCAGATCAGGCAGGCTTTTGAGAGCAGACAGAAGCTGCCCAATAGAGTCATATCATAACCGGCCCAGCAGGGAGCCTGCTGCGACACGCACACACACATTATAAACACACACTATAAACACATACACAAAGCACACACAAACATGAGCACAGCCTAAACAGACACTGACAGAGCATCAAATCAGGAACACACACACACACACACACAGTGGGGTGAATATCTGTGCTTTCAGTGAACATTTAATGTCATCTAAATACCAAAGCTCAGTTCAGAATAAAAGCTATTTATCTTCACCACAGCAACACACTACAGGCAGCACATACTAGCAATCAGCCAACAACTGGTATTACCAGATCCTTATCATTCTAAATACATGCAGACATACACTTTATATAAAAAAGATATCAAGTGGGCATGTCACGATTATTATATTGTTGACTTTTTGTTCAATGTACTGTATGTTCAATGTACATATCTTCAGTCATTTCTGCTGACCTCTATCCTCCCCATTATGTTTTTGAATGAGACAGTATGTTGGATTGTTTAAAAGAAGCAGGAAGCAGGTTTATATTTATGTATTTTGGATAATTTAGAGTATACCAATTGTAATCTCTGATTTTTATCTTTTTTTTTTTCTCCTCAATTTGGAAGGTCATTTACCCCACTCACTCATTAGGACACTATTACTAGTAATGCTACCAACATTAGGGGTGAAGATGATGTAGCTATGCTGGGTAGCCAGCATGCTCTGAGGAAAGCACCGGATCCCCAGAGCTGATGCACTAGTTGGCAGAAGCCTGTGCTGACCAAACATTTGATCATAGTAGAAGGATTTTGTGGACAGAGCACCATCTACCCTCCCGGCATGGTGCCAAACAGTTCTGGCCCCACAATCTTGCAGGCGTGGAACCAGTGAACCTGTGACACGAGAGGTCAAAGGTCAGGGCGTTCAAGCATCACAAAAAAAAAGGTGTTCAAATCGTCCTTCGACTTCTGTTTCTGGTTTGTGTTACATGCACACATTTACATTCGTAGTGATTGACTCCATAAAGCAGTGGAAACACAGGCTGGTTCTTAAAAGGTTCACATGTTTACAGGAACCAGCACCGACTCCAGCTCCAGCACTTTGTTGGTGGAAAAGAGGTAACAGGGATGGTTTGTGCTCTCTCAGACTTCAGCTGCTGATGACAAGCAGCATGATTTGAGATTCGAACCATTGATCATCTGATCGTGGTAGAATCGCCTTTGTCTGCTGGACACAATCTCTGAATATTATTAAAGGTCTACTGCTGTTTAAATAATAATGCATTACTTAGTTATGTAATAACGCAACACTTTGTTTTATCATTACAATATTTTGCAATATAATGTTTAATGAGTAACACATTGTCATTATGTCAACATTTAATGTAACATTATTGTAGTATGTGTAATGTATACCACTTGTGATAATACTAATATAATGTGTAACCTACTGTAACATTTATATGTAACATTACTGTAATATGTGTATTGTGTCACATATTGTCAGTTATATAACTGCAATACTCTTGTCACATGACTGTTATAAATACAATATGTAATATAATTTACCTTTTTTTTATTGTGTAATATTCAAGTGACTGTTATATTGTCATATAGCAGAAATACTATGTGAAACCTACTGCAACAAAAATAAGAACCACTTCAGTTTCTAAATCAGTTTCTATGATTTTACTATTTATAGGAAAATGTTTGAGTAAAATGTACCGCGCTGTTTTATTCTATAAACTACGGACAACATTTCTCCCTAATTACAAATAAATTATTGTCATTTCGAGCATTTATTTGCAGAAAATTAGAAATGGCTGAAATAACAAAAAAAGATGCAGAGCTTTCAGACCTCAAATAATGCAAAGAAAACAAGTTCATATTCATCAGAAATCAATATTTGGTGGAATAACCCTGGTTTTTAATCACAGTTTTCATGCATCTTTGCATGTTCTCCTCCACCAGTCTCACACACTGCTTTTGGATAATTTTATGTCACTCCTGGTGCAAAAAAAATCAAGCAGTTCAGCTTGGTTTGATGGTTGTGAACATCCATCTTCCTCTTGATTATATTCCTGATTTTTGTTTATTTGGTAAAATCAAAGAAGCTCATCATTTTTAAGCACTCTCTTATTTTATTCCAGAGCTGTATATGTAACAAGTGTAACATTTGAATCGTAACATTGACATTCAAATGTAACATGACTATAATATGTGGAGCATGTGTTACATCATTTAATAGCAACATTATACATCATTAGAAACACCATTGTTTAACAAAATTGTAATATTCCACGTAACTTGACTATTATTAACTAAAATTCAGCTTAAGTCTTTGTTAAAAGTATTTTAAAGCCCTGTAATTTCCTTACAATATGTAGCATTTCCCACCCACAACCACACACCCACCATAACCACAGTGTTACACCCAGAACTGAGGCGAGCTTCAGCATGCACTCTACCCTTAGACCAATCTCTAGTGTCCACTATAGGTGTTAACTGTGATCGATTCACTGTGTACAAGCTACAGTCTGGCCTG
Organism: Astyanax mexicanus; assembly: GCF_023375975.1. NCBI lineage: Eukaryota > Metazoa > Chordata > Actinopteri > Characiformes > Acestrorhamphidae > Astyanax > Astyanax mexicanus. The sequence goes on along the minus strand of NC_064411.1, from coordinate 46,785,292 downwards.
CTCTTAAGTAACACGATCTCATCATTACTGCTGCTTCTCTTTTTTCAGGAGTTGCTGCAGAACTGAAAACACCAGCCTGCACATTCCCTACACTACAGTTAAGCAAATTAGGTCTAGTGCAGCTCACATGACGAGGTTTCTAGATACACTCTGCTTTCCTTTTATGATAATGTTCTTTCTATTATACGCCAGGCACTTGTGGAGTGCTTTCATATCCATTTATAAGAGCTTGGCTCAGAGACAGCCACAGAATAGTAGCACCTACATTTTCATTCTGACTCAGCTCTGCTGAAAGAACACCTCAAGTTTAAACACAATTTCTAATAGACTTTAAAAAGAGGGCTTTAGGTTACTTACCTTTTCATTCTATAGTATAATCAACACATTCAATATGAAAGTATATCATCTCATATTATGAAACTGTACATTTAGCCATAACTGTCAGGTTCCTGTTCATGTTAGTCACCTAAGCTGTAATAGTTTTACACCACTCTAAACACCTGATTTAAGTGCATATGATTAACAAAACCAAACCAAACCCAAATCCCCAGATAATATCCATGTAACAAGAGCAGTTCTGGGTAAAAGACAGACAATTACACTTACAAATCATGTTAAATCCTGTAAAATGTAACCTGTCTAACAATTATACAGCTCTGGAAAAAAAGAAACCACTTAATAATTATGAGTTTCTTTGATTTTACCAAATTAAAAACCTCTGGAATATAAGTAAAAGGGAGATGGATGATCACAAGCCATCAAACCAAACTGAACTGCTTGGATTTTTGCCCCAGTAGTGGTATAAAGTTATCCAAAAGCAGTGTGTAAGACTGGTGGAGGAAAACATGCCAAAATTAATAAAAAACTGTGATTAAACTGTGATTGTGATTTCTAAACTATAAAACTGTATGACTATGAACTTGTTTCCTTTGCATTATTTGAGGTCTCAAAGCCCTGCTTCTTTTTTGTTATTTCAGCCATTTATCATTTTCTGCAAATGAAATCTCCATCCTGGATTTTGTGAGAAATGTTGTCTGTAGTTTATAGAATAAAACAACAATGTTCATTTTACTCAAACATAAACCTATAAATAGCAAAATCTGAGAAACTGATTCAGAAACTGAAGTGGTCTCTTACTTTTTCCAGAGCTGCATATCATCTCATATTATGAAAATGTACCGGTAGATTTATCCATAACTGTCAGGTTCCTGTTCAAGTTAATCACCTAAGCTGTAATGGTTTTAGTCTCCTCTAAAGGCCTGATTTGATTAACAAAGATGTCCACTCCTCTGAGACACGAACAATAAGTGTCATCCCCCTGCCAGACCCAAATCCCCAGATTATAATCATGTAACAAGAGCAGTTCTAGATAAAAGATAGATAATTACACTTACAAATCATGTTACATCCTGCAACATGACTGTAACACCATGGTATGTACGATTATTGCAATATATGTACAGCATAAAATGTGCAAATTGCCTAAAATGCATCTCATGAGGGTAACACAATACATATCACAACTTGAATTAAGTGTAACATACGACATAATTGACATAATATTACTCTATGTGAAACATGAGGGTGTATCATGACTGTAATGCCATTATATGTGCACCGCTATTGCAAGATTGTGTGTAACACATACAACATCTGTGTAATATATTATTAACGAGACTGCAATACTCTCATGCGTCTCATGATGGTAACACCAAGTTCCACAACTTGCATTTATGTGTAACATACCTGTGACATAATGTGTAACATTATTGTAATATTATGTGCAACATAAGGGTAACACTTGTGTAACAGTAACACTTATGTGTTGTGTACCATTATTGCAATATGTGGAACACAATAACATGTAACATACACAATTTTGTGTAATTTATAAGACTGTGCCTCATCACATGAACACCACATGTAACACGTGAGCAGAATTTATGTGTAACATACCTGTGACATAATGTGCGATATGATTTTAAAACAACACATTATGTAACATTATGTTTTACAGGACTGTATCATGTGTAACAGTCATGTTAAATATAATGTGGAACTGTGCAATATAATTTTTTATCTGCTTAATACAACCATATGTTACAACAGTAACATTTCTTACGGTAACATAATACGTAACATGACTGTATGACTAACACTGCTAATCTGTTGAGTGTAACAATGTAACATAACTGTAACATTATGTAAAGCAAAACTGTAGCATTTGCATAACTCACATGTAAAAATATATGTAACATATTTTTACAATTATATGCAAGAAGGTATATACAGATAGCACTGTCTAACTGTAACATACTGTAACGTACATAATTATACTTTACATGTAGATATTTGTAGCTAACTGTGTGCATGTTTTGAGATGTAATTATGAATAACTACCATAATAACAACAACAATTCTAACTATAATCTGTCCTACACACCACACACTCTCGCCAACACACTATTTATACATCCACACAACCAACACTCACATCAACACTCATCTATGTATACACTCATAATATTGACACAGCAACAGTGATCACAGATCATAAACTCTCTTGCTCCCTCTCACACACACACACACACACACACACATTCACATACACACACACACACACACACACACCTGTTTGATGTACATATCTCTAAAGGCCTGTAAAAGCATGCCATTATAACTGCAGTTATGCCAGAGTGTGATTGTGTGTGTATGTGTGTGTGGTATCATGTTTCCCACTGAAGGTAATACAACATGACATTTGCGGTGGAGAATGAAGTGGCCTGGATCCATATGCAGTTCTGCATCACACACACACACACACACACACACACACACACACAGAAATCCCTCTTTTCATCCATCAGCTTCTCCTCTACGCCTCAGTGACATCATATGGTCCTTAGGACATGTTTACATAGTTTACATAGATTATGAACACACACACACACACGCAAAAAAAACTGAAAAAAAATACATTTACATATAAAATACAATACATTTAATTAATTTAATGTGTTTAATTAACGTATGTGTAAAATGTATGTGACTGTAACACCGTGTTACAGGAAATTTTAATTTACCATACTATTTTACCAGTCTATGTCTATTTCTGCTAGTCACAAATTATATAGTCATGTGAAACATATGCAGAAGATAACTGTATTTCCATGCCACATGACTGCAACATACCGAACAACCCGAATGTTAGATTGTGTAACATAACTACAAAAATAGGTTTACCATATCTATAACATTGTCATGTGTAACATGACTGTAACATTATGTGTAACAACTGTAAAATTAGGTGTAATATATCTATAGCATTATGTGTAACATGACTGTAAAATTAGGTGTAACACAACCGTAAAAATAGGTCTAATGTATCTTTAGCATTATGTGTAACATATCTATAGCATTATGTGTAACATGACTGTAAAATCAGATGTAACACGACTGTAATATATATATATATAATATGACTGTAACATTATGTGTAACATTATGTGTAACATGAATGTAACATTATATGTAACATGATTGTAAAATTGGTTGTAACATATCTATAGCACTATGTGTAACATGACTGTAACGTTATGTGTAACACAACTTTAAAATTAGGTGTAAAATATCTATAGCATTATGTGTAACACATCTGTAACATTATATGTAACATGGTTGTAACATTATGTGTAACATGACTGTAAAATTGGGTGTATCATATCTATAGCATTATGTGTAACATGAATGTAACATTATGTGTAACACCTGTTACGTTACAAAACATGACGTGTAATATAAAGCAATCTCTATCTTTGCGGCTTCGTGTGGTTCTAGTTTTAGGACATGGTTTACATAGAGTATAAACACACACACACACACACACACACACACACACACACACACACACACACACTGCATCACTGCATGGCCTGTACATCAGTGACTTATATAACACAGCACACACTGTTAGCCACTCTCTGACCACTCCCCTCGACCTTAACCCTGACCCCAACACTACCCGTTCAACTACAGTCACCCTAACAAGCCCCCCGGTCCACACACACACACACACACCAGCGGCCATCATCAGATCACTGACCTGCGCTCTCCCGTGCGGATACATGGTGTGCGCCGCGCGACGCTGGAGGTCATCCATCCACGGGCGCGCTCGCTCGCTGGCTCGCGCTCCACGACTCTCCTCTCTCCTCTCCTCCTCCTCGCGCTGCTGCTTTTGCTCCTCGCGCTCCTCCGCCACGCGCCGCTCGCGAGCGCCGGACCGAACGCTGGAACGGCGCGCTTCTTTGATCTCTTCTTCAAAGGCAACAACAACAACACAGAACAGAACAGCACGCGCTCCGGTTTCCGGTCCGATTCAAACCGTCGTGGCGGTGTCGGTTACGAGCGAGCGAGCGCGCGCTTTCACTCACTCACTCCCTGACTGACTGACGCGCGCACGCGCCTCCTCTCCCCTATCGCTCTGTGGGCTCGCTGTGCTGCTGCTGCTGCGCGAGCTACGAAAACGTAAACATCCCAGCCAGCCAAACACAGTGCAGGCGCGAGGGGTCGGGTTTCTCTAAGAGAGAGAGAGAGAGAGAGAGAGAGAGAGAGAGAGAGAGAGAGAGAGAGAGAGAGAGTAGTTTAGATAGAAAGAGAGGGAGAATGAGCAACACAGATATAAAGAGAGAGTTAGAGAGAGAGAGAAAGAAAGGGGAAAAGAAAGCAATAGAGATATAATTATAATAGAGAGTAAAAGATGGAGGGGAGAGCGCAATACAGATTCAGATAGGACAGAGAGAGTAATAGAAAGAGTATTAAAGATGGTAAGAGAGAGAGAGAGGAATTAGAGAGTAATAGAGATAGAACGAGAGAAGAGTAATGGAGAAAAGAGAGAGCAATAGAGAGATAATTAAAGATAAAGGAGAGAGACAGGGGTGAGAGTAATATAGATAGAAAAAGAGAGAGAGAGTACAATAGAAATAGAAAGAGTATTAAAGATAGAAAGAGAGAGAGGTGTTAGAGATTAATATAGATAAATAGAAAGATAAAGAGTTAAGACAGAAAGAGAGAGAGAGCAATAAAGGTAGAGAGAGGGGGAGTGAGAGAGTATCAGAAATAGAGACACAGAGAGAGGGAGGGAGGGTGAGAGAGTAATAGACAGAGAGAGAGAGAGAGAGAGAGAGAGAGAGAGAGAGAGAGGGAGAAAATGAACAGCAGGTCAGCAGATGATCCAGCAGGCTTCACAGCAGCAGACCCCCAGACTGTATTATTGTGCCTGTGAGCTTGACATTAACTTGGCTGAGAACGAAAGCTGCTTTTAAGGTGGTCCCACATTTCCCCTGCTGACAACAGTGTTAGAAAATCCAGTTTAAAAAGAAATAAACACATATTTCAACTATTTACTCAGGATTCCCCGCTTACCTGTGTCTTCTCGGCGCTGTTCTGCGGCGAATCAGAAGCGAAAACACACTAAAAACCGCAGTTTTTTAGCAAACTGTCCCGCATGATGAACATACGCCACCTTAACGTCTCTTTCGCCCAGACTCTCTCTCATTGGCTGCGCGGAGAGAAGGCGCGGCCAACCGGCGGCCCCCGTGCCCACGTTGGTCTGTGACGCATCCGCACAGCTCCAACCAATCCCAGCCTCTCAGCCGCGCATTCAAATGAGCTGCGGCGCCGCGTTCAGTGTGGCATCATGGGAAATGTAGTCTTTAGCGCGGTTTTAGCTTAACCATCGTATTTGGCTCGTTTCAAAGGCCGTAAAAGCTCAAACGCGACCCGTGCAGGTTTGAACACCCCTGGATGTCTTACTCCGCGCGCCAGAGTGAGCATATTTCTGAACGTGTGAGCTCTCGCGGGCTCTCCTTGAGAAAGGTGCTTACTCAGCTCAGCTCACCCCTCCCGCCCGCGTGTTCTCTCATCAGGGAGGAAAAAACACACAGCACAGCAAGACTCAGATAATGTGGTTTTCATTACTGAGCCGTGCATATCAAAGTCATGAGAGTGAGGGAGAAGATGAGCAGGCGAGGAGGATACGCACTGGCACAGGATGGGCAGCCTTTAGTGCTTTTAGTGAAATTAAACACACTTTATCATGGTGTGCGAGGGGTGCAAATAGGATGCAAATAGTGCATAAAAAGAGGAAATTCAGCCACCACCATTCACAGCAGCTAGCTGGGCCACACTGACTAGAGTGCTGTCAGTGCTTTCAGTTCACTGCTGCCAAGGCGCATCAGAGATTTGATGAGAAGTTGGTAGATAGTAGATTTGTGTAGGTTTAACTGGACCTGTGCTAGAGCTGTACAATACAGCTCTAGTTTATATGATTTTCTAGTTTATATGATGATCTGTAAAATGAACAATGGTTAACATTTCTCCCAAATTGTCATTTCGAGCTTTTGTTTGCAGAAAATGAGAAATGGTCAAAATAAGGAAAAAGATACAGAGCTTTTGTAATCAAGAGGAAGATGTCTGGTCACAAGACATCAGACAATGTTGGCATGAGGTCATCCAAAAGCAGTGTGTAAGACTGGTGGAGGAGAACATGCCAGTATGCATTAAACTGATTAAACTAAAAACCAGGGTTATTCCACCAAATGCTGATTTCTGATCTGATTAATATGAACCTAAAAATGTTAGTGTTGTTCATGAATATGAACTTGTTTCATTGCATTATTAAAGGTCTGAAAACAAAAGTAATTGCCAAGCATTTTCAGCTTGTAGTTTTTACAGTGTCAACTCTCATGTGCGTGGTAATGGGGGAAAAAGTGGACCTGACTACTTAGGGCCTGAGTAGGGAGAGGGGCCCATGAAAATCCGGATCCCCCCCCCCCCCTCACATTCCTTGTGTACTGCCATGTATAGGGGCTCGCTGACATTGAGAGTGTACAGGGCCCAGAATTTGCTGCTACACCCCTGTCGACTATTGTTAAGAAATGGAAGTTCAGGGGAATTGTGGAAGTCAAGATGACCTCTGGTCATCCAGGAGACCAAGAAAACGTTTAGAGAGATCTCTTCATTTTCTGGCAAAATGCTTAAATTACCACCCATATACTGTGTCAAGAGTCAAGAAGGTGGTGCACAAGTCAGGATGAAACTGTATGTAAATATCCTCTATTCTGATTGTCATAAAGCATGATGGTGTCCATCCAATATTAATAGGGTGACTTGGAGAGTTAAACATGCTCATCTCATTCACTTTGCTTTTTTCAAGGAATACAATAAGGTCCTCCCAGCAATGCCCTAAAACTAGTAGATCAATTTCTAAGGACAGTAGAGACATTTACTCCAGACAACACAGGATATACACTTTAAAAAAAAAACTCTTGAATGAATAAGCAGGTGTCTCAGTGCTTCTGTCCATGTGGTGTAGTATTAAATTTAGCAGGCTCTGGAGGAGAGAGGGTGACGGCGTTTGTGCTGTAAGACAGCAATTTACTAGAAATTAGTCATTTCCTGTGGAGAGCAGCACTGGAATCTTATACTGTTCTGTTTTTGAATTAGTGACTGGTTTTGAGACTTTTTCCAGAGGAGTGTTTAGCCTGATGAAGAGCATAGAGGTTGGAACAGCACAGAAATGCTTTAAAAAATAAGGGAGGTTTCTGTTTTTATTTTTGTGGTGTCAATCGATGAATCACACATTTCTTCTTCTTACTTTTTCTTGTTCTTTGTAAAGTACTATAGGTCTCTCCCTTAGTTGTATATTGATGCTGCATATAAAACACTTCCTCAGCCTTCCTTGTTTGCAGTAGCTAGGAAAATAAAGCCTTAGAAAAACGAGTTGACCACCTCGGCTCAGGACTGCTCACAGGCGGAGCCTACAGCTTCTGTCTACAGAGATAGTTAGCGTTGGTTATCTTGTGTAAGCAATTATAGGTTTAAATCGGATCTCCGGTTGATTCTGAGGGGCTGCTAAAGTCTGACGTTAAGCAAAGTTTAAGGATTAACTTTATCTAGCACTTAGTGCTGTATCTTTATAACCAAGGCTGTATCTCTGAAAACATATTGTTCTTTAAGTTTTAGAGCTGTAAAACTGACTGTGGGGGGAAGGCAGCAGGTCGCGTTCTCTGCTGCAGTGCTGTTAGTCAATCAGAGTTGATATATTTTTGCATGTATGAATATTCATGAGCAAGAGTCAAAACCTGTCTTTCTTCAGAGACCACTAATTCAGTGATCTAAAGCAGGGCTAAATAGAAACACCTGAGCTCCTTTTTTTCACAAAAAATGTCTCACATAACATTTATTCACATTAGAGACCACAACTGGACTGTTTAAAATGAATGAAAAAACAATGGAATGGGATCTTTAAGACTATGCTTTTAATAGTGGATATTTAATTTAGCTGGAATTGGAGAGCAAAAAAAAAAGCCTGAGAGGAGAGGAGAGGAGAGGAGAAGGGAGGAGAGGGGAGATGGAAGGTGAAACAGACAGACAGACAGACATATAGACAGACAGACGGGAGGAGCCAGCAGGGATGGGAGAATGGTGACAGGCGGAGGAATGAGAGAGTGAAGGACAGTGACAGCAGCCACCGCCTCAGAGAGGGTAATGAAATATCATGTCAGTCTCCTTTGCCACCGGGAACGACTGCATCGACTGAAAGAAATGAACAAGGGATGGAGCAGAGGAAAGACAACAAGATGGAGGAGGGGATGGGGGAGGAAATGACAGAGGATTTATCTCCAGATATGGTGTATTTTATTGAATATATATATATATATATATATATATATATATATATATATATATATATATATATATATATATATATATATATAATATATGTGTATGTATATATATGTATCAATAAGAATGAGGTATATTGGAATCTGTATTAAATAGAAGATAACTGAGGGCCTTGTAAGGCCTAATTCACACTGCCAGTGATGCTACTGGATGTACTAGGAGGACTGTCAGGATTTGGTGCCCTTTAAAGGAGACTTGGGGTCATGTAGGGCGCTTGGAAAATAGGCGTTTGAAAAGCTTGGCAGTGGGTGTGTCTAAATGTGGGTGTGTTGACTGGAAATATATGAGTGTGCATATAGTATGTACACCTATCCTTAAAAAAATATTGCACCCAGAAGGAATCAACTGACAAGAATGAAACTTGGTGGGTATATTTGACATTGTGAGAAACCCAAATTATTCAAATTTTACGTTGGACCGTGCATGTGATTCTTGCAATTGTGGCACGGAAATCAATGATACTTATAAAAAGACAAACATTTACATATACATAGAACTGTAGATTACGAGGGAAAGGAAGGATACATTAGACGCGTCCTCGAAATCACTCCAAATTTCTACTGCATTTCTCATCTGTGTCCATTATTTTATTTATAACAGCCTGCTATTAAGTAATGGCCGGGAAATGCGGCCCACCTCGTCTGCATATTAGGCTTTTTTTTAGATTTATCTTGTAAGTCTATAACCTAAACAGTAGAGCTGCACAATATATCATCTCAGCATCGATATCTCAATGTGCTGTGTGTAATCGGTACATCACAGAAAGTGTCATGTTTAATGCCATGTCAAACTACATTTTTTAAAAACATTTTTGCTGCTTAATACAAAGAAAATTCATATTGTTCTTATTTTACATGGCAATATCTTCCAGATTAAAGATCCATTCTTCTGGTAAATTATCCTGTGCAACAGAGGTAGCACTTGCTGTTCCTTTCCTGGGGCGGTCCTGATGAGAGCCAGTTTCATCATAACATTTTGTAGGTCTTTGCAACTACACTTGATGATACTTTCAAAGTTCTTGAAATGTTTCGGATAGACTGAGCTTTATTTATTAAAGTATTTTTTCTTTACTTAGTTAAGTAGTTCTTAATCAAAATATGGATTAGAACATTATTCAAATAGAGCTATTTACTGTATACCAACCTTTTTACAACTTTACAACTGATGCTCTTAAACACATTAGGAGACAAGAAATTCAAGTAATTAACTCTTGATGAGTTCAGCACAGCTGTTAACTGAAAGCCTGAATTTTAGATGACTCTACCTCATAAAGCTGACTGAGAAAATACAGCCAAAATTTGCAAAACTGTCTAAGCTAAGCAAAATTTGCTACTTTGAAGAATCTAAAACATGCATATTGTATAATATATTCTGGTTTGTTTAACACTAAATAAATCCATGTTTTTTCTTAGTTTGGATGAATGTAGTATTAATCTACAATGCAGAAAAACGAAGAAGAATGAAAAAACACTGAATTTAGGTGTGTCCAAACTTTTGACTGTATAATTGTTCTAAATATTGTAGCATTTTTAGTGTCCCTCAATTATTTATTCCTTCTCTTGTCATAATTATGATGTGACTTTCTGACCTCATTGAGAGAAATCTTTCTACATAAAAATAATACAGAAAATAAAAATATCATGTCAAAATATTTGGCATTCGCATTTTAGCACACAATTTACAACTCAACTAAGCAGAAAATCCACCAAATACACAAGTAGATATAGTAGATATCAAAATAAACATTTATCAAACATCTATGCATAATTAAAATTGATAAATTCTACATGTTTGTGTACAGGTTAGACTCATCTGTATAGAAACAGCGCCATCTGCTGGATTAAAAAAAAGACAGTCTACTTTGGTGCAGCATGGAAATAAGATATACAGACACAGCAGGCATTCTGTGGAAGTTTTGGGAAGTCAAATGACAAACTGCAATGACATTGTGTCTAAATGGAGCAATTGAAATGGACCAAAGTGACTATTTTTTGTATTATTTTTGCTGTAAGGATTTGATTGCATTCAGCCACAAGAGTTGAGTAACTGAGTGAGGTCAGAAAGTTATATTTACTAACCACCTCATCTTATTCTTAGCGCTGGCTCATTCCAAAATTACTGGATGGAGCTCCATCCTTTTAGAGAAAACTGATCTTACACTGCTCCACAGCTTAATGCTGGTGACTTTATACATACCCCTCTAGACTACGTCTGAGGAAGGATGAAGATGAACTTTGATAACCTGCCATTGTCTCGTGCACAGGTATCACACTAAACCTTTAACAGCATGTAAAATAACTCCCTGAACTTCAGAGGTGCATTAGGTTTTCTTATAAAACTGTAACTAGACTTACATATTTGTCATACCCCGTTTTTTTAACCACAATCCTAACTTATACGCATACGTTTCTTTCCCTTCAGATGCTATCTCTTAATACTCAGCTTGCCCAGAAATGCATGTGTAAGGTGTGTCCCTTCTGTGGTAGCTTAAAATGCAAATTAAACTTTGACTGTAGGGGGGCTCAGGAGCAGGAAAAGCTTTTTCTCTAAAAAGCAGTTTAAACATTTTCTGTATTTTTACACATAACGTATATTTGTTAGTGTCAAAGTATCATTATATAATATTTATATTTATTGACCCTTTTTGTAACCCTCGAATTGAATGGTCAGATATTTCTGCAAGGCACAGGATTTCCATTTCTTCCCACAACAAACATCTCATGATTGTCACGCTAGAGAAAGAACACAGACGAGGACACCGTTAGAGGTACACTGAAGCTTTTATTTGTAAGGCACCATAAATACTTCCTTACTGCAGAATCTCATTCACAAAAAAGTTTAACGTATTTAAATTTGTCATTTTCCCCACGTTTTACTCTTTAAACAAAGCTGTAATATTGACTTTCAGAACACAAAGGACATACACTTTCTGCCAAGTATACACTCAAGAGGTTTACATACATCACAAAATGAGAGAAGATGAAAAAGAATCATTACAAAGATTTAAAGAAAAGAGAAAAAAAAAGAAACCAAATAAAAGACATTCTGACAATCTTGATGAAGGGAGGAAGAAAAATAGGTAGGGGGTTAGGGAAAGAGGCAGGGTTTTGAAGAATGACCTTACAGTACTGTACTTTACAGTAATGCCCGATTAAAAATGAAAAACATCAACTGTACAAGTGATGGGAATGCAACTTCATACTTACATTGTACTTACATCAACTCAGAGTTCACCAGCAGTGCATCTATCCGGTCATCAGCTGACCACTGTAATCGTAGGTTATCTTAAAACCTTAAAGGAATAGTCCAGCCTTTACCAACTTTCAGTCAATCAGTTTTTATCTACTGAAGCTATAGAGTACAGTCACTTCCATACAAGAACCAATCATTTCAATTAGAAGCCAAAATAAAGGAAGCAGTTAAAGAAAATGTTAAATATGAAATATATACTTTTGACAAATTCTGTAAATCGGAGCTTCATGAACTAAGCTGGAAACGTCTATCGTTTAGTCTGAATTCTGGCATAAAATAAAGAAATAAAAAAAAAAGACTAAATTAACCTAATAATATAATAATAATAATATAAAAAACATCACCACCAATAGCAATAGATCCATGTTTAGACAATATTGGCCAACTGAGATCATTTGATGGCAAATGAAGCACCAGCGGAAAAAATCCATCCAAGTTACATTTTCTCAATTTCTGCTTTTGGCTGAAGTGACAGAATAAACTGGACAGGAGGCGAACGCTTACAATGTCCAGTTGCGTTACATAAAACCCCAATTTGATCGCAAAAATCTCCAAAAAGTCAGCGTTACAGGAGAAGAAAAATCAAAGTCAGGTCTTTCTTTCAGTGGAAATTAGTGTAAAAAGATTCTATTGGAAGTCATTTTAGAGCATTTTAAATGGTCCGTTCATTATGTATTCATTAATTTTGATACAATATAAAGAACCACTTCCACATCTATATTGTAAAAAAATGGGGATTGGAGGTTTTTGCGTGAAACATTATTTGTACCATTTCCAGGATAATGTATGGCACTTTTCCACTGCAAGGTTTTCACACCACTTGACTCTTTCACTTGACTTGACAATTTTAGTGGGTACTTTTTTTTAGTTGTCATGGTTCCAGGTAGCTGGCTATGGACTAAAACACGATGTGTAAAGCAACTTAGCACAGTGCTAAATGGCCAAAAATAAAGAACTTAAAACCAAGAAAGATGACTTGTAGCGCATTTCAATCAAAATAACTCTTGAGCTGATTCAGTTCAAGCTTTTAAGAACCATTTTTAGCAAACCAGCCCACGTTTGTACCAGTTTTAGTGGAACGCAGGATAAGTAACAGAACACATCATCAACAGAGGGAGTTACACAGCAGCTCTTGGTTTGATCTGAAGAACCAATTTTTCAGGTTCCAGAACAAATTTTTGGTGGTGGAAATGTGCTTAAGTGAAACTAAGTCATTCCTTGTTGGTGAAAAAAATGCTACTAGTGATTGTGTTTTATAGTATTACCGGCTCCACACATGCAGATAAAACGCTGAAAAACGAAACAACGGTACCCAGTTCTTAAATGCCAGCTAGCAGTGTGGGCAGAGGAAAAGCACCAATAGTAGCAAACACCACCCACACAGCCACCCAGTTATTCCAGTGATGCCACAATCACCTCCAAAATGTTGTACTTGCAATATTTCAAACTGTTGGTAACATCCTTCTGAACCATGAGCACGATGTACTGATCTAAGTAAATATGTTTTAGTATGGATAAAATGCTGTAGATACAGATCACCTTTTTACTGTATTTAATGTCACTGCTTGGTCTGAGGAGTAAAAAAAACAAACAAAAACAAACCGAAAAAAGTGATAGGCTGAAAAATCGCTGACCTATTATCAACAACCAAAGCTAGTCAAACCAGTAAGAATTTACTTTGACATGCCAAAAGTCATGGGACGGCAGTACACAAACTAATAATCAGGTAATGCCCACATCTGTATAAGCTGTGAGGTGTTAACTGGGAGAAGCTGAACACTGGGTATCAGATGGATGGGATATTTTATTTCCAAAGTTGAGCTAGCATTAAATATTCCAGTACTGGAAATACATCACAGAAGGCATTACCACCCACAGAGGACAGTGCAGTATGTAGTAATGATTGGGACCGGTAGCATCTGGCTGGAACTGTCCATGGAAATAAACTCCACATTAAATGCTGGAGGCCCCGCACACACATCCTACTGGTCAGTGTAGTGTTATTTAGCCTAAAATAATTATCTGGACACAAGTCTCATTACTATCCCATGACTTTTGGCACATCAGCGTATATGCACCTGTGTGACCTAATATAGCAGCCTTATCTGAGTACTAAGGCTCTACTGTACAGCCGATTCACAGCAGCATGTAATGTCAAAATGTTGCTCCATCAATCAGAACAGAAACGATAGAAACATCAAAACTGCATACACTACAACATGCGCTCCAAAACACAGACATAATAAATGTAGCTTTATACATACAAAATGTTTTACAAAATTATATGTATATCGATATATCTATATATCTATATAAATTGGCCCTTCACAACATGAACACACATACGAACACATACATACAGTACATACATACTGTTAGTCTCATAGGAGTCTTCCAGTATCTTCGTGTGTGTTATCGTACTTGACCATTTGAGACTCTGGAATTTTCTCAGGGGAACTGATGGAGGTCAAGTGCATCAACAAAACAATTCAGAACATAAATGATTAAAAATATATATATGTCCACTAGTAGATGAAATAAAACATTAATAAAAGTAATCAAATTAAAATTACATATGAAAAAACAAAGCTAGAAGGTGCAAGATCGCACATTAGCATCAATTTACATAATGCTACGAGCTGTTCTAACCTATCAAACTCGTACAGTGTAAGGGGTGAGGTCCTATGTGCACAAATGGATTTCATGTCATTTTTTTTCCTGACTTTATTCCAGATAGAATGCTAGAGACGCCAAATAATCAATCAGAATTCACATGATGTTTTACTGTTCAGATTAGGGATGCACAATGATATTGGAATTGTATTGGTATCGGCTGATAATTGCCCTTTTTTTTAAGAAACATTGGCATCGGCAGATACATGTAGTGTGCAACACTACAATTAGGAGACACTGGCTGTGCTACTTTGAAATTTAAGCAAATTATTAATTTCTTTTTGTTATAATTTTAAAGATATAACAGGGTATCTAGTCTCTCAAAGTTTGAATATGTCTATCGGCATGGGAATATATATATATATATATATATATATATATATATATATACATACGTATATATATATATATATACGTATATATATATATATATATATATATATATATATACGTATATATATATATATATATATATATATATATATATATATATATATATATATATATATATATATATATATATATATATATATACGTATATATATATATTTATATATATATATAT
This sequence comes from Astyanax mexicanus, assembly GCF_023375975.1. Lineage (NCBI taxonomy): Eukaryota > Metazoa > Chordata > Actinopteri > Characiformes > Acestrorhamphidae > Astyanax > Astyanax mexicanus. The sequence continues at coordinate 46,770,057 of NC_064411.1, read as the reverse complement.
ATATACACATCGGCCCAGAATTCCACATCAGTGCACCCATTAATCAGGATTTGGACAGGCTGTTTAAATAAAGCCGTAAATGGTAGTTTAGACTTCAAAAACAAAATAATGTGTACAACCACCGTGTGTGTAGATATCAGTCGTTTCATTCAAACCAGAGGAGCCAACTTACTTACTAAATCAGAAAAAACAAAACCTCATCAAGCACATACAGCAAAAGCTTTTCTGCACTCTACTATACAACTTCAGTATGTACTAAATACAGAGGGAACACAAACAGAAGGTGATTCCCATTTAGCACTCATACACAGCATCGCCCATCTGCAACATCCTTCCGATTGTTGAAAAAGAAGAAAAAAAAAAGTTTTAAAAAATGCATAATGACAACGCATTACTCTTTCACTCTATATCACGCTATAGGTAGTACCATCTTAGAAACCAAATCAGAAGTCAAAATGCTCACAGGTCTCTCATGGAAACACTGCCACCTTGTGGTGACATGATACACACAAAAAAGGGGAAGTTTACTGAGCAGAAAACTGTATTTTGTATAAACTGTGCAGATGTGTGTGCTGATATTTTGCTGGTCATTTATGGCAATTTCAATCTGCAACTCAATATAAAAATAAAAAAAACACACAATACTGACTCCACTATTTAACCAGGTCTGCATGAGTCCATATAGTTTTCCAGGCCCATATTAAGTCAGAGTCTTAAACTAAAGAAAAGCATTTCAAAGTGAGTGGTTCACTATTGGCACTGCAACTTAGAACCAGGACTAGGATTAAGCCACAAATCACACACAGAAGTTTCTCCTTCTGCACATCATGGGCAACTGTATAACCCTTTTAAATATTTGATTGTAGGTTCAGTAGCACTTTAAAAATGAAAAAAAAAAAAAAAACAACAACAAAAAAAAAAGTATTGCTGTAAAATCTAAATGTGGAACATGCTAATTTTTCTACATTGAGAAACGCTTAGTTATGAACATCACCAAAAGAACCTGGTTTCCACAGAGCTTACACACCATCACAGCTTTCTTAAGTTCTTAAGATCTGACTGGGACTTTAGCATTATAAGCACAGCACTGTTCCAGAAACACTCAGTCCTCCACTGCCCGTGACTAAGCTACAAATCTGAACTGCATAATTTAACACGCGTCTAACAAACACTGCTTTATCTGGACCATTATTTAGGGCAACTTTGTAGGCCAGACTCAGTCTAGTTCTATAATGCAGGAAACAGTTATCCCAAGGTAAGTGCTCCACAAAGCAAAAAAGACTTTCTATGTTTAACCAACAGACCACAATACTGCAGGCTTCTTTCCTCCAGCAACTGCAGAAAGTGTATATCGGATATGAATATGTAGATATGATTTTCACCAAATCTAAATATTAGCATGATGCCTGCACAGTGAAAGCAGGGTATATCTGTTTCATATATGTGAGAAAGTTTCCAAGAACATAATATTCCATATTCTTCCATATTCTTACTAATGCATGTGTATTTCCTTAGATGTTCAAATGAAACTGGCAATGCACCCCTTCATCTTGTGGTAAACTCAGAAATTTACACTCTAAAGACAGGAGCATCTTCTCTGCCTTACAGGGCCCTGCTCTTCAGCTCCGTTTAGTCTGAGCAGCAGCCTGTGAGAGAAAGTGTGGGTTCCCTCTCCCACATGTGGGAGGATTTGGGAGAGGGCAGCGGATTTGCAGGAAGTTGTGGTTTTCCAGAAGCTCCAACAATAATAATAAACGCTGAATGAACTCAAACATGGAGTGAGCAGAGGAAGGAAACTGTGGTGTAATAAAATACAACAAATGAAAGGGGAAAATAAAAATGACCAAAGAATTTGCTTCCCAGCTCAGATGAAATCTTGCTAATTAATATTAATTAATTACAAACGTTTCAGGATCAGAAAACAGCTGCTGTTGTACTGCACTGAATGAATTTATATTATTATTATTAATATTATTAGGTATGGTTCAACTTCAAGTTTGATTTGTTTCCTTTTATTTTACACACACAATTTGTGACTGTAGATTTGTGTGCATCAGTGAGATCCTGCTGGTGAGATTTTCCTTTTTTTTACTAAAGGACACAAAACCTATGATTACCCTTGTTATTAAGTGTAAGGTCTACAAAACAACAAAACCACATAAACCAAGGCAAAAAATTAAGAATAACAAGCCCATCAAGTAAAATCGACAAGCAAGAGCTTTAAATGAACGTATGAACGCATGAACGGTGGTGATTGCCTTTAGAGATTTAATAACTGTAACACTACATTAATATTTAGGGCAATTTATTGGACTAAACACAAATTTAAGATCTGATCACAATGGATTGAACGGTCTTCTAAATAATGGTAATTATACTGAAGTAATGTAAAGTTAGATTTTTATTTATTTTATACCGCTGGTCTTCTGCTTGAACTTTCTTGGGTTTCTGTATATGTGGATATGTGCTTTTCCCCCCCTCATCTTTTCCATCGAGAGCAGACTCGGGTGCAGTTAGTCGGATTTGTCTCCATCGTCATCACGGTGGTTGTCGTTCGCAGCTTCACGGGCACTCTTCTCCTCCTTGGCCAAGTGAGCCTGCGATGCCAGCAGACTGGAGAGGGAGAAGAGGCCCGAGGCAGAGGAGACGGCCGGCAGGGAAGGAGCGGTCAGTCCCAGGGGCAGAGGAGCCATGGGCAGGGCCAGACCCTGTAGCTGAGAGAGCTGGTGGGCCTGGAGTTGCTGCTGTGCACAACAGAGAGAAACACAAACACATACACAGGTTACTGATAAAGCAGTTACACATACACTCTAATTACACCCGATCACTTTATGCATTCTGAATAACAATCAGGATATATGTATATCTACATAAGGTTAAGCCACATGAAAAAAATGCACCCAATGAAAATACACTAAGGACGTATTTAAAACAGAATACAAATCTAATCACTCAAACCACTTCAGGAAGCAGACTAAGATGCATTTGAGCCACATTATATCAGTGCAAATGTATCTGCCAGTTCAAGACACAATCAACAACCAAAAGCACAGTACAAAAACATACTAGTTATAACTGCCACACATTAAGCAATAAAAATAAATAAATAAATAAGAAAGGATGACGGCGAGCAGAGAATGAGGTTAAAATAGTTCGTTTGTTAGAAGTGTTAAGACAGTAAATGCTCTTTGAAGACTTTTTGAAGGTAGCAAGGGACAACCTTGTTCTAGTAGAGGTAGATTTTTCCACCTTTGGGAACTAGGTAGGAGAACAGTCTGGATTGCTTCGTTTGAATGCTTTGTGGGTAACATAAGCCTTTAGGAGCGAGTGTAAGCAGGAGGAAGCCTACTCTGTCATTACTATATATCAAATTGTAAGGGCTTTGAATTTGAAGCAAGCACCAACCGGTAGCCAGTGGAGGTCAATGATCAGTGGGGTGACGTGCCTATTTTGTTGAACCAGCTGTGTTCTGGATCAAAAATCACTAAGGTTAACTGCTGTTGGAGATTGCACATGGACAGTTATCATGTACATGTTCTTAGTATAAAATTCAATGGAACATACACAGTACACAAATACAACACATACACCTGGTCAGAGGATGAACAGACTGCGAATATGCAAAAGGGAACATGACGAGAAAGCCAGAGATGGAAAAAGTCAGAAGAGACACAACAAAAACAAACTCCCTTGCAAGCGCACATTTAAAACACACACCTCCACAAATGTTTTCAGCTGAATAAGGCAGGCAGCTTACCCGAATGATGGAGTTCATCTCTGGCGGAGTGACCTGTTTGGCTCTCTCAATCGCTCCCAAGACCTGCTGCTGATGCTACAAACACAAACACAAAAACAAAACTATATTTATCAGACACCTACACAGCGCAAACTGTGGACATTTTGACAAACAAGCCTTAAGTGTGAACAGCAGAAAGATTAACTCCTGCCTGTAGTGGAGAACAGAAGTGACATTGTAATTCATTATATTTACAAAGAATCTTAGATATATTAGAAAAGGACTGGATTTTCAAAGTGTGATTTAAACAGATGGAATAATCAGTCAGCTATAAACCTATAAAGTTATAAAGTTTTTTACTCCAAGAAGGTGATCTTAAAAAGTTGGCTAATTTTGAGAAATGTCAGCTCATCTGATTCATGTTCTGCAGAAGCAGCTCCGTGTGAGGTCATATGTATATATTACATACACACATCACACGTTTTTTTAAACACTGCCCACATAAGAAGCTTTTTTACTCAGATGTCCCAAAATTTGTGTATTACTTGCACATTATTAAAACACCATCAGATGGTCTGTGTATGTCTGTTGGTGGATTGTTCACAGCTGAGACTAAGCAAAACATAGCTTTCAGAAAGCAACAGGAGCATATCGTCACTGTCCAATGAAAAACACTTATCTCCAAAACTTTACAGGAGAGATAAAAAACCTTCTAAACTTTCAATGGAAGTCAATGTAAAAAGAGTTTATTTCAGGTCATTTTGAAGAGTTTCAAATTATGTTGTAAACTAAAAATCGACAAAAATGGAGATAAGTGTTTTTTATAGGACAGCGACGATATTTGCTTTTCCATTGTAGTAATAGTGTAATTTTGGTTTAACACTGTCAAAAAGAAAAAAAGCCTTTGATTGCAAACCGAATCATAATATTCAATATTATAATCCTTTACTGTGTACTTGACAGTAACACAAGTATAATGGGGGATGGAGTCATATATACCTCTTGGGACAAGTAGGGCAGCACCTGAGCGCAGATAGCATTCAGCCTCTTCACTATCTCGGCCTGTGGAAAGAATAAAACAGTGTTAAAGAATGCCACACATACAGCATAAAAGTTCTATTAAAACAAATGGGGTTTGTAAACACATATACACTTGTTTGCTTGTGTGTGTCTGTAAATAGGGAGGAGTATTTGCATTTTGCTGCTTTTACTGAAGAGAAATGCAAAAAAGCTTCTATAAACAGGTAACTTATAAACCTTGTGTATACTGGACTCATCTACACACAATGTGCATACAGAGTAATATACAAGTTTATCATCACCATGCATATTTCTAAAGATAAATGGTAAATTTATGAGTGAGAGTGCACGCATGCACGCACGTGCACACACACAGGTAAGAGCCACCAAATCTAGGGCAGCTCAGACATATTGAGCATTTTCTGCAAACACTGGAAGAAAACCATCCAGCGAGAAAACATTTGGCTTCAACAATAACCTGACTAAAACACCCCCTCAAGCGCAATACTGGAGGCTCTAGGGGGGATGAAAAGAGGAAGAGAAACAGAACAGAAGGGATAACAGGAAAGAATAGACATACTGAGTTCCATCAAAGCACAAAATCTCTTACCTGTTTGTGCATTTCAATGTTGAGCCCATATGACATCTCGTAGTACTACAAAAGCAATGGACAGAAGAGAAGGCAAGTGTTAGGCTGGCAAAAGGTGGACCATATGGAACAAATATAGCACAATGGGGGTGTATGATACAGGTAAAACAAGCCATGCTTAATTATGATGTTGGATTTCCCAATAATAATGTAAAGTGTGATACATTATATACATAAAACAAAGTACTACATTTCCCAGGCTACATAGTAGTTTAGTGAATGTGAGGTTCACTGTAAAGAGCTTCCTCACTCTGCCTCCAGCCTCATTACGCGATGGAGGCACAGTCTGTGAGTAGCGCCTCTGTTAATGCATGCAGGATATGGAGTTGGAGTTAAAACTTGCATAATATTAAAATATTAATAGTAGAGATGGAATTGAGTTCTGCCATTCCTCTTTTATCAGCTAGATGGCAATATGGACCTCATGTATAGATACAGAAACTTATTGAAGCCAGCCTGGTGCCTTCCCTTCTAAGGGAAGCAGAGTAAAGACATTTACCACCACTAACTGGACATCCCTCTAAAGAGTGCTTTACCAGTACAGTAAATATCAGAACACAGCAGTTAGTCTTTGCAAAACGAAGTACATTTCATTTTGAGAGACAATGCACACAACATTACAGAAGCCTCGCATGATGACGCATTACCAAGTTTGTTTGTTTGAAAAGATTAGCTGAAATTCTTGCTTACATGCTCTTTTACCTGGTCTAGCACCTTTATGATCCATGCAGATATTTAGTATTCAAGATGTACTGAAGATGCCCAAAATATAGTTAGAAAATGGTCTTGCAATATAATATAGTAATAATAAAAAAAAGATGGCCATGATTCAAGACAGTCAACTTTGATGAACTCTTGTAATCGCATGTAATCTTACATTCTTAAACAAATGGAAAAAATGGAGAAAATGCTAATTTCTAGCAATGTTCGAGCATGCCCTTTTCTTCTCCACTAACTGTAAATAAACACTGTATCTTACTGTTTATAGTAGGCACGTTAGCAACTGTGCTAAATGCCAAGTTAGCTCCTTGGCTACAGCTGAACACACAAAACCAACAACTGCCACAAGCTAGCACAGTTCTACACTACACAGACAACAATGTTATTTAGCAACTCTAAAGGTCACAACAGTATTCATTAGGCTGAATGAGCTTTTTAGCATGCTGCTAGTCTTGTTCAGTTTCCAGGAATGGACGCATTTTTGTACAGATCATGAATAGGTCACTATGTATTTACACACAAATGTATGGACACTACTTCCAGTAAGACACCAGGCTGGGTGCAGTCTGTTTGCTGGCTCTGACAGTAGCAGGATGTAATGATATGGTAATATGAGCAGAGCCAGGCAACTGCCAGGTCCAAATGAGATTAACATGGCAAATTGATCAATTAGGAGCACACTAAAAACACAAGCACTCACTCAGGAATCATATTACTGGGCAAGAATGCCTGTGTGTGTGTGTGTGTGTTTGTGTGGGTTTGAATTTATATGTAGAGAAACATAGTACAGACAGTTTAAATATATATATATTAAAAAAAAAAGAAACGTTAGAAAAATTAACAAATGTGCTGTTATTACACATGCCTTATTTGTGCCATTAATATAAAAGCAGAAGTAGTTAAATACACAAATATGCTTTTAGAGACTAGAGATTAAATTTCATACTGTATTTATTCACTTGGCTAGCATATATATATATATATATATATATATATATATATATATATATACACACACAAATGATTGTAGAAAACAAATTAATACATTCAGCTACATTAAATTGCACACATTTTTTACACAAACCTGCACATAAATGCGCACACAACTAATTTTATAGCAAAAAAAACAAACAAACATTAATTTATGACATCTGGTATGCTGGCGGTTTAAAAACAGTGTTTTTTGTACTGAATTTAAATATTTTGACTAGTGAATGAGCTGAACTTTTTTTGTTTTCTTTCATTTGTTTGTTATTTATTTAAAATATATAACTATTTGTATATAACAACTGCAATGACTGAATATGCTTAAGTTACCAAAAGCTTTTTGCTCGCCAAAAGATACCGGTACACTGAATTCAAAGCAATTCAAAGGCATGCACGTTGTACACATCATTAAGGTTTAATTGTTTTAAAATGTGTATTATTATTTATTGTTTTCATAGGCTAAATAAGATAACCTGCTTTTTTCAGACAAAGAGAGCAAGGACCACACTGTCTGCCTTCTGACGGCTGTTTTGGCTGGGGGGCAAAACGTTGATGAATTTAAAACCAGAAAGCGGCTCTTCTATTCCCCCAGGATGCAGCCGTTATGTTGATACACTGCTGTTACTATACACACTCCTATTGATCGCTTATGGGCTGATCAATAAAGCCTGTAGACTCTTTCGACTTCACTTTTAAAACTAATCAATAAAACATTTTAGAGAAGAGAAAAAGAAATGTCTAAGGGTTTCGGGCCAATGAAATAAGAGCTAGACTGAAACAGAACGTGATGGGGGGCTGTACTGTGGGGGATGCACCATAATACTAATATTATACTGAAGGGAGGGGGTTGAGAGAGCAAGAGCTAGCGAGAGAGAGATGAGAATATAAAGACGGAACAAAAAATGGACAGCAGATGTAGAGAGAGGAAAAAAGAAAAATGTGTGCTAAGTGTATGCTGAGCTTTTCCTTTAAAAATCTATGTGAGTGGAAACAATTGTGACTGGCAGCACACAGACAAGCAATTCTAATAGGAATTCCATCCACATTCAATGCAGGAGACCCCACATGTACATTTAGCAGGTCAGTGCAGTGTTCTTTGGCTTTCACAAGACATGGCAAAAGTCATGGGACACAATATTACTCCCATGTCTCTCTTGACTTTTTTGACATGTCAGTGTAAATGCTGCCTCCATGCAAAAAAAAAAAAAAAGTGCAAAAAATGCATCATACAGGGAAAAACAAGACTTGTACCTCATGTGTGTCTAGACAGATATTAGGCCTGACTAATTTTCTTTCAAAGAAAAATATTCATTCAAAATGATGTGCAGACCATGACTTTGCTTAATCCCAATCTTGGAAACTGTCCAAAAATCTTTCTGTATTTATGTTCAGATCAGAAATAAATTCAGGTCAGATTAACTCTCTCACATTCAGAGACACAAACATACCCAGACATATAGAGGTCATGATCGATTCAGACTATTGACGTGCAGACACAGTCAGACCTGGGTTTATATAATGAACATAGCCTATTACTGGTATGTGGAGGGTTGACTGTCCTTATTGAATCATCTGAGGGATTAATACAGTATGTTTAGAATTTTATCAGTTCACTACATAGATGTGATCTGGATGAAAATGTGACTGGGGCTTTGTTTGCATAAGACTCAAGCTGCACTTTTTAAACTGAAAACGTAGTTAAATAACCCAATAAAAGACAGCTTTCAAGTAAGTAGAGCTTTTAGGTATAACCATTTTCGCTAAATTACTATTGAGGTGGCGATTACTTCAAAGCCTCAAGTAACAAATCTGACTCGCCAAAGATTCGGGATTTGATTCATGCTCGAACTCAGCCCTGAGACTGGAGATATGACTCAAACGCATACTCCAAAGATTTGAGACATGACTAACTTTTACACTGTATGTTCAGAACAAAATATGATTATAGAGACCTACACGTCAACTTGGACTGACTCTAGAGACTCAAAGAGTGACGCTGACTTTCACTCCAAACACTCAAGACAAAGATTCCCACTATAGAGGCCTTAACCTCGACTCAAATTCTAACTCCAGAAACCTGAAGTAAGATCCTTGTGCTCCAGGCTTGGAACACAACCTAGACTGGCACATCAGATACGTGAAACGCACCTTGGACTAGCACTCCAGAGACTAGAGGCGCAGTACAGAGACCTGCATCCTTCTATGGGCTCTTACTCCAGAGGTATAATTCTTACCTTGAACCTAGTGCTGGACGATATGGCCAAAATTTATATCACAATATATTCCTTAATTTCGGTCGATACGATATAATTTCGATATCGATATAAATACTTTGAAGGCCTCAGAAAAGCTGCTAAGAATCCCTGCAATGGAAATCTGTACACTACTGTCTGAAATTTTAATTTAAGTCTTTAAAGCCTCCTCTCACAAAAACTGTATAGTACTTTATAAATAAAAATGGTCAGAATAAATCAATGCTCACTTTTATTTGCATGTAGCAAAATAAAAACATGACATCCCTGTCAAACAAACCTATAACCTATATACATATTACCAATATATACTACAAAATACCAACATAAACTACAAAAGTGTTTCAGCCAGAATAAGGAAGATATTGTGTGTAGTGAATCTGCTTAAGGTGGAGGAACGGATGTATTACCGTTGCTGGTCGGCTCCACTCTCCGGCACAATTTGGAGCAAGCTGAAGTCTGAAGTTTATCAGACCTTTGAAAGCCGAACCACTGAATTAGACCTTCCTCCCTCAACTATTTATTCTGTTTAATCATTAGTGGAAGCGTCAGGTGCACTCATAAGCTAACTTCAGCCTCGTCTCATTCTGCTAGGGCTAGGGTCGGTTTTGCTTCATGGCGGGTGGGTTTTAGGTGCGGAGCGGAGCTGAGATCCCCTCGGTTAGGGTTGGTTTCGCTTTATCGCGGGAGGTTTTAGGTGCGGAGCAGAGCGCAGCTGAGATCCGCTCGGTTAAGTTTGGTTTCGCTTTATCGCGGGGATTTTAGGTGCGGAGCGGAGCTGGGATCCGCTCGGTTAGGGTTGGTTTCGCTTTATCGCAGGAGGTTTTAGATGCGGAGCGGAGCTGAGATCCGCTCGGTTAGGGTTGGTTTCGCTTTATCGCGGGGATTTTAGGTGCGGACCGCAGCGGAGCCGACCCAGGTTTAGCCTAGCCTAGGTTTAGCCTAGCCTAGCCTATCTGGCTACGTGCCTGTATGATTGAGTCATCACGCACTGACGTAGCCCGGCTGTATTCAGAGCTGCAGTGAACTGACGCTGCTAAAAAACGCCTGTTTGTAAATAATACATATCGATATGCCACAAAAATGATATCACCGTTATTGAAACATTTCTTATTGCGATAAATACCGATATCGAAATATTGTCCAGGCCTACTTGAACCTCAAGACATTGCTCAAAGTCACTCTCCAGAGATTGAGATACGGCTCAGAGATCCATATTGGACTCTTTCCAGAAAGACTAACTTGCTCCCTGAGACTAGACTTGGACTTTAACTTCAGAGACTTGAGATGAGATTGGACTCTCACTCCAGAATCTCAAGACATATCTCTGACTTGCAATCCAGAAAATTGAGACATGACTCGGCAGCACTGGAGAGACACAACACAAGACATGTCGAAGGCCTTTTTTAACTCAGAACCTCTAGACACAACTTGCACAGTCGGTCGCACTCCAGAACCAAGACATAACACAAGACACTACAGACACTCACCCCTTGAGTCAGACCTGCACTCTATAAAGACTTGAGACACCAGTTCTAACTTTTCCTATAGGTGCGTCTTAAGTCAATAGATTTACCCTGTTTCCCCTTAAGTGCAAATAAATCCATTACCATTTCATCACCATCCGGCAGTATGATAGATTATTAAATATTAAGGATTAGGGTAAACAAATGTTGCAGTATTCCTTCAAGGTTTTCAAAATAAAAAGGTGTTTCCCATTCCAGTGAAGATGTGCTTTGAAAGAGATGACACCTGGGGTAATGTTTTGCACTGCAGCGGTATCTCATGATGTTAATTAAGAGCGCTTAGTCTAGTGTCCGGTCTAAATAAGCCATTCATCTACAGCATGGGTAATTCCTGCAACGGCTGCAGTGAAATCATTCAGATGGATGTTGCAGACTGCTGGTGGCTGATGAGCTTCCAGCACATGCTGAGCTCTTTGGGTGCAATCTGCTGTTCATTCATAAAGGAATTACTCACCATGACGTAGTGCCGCTGCATCTCCGATTTCTCCGTGGCCAGCTTATCACACTCCAGCTTCAGACTTGGCCAAGAAATGGCAGGAACACACACATTCACCCAGACAAATGGAGAGAAAAATGGATAGGGGGAAAACAGCATTAGGAGATTGCTTGCCAAGTCATCACACAAAGTAGCAGAGGGGAAATAAGTGAACATTTTTAAGGAAAAAGGAGAAAATGGGTGAAAATGTTTGAGCATGTGTGTGTGTGTGTGTGTGTGTGTGTGTGTGTGCATGCACAAGTGTTTGTGTGTCACGGTTGAAACAATCTGTGCTAGTGTGTGTGTCAGCTAAAATATTTACATTCCTGGCTGAAATGTTTGGGAAGGGGGTGGTGTTTCCCCGCTCTCACACATGATTGGACACACACGGACACACACGGACACACACACACTTTAGGCTTTCTTTAGGCTGTCATTTCCACTCCACCTAATCCTTCTTCCCAACGGGCCCAACCAAAAAAAAAACAAACAAAAAAAACAAAAACAAGAAGAACTCCAACTACAACATTTCCATCCCCATGCCAACCAGGCTTCACTATATCTGCCCCCTGATTGGCTGCTACTGAACGGTGCTGATTTTGATAGGTGGAGCAGAAGAATTCAGTCTCTGGCTCGGATGCTTCAACAGTTCAAACTGGCCCTTTCCCTCCCTACGGAATCACACATCTTGTCAGAGATCAACACATCAATCAGCTCATCCTTTCTTCCATCTATCTGACCATCTATCAATCCATCCCCACCTCTGCTGCTCCTGTCATCATTTGAGAGCTGGTCTGTCAGGGTTGGGTGGTGTCCAGCCCAAACAGGGCCTTACACACCTTTCATCTCTCTGATCATTTAGCGATCAGGAAGGAAGAGAGAGATAGAGGGATGTAAAAAGAAAGCACATCTTTTTTTGTTTGTCTAAAATGATCCACACTCTGTTTGAGATGCTCAGAGGGCACACACCCACACACACATAATAATACAAAAACAATACATAGTAATTGGTCTTCAATCTATTATGGCAAAAACAAACAAATCGAAAATCTTTTTTTTTTTTCAGTAGAAGACAATAAAAATGATTTTATTCCAAATAATTTTGAAACATTTATACTGGTCCAATCATTATAAGGTTTTAATTGTTAAAAAAAAAATCAACACAGCTTCATTTAGTGCAACACATTGCCTCAACTGCTAATGTGAATATCTGGGGAGCCAGCACATAAAACAGAGGGTGACACTAACAGCTCAGTAATATGAGCAGGACATCTTGTGGCCAGGATCTGAGTTTTGCCACTCATATCAGGGATTCCAACGGCCCTTTTCAGCAGGATAATGCTCCCCCACACACAGCAAGGGATCTCCAGGAATGTCTCCGCCATATACCAAAATGTTTTGACACTCCCGTTCGCCAGATTTTTTGGAAAACTGAGCAATTTTTTTTAAAGCTTCAACATCCCACAAGCAGGATCTATAGGCCAGGCTGAAACATCTATGGGCAAATGTGCCACAAAGTGCCAAACAGAACCTGTATACCTCTATGTCCAGCTGCAGCTCATCTTGTATCCAGGTTAGAGGTGGCCTGACAGGGTACTACAGTCTCCTTTCAGTTCTACAGTTTTCCTTCGACTTCAATATTGTAAATCACTTACATTTGATTACATACATTTAAGTCACATCTATAAATCACAGACAGACATACAGTAATTCAGATATGTGGTGTACCTGTGATACTGCGCTTGGAGGAACTGGAACTCGTCTTTGATGCGATCACAGGAGTCAGATGTGGTGAACTTCAGTGGTTGTGCTGACTGAGACGCAGCCTGAAAAAGATTAAAATACATGTTTAGTTTTCATTCACTCATTTTTTTTAATTAGTTTGAACAAAACCAAAGCTAGCGAGTATAGCACACATCCTACAATAATTTTCTAATTACTGAAAACACAATGCAAACCTTCCTCCAAGCAGAGTAGTAACAGTATAGGAGTTTAAAAAAGCTGATATTCAACTTAAGATGTAAGAGACATGGTGCATCTACGTGACCAAGCATCATGTTCTTCATGAGGAAATGTGTGTGTAGAATATAAATGTGTCGTGCGTTTGCTGCATAGGCCAGTTCTGCAGCCTTCTGAAGTGACAGGTCTGAAGGGTGTGTGTGAGTGGGTGCGTGTGTGGTAAAGCAGTTATCCCCTGCAGTGTTTCTGTTGTGTGGCCCACTGCTACTCCTCTGGGGGCCTATTGTTCCTGAACACACTCATACGCACGCACACACAAAATAAAGGCCTTTCATGGTCAACATCCACTGCACCCTGCAGCAAAAAGCTTGAACACAAACAACCAGGCAGCATTTCACCAGGCACTGCTCAGATGACTACAGTACACACAGGGCAATGCTGGCTATAAGGGTGAAGACAAGTGAACACATCTCCCTGGTTAAAGCCTTTCACAAATGTAAGTATTTTTGCTTGTTAAAACACAGTATAAAATTACAATAGATCCAAGAAAGCATACATAAAAGTGAATAGTAACATGAATGACAAAAGGCTGCTAGAATGTTGCTATGTAGGTTATAAAGGGCTGCTACTGTATTTTAGCTGGTTGCTATGGCAATGAGTGGTTGCAAGGGTCCTATTAGGTGGTTGTGAGGCAGTTTGCTCAGGTGTTGCCAAATGATTACTTTGGTACTCAACATTGATGGATTCAGTAACTACTGAGGTAAGAGTAAAAAATACAGAAATACAGAACAAGAACAACAGTTCTTTTATACATATACATCAATACATATTTAAATGTATTCATATATGTTGTCCATTTAAACTAATTGGTGATAGAAATGTCTATTATAAAAGACAGCAGGTTGAAAAATGTTTACAACAATGCTACTAAAATTCTAACAACTTATAACCTTTATAATATCTGATTCGGAACTGCATTAATTACAAAACAACAAACAGAAATAGAAAAAGAAAGCTGTTCTCTACTCTTTTCAAAAAAGCATGTTTTTATTTTACCCACACACCTACAGAGGTTAGTCAGCCCTGGGGGTGGGAGGCAAGCGAGTGTGTGTGTGTCTCAGGTTGCTAGGGGACTTTGCTGAGGATCTCAGTAATCCCACTCCTGCGCTGCTACCATTAGAAATCAATTAGAGCGCTCTGCTGCAGAAAATCATCAGCCTCACCTGTGACCCACACACACTCCTACTCAAAAGAGGGAAAAGAGGGAGCGGGCAAGCGAGCCTGAGACAGTGCCAGTGAGAGAGAAAAGGGTAAGAGAGCAGAAGAGGAGACAGAATGAGGGACGGAGAAAGAGCTGAAGTGCGCAAGAAAAAAGAAAGAGAGAGTGTGAGATTGTGTGCGCGAGTGAGTGTGTGTGGCGAAGGTTGTACAGAGTACTTCTTTGTGATGCTAATGAAGGGCTTTGGCCTCTGTGACCCAGACATCTGCTGCTGCACTGTGTGTCAAGCACACATACAAGTGTGAGGGCACACACACACACACACACCACTGTGGGGTATTTCCATTGACCATTGTAAAGCTGCAACCATCACATATTTGTAGTTTATAATATTCTATTGAGTACTATTTCGAATACGAATGATTTGCAGTCTGACTAATTTAGATTGATTTTTGTCATTTAAATAACTGTCCGTTCTGTCATGGGGCTGTGGGCTTACATATTAAGTGGTAGAACTGACATTAACAGGCGCAATCCGAACAATTTAGCAGTTAACTGAAGACAATGGGGAGAAAGTATGTCATACAAAGCTCTAGTCGGTGCAATGTGTATGTGTCCCAATACTTTGCTCTATAGTGAACCTGTTAATGAAAGTTAATAATCAAACAGTTCTAACTGTTCTGGACACTAACTAGGGGTGAAACGATTACTTGAGTAAATTGAGTAGCTCGATTTAAAAAAATGATCGATTAATTTTCTGTGCCTCAATGAATCGTTTAAAGCATGGAATTTAGCGCAGACTTTTAATGTGAAAAGGCGCTTAGCGTTACGTCACCCACGCACAGGACGCAGGTGGAGAAGACGGAGTGTGTGGTTAGTTTATTACAATGGAGACAAGTTCTAGACTTAATACAGGCTTTAGGTAATCAGTAAACACAGCGCTGTGGAGAAAAACAAATACATGTTAAAGTAAGGCTGAGCTAAAGTTACTGGAATACTGGAATACACATCCATGTAAGTATTAAAAGTTGAAATAATTTAGCTTAATGTATTAAATTATTAATTATTAAATTCTTATTTGTGGTATTTATGTCTATTTCGTGTTTTATTTATTTCTATTTGTGTTTGCTATGTGGAAATGTATGTTGTGAATTTAAAAATTAAACCAATTGTTCATTATTAAGTGAAATTTCTTTTTTTTATTTGTGTTGTTTAATTGCTTTTTAGGCAAGCAAATATGTTTTATCCGATGACTCAATTCATCGAATCGATTTTCAGTAGAGTACTGGATTACTAAAATAATCGATAGCTGCAGCCCTAACACTAACAAATACTTTCTACTCTCAGGTGTTTTCTCTGTGTATGACATCAGCAAGAAGTGAATGTCTATTTAACCTCAGCTAGAGCAGTAACCATCTAGCTAACCGCAGCTAAAGTAACCATCTAGCTAACCGCAGCTAGATTAATAAACACATTTCACGTTTTCCATCAGGCTGGGTCTATGTGGCTCCAGAAAAACGGTTCAAATGAACCCTCACACTGGAACACATGAATTCTTGCACCTCCAGGTTGGTAATCGCCCTTTTGTTTCCTCCAGTAAGGCCTGTGTGTGTCACAGGGGAGCGGAGGTGGGGGAGGGGAGCACACACACTTTCACAGGAAGACTCAAATCTTTGAGTAATTACTCTTTGTGCTGCGCGTGCGTGTGCGCACACGCTGCTTTGACAGGATGACTGATCTCTGTGCAATTATCGTTTGTGGTGTGCATGTGTGTGTGTGTGTGTGTGTGTTCACTAACACATTAGCAAGAGCGTGGGTATGAAGCAGAGGAGGGAATGCAAACCTGTTAGGATTCAGACCAGCAGCGGTGGTGGAAATTAAAGGAATACCTTCTACTATCTATCTAGCCTAGAGAGCAAAATGAGAAATAAATTGCATTATTTCTTGCATTTGGTATGAAAGGACCTTTAAGACAATTACGTCACCATATCATGAAAATCTGTATTTTACGTGGTATATTACAATAACTGTAACAGTGGTATAGTTCAGTACATGAACGTGACAAACCACAAACTGTTGTTCCTACTGCAGAAGAACATCCAGCACAGTCAAAACAGAGCCGTAAAACAGACCAATTCCAAAACACCAACACTGTTACGTAAAAGATTTGACTCACATCCAGTAACATAAATGCTAACTGAAGTGGTTAAAACTGAAAAGAAAAATGGTAATGCTAATACTGGAGAGCATTAACATCACCTCCAGTTCTGGAAAGAATTGAAACAAACATTTTTCAAGAAAAATAGATCCACTATCAAACCGAGCACAACAGACTCCCTGAAAAGCCCTATCAGGGCATAATTTGTACAGTGCTCTAAGCTCTAAACACAAAAAACATCCAAGCACTCTTACACAGACAAAATATATCCAATAGTTATTGGACACCCTCTCTAATTAATTTGAATTAAAATGAATTCTAATCTTCATTTTCTAAGTCTAAGGTCACTATGCCCAATTTCAGGCATTGGCTTGATGATTATAAATCCTTCCATGATTTGGCTGTGGAGCTATCGAATATTGAATAAAAAGAATGCAAAGAAATCCTTATAGAACTGTCCTGAAATTTAGAGCAAAGATGTCTCTGAATATCAGCAAAATGAGGAAAAATATTTTCTAGTACTGTTGATACTGGCTTTGTTGTTTCTCTTGATATGTTAGATGGTGAGGTATATAAAAATGAATCAAATATTACTACAGGAGTGGGTAAGGAGAAAATATTTTTCCTGGTATTAATTGGTAAAATGTGGACTACTACTCAGACATGGTTTCTGTAATTTTGTTACTAGCTTGCAAGAGGAAAAAACGGAAAGACGAGAGAGAGAGAGGCTTGTGCGTGTCTGAGTGAATGTGTGTGTGTGTGTGTGTGTTTGTTTAGTGTTGATCAGGACCGCAGGGGATTAACCTCGTGTCCTGCTGGGGGTTTTGTAGTGCAGTCGGGGGGGCGGCAGTGTTAATTCAACCAGCCTTAATAATGTCCTCCGGCACTGCCCTCAGCCCTCCCCCATACAACACACATTACACCCACACACCAACGCGCACGCACACACATACACACACAAACCCAGGGGCTGCCTAAGTTCATTACTGTGTGTGTGAGTGCTTGTGCAAGTGTATATATGTTTGGTTGTATGTGGGTATGAAAGTGCAGTGTGCACCAAAACAGCAAGTAACCCCCACCCACCATCACCACTCCTCAGTATGCATGGTTAGTGTACGATAGGGAGGGGAAAGAAAAAGAAGAAGAGAGAACAGAGAAAAAAAAAAAAAAAAGATTTTGGGGGGAGGATACATGTGTCTGGGCTGAGTGCCATAGCCAGCAGATGAAGCATTTCACACACAGCTGGAAAGGTGTTTGTATGTGTGAGTGTGTACACACACAGTGATTGCACATAGTCTGTTCCATCCACATCTTTTCTTTTCCTTCTCCTAGTACCAGCTATGTGCTGCACTGCTTGCTATCAATGGTATAGCTATTTCTGTTTTTTTGCTTTACATTTGCATTACATTAACTTTCAATAGAAGTCAATGGACAACAGATTTAATTTCCAAGTCATTTTCGGAACTTCCTATAGCTCACAATCTAAAGGGCAACAATCAGACTAATATAAAAAATAATTATTTTTGCTATTAACAGGACAGTTACTTTTTAGCAATACATTTATGACATTGCACATGCATTAAATTTATGTACACAGACATGCCACATGTGATGAGACTAGAGATACTAGAGTATTGAGTCACATGTATTTTGCCATATTACACAGGAGACCACTAATTTCAAAAGAAACAATTAATGAGCCGGTGTCCCAACACTACTGCCCATATAATGAATCATATTAACTGCATGTTTGCTCACTCATTTTATATAGTCTTATGCAGTGTTGTGTTGCTCTATGTTGCATCATGGTCCCATGGGAAGGCAATTTCACTCTACTGTGTACCTGTACACAACTGAAACAACAAATAAAGCCTCCTGACGTGACACTGTGGTTCCATGCTTCAGCTGATGTTTGCCCAGCTGTTTTAGTTTGTCATTGTTCTAAGCCCATTCTTAGCTTAAAACAAAAGGCAACAATGGTGTCCTATCCTATTCCGTGTGCTGTCTAGAGAACCAGGGGTTCTACCAGCTGTCCCTTATTTGTTTTAGACTTTCAGACATTTTAGTTTTGTCTGAATCAAAACACCTGATGTGAAAGATGTTGGGAACCACGTTCTAGAACAAAGAACCAAGATTTGATCTGACCATAAGAGAGGTTTTCGGTCAACATCAACTAAACTATGGTTTTGTTTCAATGCAGAAAATATTTTTCAAGGAGGTTTAGTCTGAGTCACCTTCTAGTGCACACACATCAAACAACAGTATGTGCACAAAATATTACACTTGTGAATTCTGCATCTACATTTACTGCAGAACGTGTCCACACAAAGTGATTTTGATTCGGTGCATTACCTGGAAACAACTCGCCAAAGTGACAATATTCAGACTGATTTCAGTCATACTCAAATGTTGCAAGACGCAGCCCACAATGTTGATTAAGACAGGATGTAGCAAAGTTCTTTAGTCCACTCACTATCCTGCACTGTGAAACCGGACAAACAACCGGACCAAATGTATACAATGTAACAAGAACAAGAGCCTTGGTTTAGACTAACTAACTGCAAACTCAAAGCAAAGGAAACCAATGAATAAGGAAACCCTCTAGAATCTGATCTCCTCTGAGAAAAACTCATTTAGATAACTAAGAAACATCACCCATACAAAGCAGCGATGCATTTCCCTCAAACTTCCACATGTAGTCCTTGTGGACTAAGCTCTACATGCTTGGAACAGAGACATGGAAGTTCTGGTTGATATTCTAATTCCACTCTAGAATTAAATGATTGGTTCTTCCACCAATCAAGGCAGCATGGATTTTCCCTGTGGGCATCATACCCATGCTCACCATCACTGCCAGGCAGCTGTTCAGTTCTCACTCCATCTGCGTCCGTCATGCTCACGACAACTAGCATCTGGCTAAGTCTGAAGAGCGAGGATAAGGATGGTTTAAACAGTGGGCTGAAGAAGAGCTGCTTGTGGCAGCAAAACTGTAGCACAACATCAGTAAGTCCTTTCCTTAATCCACCAAGCTGCCTCCTATTTCTCCAAACAACAAGCATAAGGCCAGACAATTGGATTAACAGCACACTAGAGCAATGTGGGCACTGATATGAGTGAACCTGAGCTGGAAAATGTTGCTCCTTAGCAGTGATAGACCAATTCACATTTTTTTCTATTCAGATCTTATTCCAACACACCTGCGGAAACCAATACAATTTCCAACACAAGACCTCTTTTAATTTTTTTCCCTTTCTAATTATTTAAGATTTTTTAAGGTCACATCAAGAGGTAGCTAAAATAGATCACACAGCATGTCTAGGTGTGCAAAAATATGGGCAAATACATTTAAATTAAATGAATTCCAAAGCAATTCATATATAACAGATTATACCCTGGAAATTACTTAAATCAGACTTTTTAGTCTTAAATATGATGCAGATCTGTGGTGGTCATAAATTAGAAACTAAATACATAAATTAGATACAAACTTAGTCCTGTTGGTTAAAAAGGCCAACGTCCTCATAGGATTATCTGTTCCGTCTTCAGGCATTAGTGGAATACAGCCAAGCAGTTATTTCCAGTCAAACAAGACAAGGCTCTGATTTCTATGAATGGGGAGAGACCAAAACTCTCAAATCTGATTACTTATTCAGATACATAAACAATAAAAACTTGAAGCGTTT
The DNA here is from genome assembly GCF_023375975.1 of Astyanax mexicanus. Lineage (NCBI taxonomy): Eukaryota > Metazoa > Chordata > Actinopteri > Characiformes > Acestrorhamphidae > Astyanax > Astyanax mexicanus. The sequence continues at coordinate 46,749,673 of NC_064411.1, read as the reverse complement.
TGATCAATAATCTGATTACATTTCCGTGTTCTTAAATGAATTTTAGCCAAAGGTACAAGTGAAAAACACTGCAGTTCAGTTTTTTGTTTGTCTGTTTTGGATAACAAATTATTCAAACATCACAACTGGTTAAATGGAATGCTAGGACGTTTGCAGCTACAGCTGCTAAATTAATTTAGTTTTATATTCTTATGTGGCAAACTTTGAGCTTTAGACATGGACCCACTGACTTTCCAAACGTTGGGTCCGATCGCTTGTGTATTATCAGTCAACACATTGAGCAGCCCAGGGCAGGACCAGGCAGGAAACAAGAACACCAAATCCTCTTGAGGAGAAGCCTTTCAACAGCCTGTTTAAGACATAATTTACCCATCAGCCTTAGAAGGCCCTTAGCCAAGCTCAGCAAGATAACCAGACTGAATCCACGTTCTTCCCCTCCTTTCCACAAAATCAACTAACTCCCAGAAGGTCAAGATTCAATTGCGGATCCAGCTGTTAGTCCTAATCCTAGATTGAAGGCGCAATTGAGAATCTGTTGGATAATCCAAGATTGGGGCCAGTTTTTTGTGCTGCCTGTTTCAAAGATTTAGAGCCAAATTGTAGGATTCGGCCTTAAGAGAAGCATTTAAAGTAATGAAAGTTATTATGGCCTTCTGATGGACTCTTCCTGTCATGTCCGGTCTCTGAGAACATCAACACCAAAGACAGACCTTTTCTTTTTATCAATCAAAAGCCAACATGTTTTTAGACTCCATGAACAGAAATGCATTTAAGATTAGGAAAGCAGTTTGTCCAAGCAAATTCAGGATGAATATCTGGTAGTTTTAAAGAAATTAATATTTTTAATGCAAATGGAATCTCACTGTATTTCTTGACGTGGCAATCTTGGATTCAGAAGTGGGTCTAAGCAGTTCACTCAAATTTCACAGGCCCTTCTATTTGTCTTTAGTGAGCTTGTGTTTGTATATGAAGCTCTGTTTGTGTTGCAGCCTTGGGAGCACAACCGGGAACAGTACCAACACAACTAATGGCAGGGGACTCATTAAGAAACACTGCACTGAGGGTTGGGAATCACATTCACGGAAAAGAAACTGAAGCATGGTAGAACAGGCAACCTGGCAACCACACTGGACCTATATGAAGCACTTTAGAGAATCCCATTATTTGTCAAAAACAAACAAACAAAAAAACACAGTGGTAAGCAGACGTAAGTCAGTCTATTCATAGGTAGCTTATTAAAATGCCCCCAAAACCATTACTGTACTTAAGCATATAGAGCTCTGTAAATGCAAGCCAGCAGCAATGTACACAAGGCATAAGCATCATCGTGCCTCTTAGTTTATTGTTATGACGATCCTTTCTGTCAAAACTATATATTCAAATAAAAACATCTGTGTAGGTCCAGACTGCATACAGTGCTTTGGAAATTATCTAACCCTATTTTTCTATATGCAAACTTGGTAGCAAATGATTTTATATATTGCAATTTTAGACAAAGAGACCCTTATCAAATACAAGGAACTAAGTATGAACTGAGATGAGAATTTCTGGTTGAAACTGAAACCAAACTTCCAAATACTGAACAGATACGTAATTAAATTTTGCTGCTTTTGTCACAGTTGCATAATTTAAATGGGCTACATATATTTTGTTCTAAATTTTTACATTTTACATTTAATTGTTTTTTTTCCCCTAAACATTACCATTCAGCATGACATGACAAGAAGGCACAACACTTTGGGTAAAAAATATTTAGTTTTTTCACATTTCACTTCAATCTGGACATGCAAATTGCTTTTCTTTACCATTTTTGGTAAATAATTTGTTGCTTTCCTAAAATACATTCAAAATGTATCATTTAATTCCTCAATTAAGCAAAAAACAAACATGTAAACAATCCATAAACAAAGTAACCATCTCCTAAAATTAGGGATTTGTTTCATTGTCTTTCAAATTGTTGTCCAATGTTTTTCACTGAACCGCTTTCATTCAGATATACTGTTAAGCTTTTGAGAATGAACTGCCCACCACAGCATCTTTCTTAGGTTCCAGACCCTAATTAGGTCAAATGTGTATTGTGTTTGATCAGATTCCTCAACAAAATGGCCTATAAGAATGTACTTTACATTACTTAAACAAAAAGTAAATGTGAAATGTGTGTTCTTTGATTTTCTGCATTTATAACCAGACAGAAATAAATCTTACATTTCTTTTTAATGTTAATCCAAACAGATCTAGTTCCAATCTCTACATTTTATAACTACACATCAGTACACACACCGACAGATTTGTAGGCCTGAATTAAATAGTTTGGATATCAGTGCAGGCCCAGGAGTCCCACATTACACTGTAAGACATACTGCAATCATTACATGCATAGAATAAAAGCAATGTGAATCTATTGCTCATATTGTGTCTATCAAACAACTTATAAATTCAGTCTCAGCCTACTTGTTAATTTTGACTTAGCTAGCTACATTTGTTAACTTATGTATGTATACTTTATTTATCCCGAAAGAAATTTAGGGCTGAGTTTCTTTGATTTTACCAAATTCAAAACTTTTGTAATATAATCAAGAGAAAGATGGATTTTCATAAGCCATCAAACCAAGCTGAACTGCTTGAATTTTTACATTAGTTGTGGCATAACGTTAACTAAAAGCAGTGTGTAAGACTGGTGAAGGAGAACATGCCAAGATGCATGAAAACTGATTACAAACCAGGGTTATTCCACCAAATATTGATTTCTGAACTTATGAACTTGTTTTCTTTGTTTTTGTTGTTTCTTTGTTTTGTTTTCTTCTGCTTCTTTGTTATTTCTCATTTTCTGCAAATAAATGCTCTAAATGACAATATTTATATTTGGAATTTAGGAGACATGTTGTTCGTAGTTTATAGAATAAAACACCAATGTTCATTTTACTCAAACATATACCTATAAATAGCAAAATCAGAGAAACTGACTAAGAAATGAAGGTGGTCTTTTGATTTTTTTCCCAGAGCTGTATGTTTGTTTCATAGTTAGCTTGATTAACTAACTTGCATTGTATCTGGTCTCTGATGAACATGGTAAAACAGCACATGTAAACTAGGTAATCCAGCTAGCTAGTACCTAAAGGCAATGGATGACTAGCTCTAGCACTGCTAGATAATGCTAGCTTAGCTAGGTTTTAGCGATTTTTAACGTTTTATAGCTACACAACACCACTTACCGTGTGCCTGGCTTGTGGAAACATCATGTCAGTTTTCTTGCCTCCTTCCTTCTTAGCAAAGCAAGCGAATTTAGGCTGGAAATCCTCCTCTTTGTTCGCTCTTCTGGAGATGAGATTGGGTGTAAAATGTTGTGTTTTCTCCGGCTTTGCTGGTTCTTTTGAGCTCTGCTTAATTTAGCTAGCTTGCTAACCTATTAGGTTAACAGTCTCCCTGTGAAGGGGGAGGAAACGAAGAGGAAAAAAGCCTCCTCAGTCTGCCTTTAGCTAGCATTAGCAGCGAGATTTGAGATTTGGGATAAATCTGATGCAAGCTGGTGTAGTTTTGTAGTTTTTTTTTTGCCGTGGTTACACAGAGCTAACGCAGAGCAGCCAGTTAGCTAGGCGATCAAGCTAACCTAGCTAGCTTAGCTAACGTTGGCTAAGTTAGCCCGGGAACTCGCTCGCTCTCTCTTGCTCACGCGCACACTCTCTCTGTTCGCCTTGCCTGGTTAGCTAACGCTAGTTAGCTGCATTAGCTTCGCTTTTCTGAAGCCAAAAAGGTCAAACAAGACTAAAAAGACAGTAGGCAGGTTGGAAATGATATTTCTAAGGCAAAAACGAAGTAGAGGATGAGTGTTGTTGTGCTAGTTTGACTGTAGAGCCGAGCAATCCAGATATATCCAACAGTTGAAGAGAAGGTAACGTTAGGCTAGCAGGTAAGTTCGCAGCTAGAAACAAAAACGACCGTTACGGAGACCAAAATTCAAATCGCCGGCGTTCAAAATCAGCCCTAGCCGCTTTAAAAGTTCACTGTCTCGGCTTCTTTCTGGCGTACGGTCCGTGTCTGTCAGTCGTCCCCGCTGTCAGTGTGATCTCCTGAGGTTTAGAAGAAATCGCAGGAACCCAGCATTATCTTCTGCCCTGAGGGGTGTGGGGTTAAGGCGGTTCTCCTCACAAGGCCCATGCCCATGTTATTAGACGGCAAGTGTGGGAGATTAGCTATAGCTAGGCTGCTAGCTGGAGTTAGCTTAGCTTTAGAGTCTGTCAGAAGCGCCTCCGCTCGACGAGATCCAGCTAGTAGTAGTAGTAGGTGTGTGTGGAACTGGGCTTGCTTTTGTTCCTCACACACACACATTTACACACACACATAGACACACAAGGCCCATTAGGAGCACACCCAGGGGAGCACAAACACAGCGAGGCGAGCATTCACATGCAAATCACGAGGTAAAACCATTTTGCGTGTGGCAAAATAATCTCCCCCAGAGGTTACTCCATTAATTATTAAACACTATCAGATGGGCCATACCAGTCTTTTGTTTTAAAACAATAGCCCTGGACAACATCGTCCATTATTAAACAAGAAATCAGAGCGTCGTCCGATTGTAAAGCTTATTTTGGCCTAATAATGTGTATTTCACACATAAATGGCTGATTGTGTAAGAAAAGAAGGGTTTCAGAAACTGCACGGGTTTCCCATTTTCTTTGTGCTTAGGAGGTCTGCCTGATGGTTTACGCTCTGATATAGTATCTAGCTGCAGTGTCGAGCTGCCCCCCTCTGGTGAATACCTGACTTTCTGTCTAAAGAGTTATGTGTAGAAGTATGATTTAAAGCTTTTTGAAACGTGACTTTTATCTTGATTCTTAAAAAGAATCGTTTGGATTTTTAAATTTGTACACATTTTATTCTGGCAAAAAAACTAAGCTAGTTAAAGAAAATGAAGAAGAGATTCTGAAAGGAGACAAAAACAAAAGTAGTATCATTAGTCCTAGACAAAGGCAACTCCTCCCTCAGCTTAAATTTGAAAAATTTGGTAAAGTTTGGGAGGGGCACTGGGTGATGTATGGGTTTAGGTTTTGGCTGAGCTGCAGCAGCAGTGTGCCTCTGATAGCGGTGAAGGTGCTTACACTCCCATTGGAATCAATTATTTATCCAGCAGCAGAGCAGTGCGGAAAGGTGTGAGTGTTCACGCCTATAATAAGCCTCCCCCATGCAACATGGTTCAACTTTGAGCTTGCGCCAAGAGGTGTCGCGTAAGAAAAACTGTAAGGGAAAATTTGTAGTTCAAAAAATTAACAATTAGTGAACACCACCACCTATACATCTCTTCCCTACACTCATATAGAGATAGTAGGAGGAACACCAGAATCAGAGCTTTATTCTGATGTTGAGAGACGGAACAGGTCTACAGAGGCAGTCACAGACGTGACAGGTTTTTGAAAACCCCGCTTATTATCAGCAGCCAACGTTTGGCGTCATAGTGCATGCGATGTGCAAGCACCTGGAGACACAGATGGTTGGATCGCACCAGGGGCGGTATTATTGATAGTCTCATCTGCATACAGTGATGTGTCCAAATACAAAAGTACACAGACACATCATCCTCGCCAATAGCACAATTAAACCTAAGAGGGCACTGCAGAGGCAAAATGGCTGCAATAAAGGGTTAGGACTGGTATGTTTCATTACTTCAAATGAACACATATTTAAAAAAAATATTGCAAATGTCTGCTAAAATTCTAGTAGTGTTAGCAGAATTCCAGCTGAAATGCAGTGGTACATTTTGAGACAGTCAAGATTAAACACCCATTCTCGAAGTTTGAAAAAACACATTGTGTGTGAAGGCCCAAAAAAGTCCTAAAAAAGTCCCTGAATGTTCCCCAATGTCACGGACTACTGTGAAGGTTTAATAACAGGAAAGCCACAGGATGTTGTTAATTAGTCCTATTGAAAGTTCACAAGTTCAAAGAACACAATCAACACAAGCAGCAAGTATAGGAACAAATTTATTTAAATTTAAAACATATACTTTATCATTTTTTATTATTTTTTTATTTTTCTTTTTTTAGAAGGCGGTTATGAAAATCTTTTTCATGTCTTGAATGAGGTTCAGGCAACAGTGGTTGAAATGAAACAGTACAAATAAAGACAAAATATGGCGAGAATGTCGTAAATCAATATCCAATATGATCCCTCATCTTGAGGATTTTAATATTAATATTTTCTGAGCCCATAACTCCAACCCCAACACAGAGCACATGCATTGTAAAATCACAATTCTTAAAAAAAGAAAAAAATAATAAAACAAAACAGCAGTTTCTCTTAAATCTTAAATACAGAATAAAGTTCATCTCATTTTATCTTTCATTTAGTGTTTCCAATGATTTTAAAAACGGGAAGATGTCTTAGCATTCGGTCCTTGTGTGATCTGGACAACAATTGGCACTTGGTATTAAGAATCGGCCTTCGTGAAGGGGATTGGCACACTTAATATAATACAACATTTACATTTGGTATACTTATAAAACAAAAGCAGAAGGGTCTAAGGAAGGGTGTGAGAGAAAGAAAATAAATAGAAAGAACTGGATATCTCTAAAGCACACATCATCCTGTCCCAGTGAAAGCGGGAGGAAAGTGTCCTAGGTTTGATAATGTTAAGATTAATGGGATTTTAAAAATTAGTATAAAGAAAAGAAAAAGCTAAAGCTGCTAAATTAGGGTCTGATCTTGAAGTGTTTGGATGATCTGACATGCTTGTAGCCTTACAAGTAAGTACCAGAAATACCTGCTCAAAGGAAATGTTCCGGACGTTCTTAACCTTATACTCATTGAAGAGAACCTGTAAGCAGTGTTATCAGTGCCAAGTGTTCACACTGGCAATCATTTGAACCAAATGATAAAAAGCTAAAACTACCTCTAGCTTCCTGCAAATGTGCTAAACCAATATTTTGCAGCATGTCAATCATACTGAAACTACAGGTACCAGAAATCTCCTAAAGACAAGTCTAAAGTCATATCTGTTTGGCTTTCTGAATGAATCTTCTGTTCCAAATAGGAAAACTGTGGAACAAAATCTGAAATGTAAACCAGTCCCTCTTGTTCCTAGAAAGCTGCTAATTCAAAGAAAATAAGTAATACAGACAACATTTCAGATCTCAGATCTGATCTTGTCTGCCATGTGAATGCCATACATGTGTGGTTCCCGTAAAACAGTCAATCCATCAACATCCAAATTGGTCTACACATGCTCTTTCCACAAATGTGTTAGGCCGGACAAGCTTTGCAGAACCTAGGTGAATCATGGCCAATCTAATAAAAATTGTAGCTCTTGATCTTGACAACATGAATGAGCCCTGCACTTTTTACTCCTATTAAATCAGTTTGTAAATCTAGGTAACCCTTGTTGCAATTTTTCTGGGACACATGCTACAAATGTGTTAGGTTGGACAAGCTTTGGAGAACCTTCGTAACGTTACTTCCAACCTAATCAAGAACTTTGGGTCTTGATAGTGACAAATAGGAATGACATTTCTTGAGGGTATATTTACACCTGCACTTTTTAATCCTTTAAAATATTCATAAATCTGGAAAATATTGATGCAATTGGTTTGGGCAGGTGAATCCAGTCATTTCAAAATCCAAAACAATTGCACAGAGACCCTTGGAAGAGGTCTCCGTCTGATACAAAAATATTTCTTAAATGATTCAGTTGTGGTAAAAATTTGACCAAACCAACTAACAGGTTTATTCTAAAATCCTTTAAATAAACCACTAATTGACATTCTGCAGGTATAATTATTTTAGCTGTAAATTGTCATTGTTCCATGTTAAACTGCAAGAAACACAGTCCAGAACACAGGACCTTCTTTCTGTATTTACTTTTGTGCTCCTTCCCAGAGAGATTCTGACCAGTAACTTGTGGGGTTTGTTTTGACACATTTTGGTGCACTTAGATTTTTTCCTGTATTCAAATAAACCAAACCAATACGAAAATAATCCTGTTTTACAAACAAACTATTGTTGTGAAAACCTCAATGTCCAATAACGTTTGTCCAGCCTTCTGATATGAACTTCGAATGCATGAACGCTAACCCTGTAAAGCATGGAGTGGTCACTTTGATCTATGAAGAAATACAAAATGCAGAAACTGAACACCAAAGTACTGATGTGGTACAGTAATAGAGCAGTGTCTAATGTAGAAAGAGAATCCAATCTATTTTAATTAAAAAGGGAAATTCAACTGGCTCATTAAAAACCATGAGAGAAAACCAAACCAATCCAAAAAGGAGGAGAAACCACCCTGTTACACTTGATCGCTACGTGGTCAACCTCCAAATACACTTGTACCACTTTGAGGGTACTGCATGTGCTTCTAACACCACTGCTGATACTGAAAATGCCCTAAATGTCACACTATTCACACAGAGGTAGACATTCTTTTAGGGACGCTGGGCGCACTAACACCTTTGAAACAAATACAAATAAAAAGAAAGAAAAAAAAACAGAACAAAATAACCAAATAAAAGGAAACCTTTCTACTGCTACGGTAATGGCAAACTGATATGTGCATGTGCATACAACAGGTCAAAGACGCTAGCAGTAGCTATTGACTCCGGCTTGGTCTTCGAAGGGGCATCAGAAGCTTTTCCTGACTCTGGCATGACAAAAACAAAGATTAATCAATCCAAAAAAGAGATAAAGAAAGTGCATTTACAACAAAATCAGACCATTTTACATTAAGTGTCTCCCTCCTAGGACAAACATCCTCTACAATCAATCATCAGCTTGCAAACTTAAACGATCACCATCAACCCAAATACATATTCATATAGTGTTATCATTCTGAGACTTACGTCCACTGAAATATTTGATTAATGCAAAGCAAAAGGGTCAATAAAACTAAAATAAGATAAATACATATACAACGACTTAAAGGACATGGGTTATGATTTGTTAAAAAAAAAAAAGATAGCTTCATTCGTACTTTTCAGTATTGAGTAAACCGAAGTGACACTTAACCTTTGGCTGCTACCAGTCTACATAGTTACTCCAAAAAGTTCTATAGCCAGTACGACATTATGAGATCTATCCAAACCGCTTGATACTTGACATGCCTGTAGCTTTTTAGCTAGTGTGCATAAAGTAATAGTAATACCTAATGGGGAAAGTGTGTGCCTTTACCCCTTTGGAACACTCTATAATAAAAGGTCTAGAAGGCCTTTCTAAAAGTTTAAACATTTCAGTACTGGTTCAAAATCCAGGGCAATGAATAATGTGAAATCTGATAGGGTGTAGCTCATAATCAAAGACTGTAAACCTTATCTTTTAATCTCTTCTGAACTATTCTGTTACTTTAAGCCCTCGTGCACATAGTCTCTTTGCTGCTCTGGTCTGTGAGGATTCAATGTATTTTCTTAGCCCTTGATGAAAGAATGAAAAGGTAACCTGTATAAAATCAAAAACTTCAACACTTTTCTTCGTTTTTCTACCAGCGCAGAACTTACACAAAGGTGAACACAAGCCATATTTAAATGGGGGGGAAAAAATCAAGTGACTACTTGTCTGGTACACTTATTCCAGGCATATCTTCTATCATTGATAAAATGCAGTTTTCTTTCATATAATACATTTTCCTATGTTTTAAGCATTTCACTTAAATATCACAAGGAAATCGGAAAATCCAAGACACAAGTTCTCAAAAATGAAAGAAACCTGGATACTATACAAGAATATACAGTGAAAGCATGATGGCAAAACATTTCTCTTTTGGTGGGTTGAGTAGATAAATATGAAAAAGATAGTGAGTAATGGGTGGGGTTAATTGGGTGGTAAAGGGTGGAGTCAATAAAAAAAAAAATGCAAGAAAAGCTGATAGTTTCATCCATCCAGAGATTTATACAGCAGAAAAGACCCCAACGACTTCAAAATCTGGTCCATAAATTATATAAATAAACCATCCTTTATTTACTTTAGTTAATTTTTTTTTCCTTTTAAAAATCATTTGTTTTAATAGCTTTCTATTTTGAGAGTTAGCATTCACACCATGAGAGAAACTGTACTTGCCTGGAACAAACACCAGAGAGAGAGAAACGTTTTGGACGCTTCTTTTGATTTAAAGTTTCCTCACACTATTGCTCATAACCACTTATTTCCTTGTCCACAAAATTACTGTCGTGTACAGCTACTTGTATGTCATGTGAATAATCAATCAATCAACCATAGTGAAGAAAAGAAAAAAAACAAAACAAAAAAAAAAACGTAAATCACAGTATCAATAATATTGTAATTCATAAGAAACCAACCAAAACCGTACACAATTACAAAGAGTGGATTTTTTTTCCTTTTTGCCAAAGAGTGTACCACAGACTGTTTTTTACATAAGCAATAATGTGTATACGTATTTACAAATATAAATATACACAATCAATTAACTTCAGCGCATTTAACAACTTTCGCCCCCCCAACCCTCCCCCCTTCACTTTGACACTACCTCCCAACCCCAAAGCTAAATTAACCTATTTCTCCACAAACTCTTATTAAATCAATAAGATGATGTCTCTGCAATTTAAAAAACAAAAATAAACAAACCCAAAAAACGGCGTAAACAAACATGATTGTGTGCGTCAGGGCCACTAGTTGGTAGCAGATAAATCAACCAGAATTCAACGGACTAAATTGAACTGATGAAGTTATCTGTCAAGTCAAGAACATACTCGTCGCAGAAATGTGGGAGGAGTATGGTACCAGCCAGCAGGAGCCCACACGTTACCATCACATCAGTGCTAAGCTAACGACTGATGCTAAATAATGAGCAAAACTGGACAAGGCAAGGAAGGAGGAAGCAGTCACTATGGAAAACACTTAAAGAACATAAAAGGGGGGTGAGGAGGGGAAGGAAGCGATGAAACCATCATAAAACCCGTGTGGAAATCTGCAAAAAACAATACCTACTATGTGAATAAAATCCTGCTGTCAAATGTCTGTTTTATACACTGATAAATTCTTAACATTTCTGATTTCTTACTCATCACTAATTCAATTGCAGTTTTAATTCATCCCATAGTGGTGGTAGAAGTATAGATACTTATTTAAAAAGTGTTGTTTTTTTTTCTTAGATTTTTTCCATTCACACACATTCCATCAGATTTTTCCCACTCGTTCTTTCGTGCTTTTGTATCTTCATTTCATCATCATTAATATCATTTGCTTGAATGTGCATTATCATTCTTATGTTTTTTTTTTTTTGCAATTGCAATACTCTCACATTTAGGTTTACATTCATCAATGCAAGTTGAAGACTAGCCTTATCTCATCTCATTAATGAGATCATCTCATCATTTGTGAGAAAAAAACAAAAAAGGAAAATTCTCCATACCACCAGTGGAACCCCCCCTTCCGCTGGAATCTCCCCCAGACTCAAGAATCCAGCAGAATCCTCCTGTTTCTAGAAGGATCTAAAAAGGATCCGTTCTGAACTTTCGGCACCACAGCGCTTGTCCTTGTTTGTGTCCATGTAAGTGTGGATATAATGTTGTGATTTTCTTTCTTTTTTTGTTTTTTGTTTGTTTGTTTTTTGCAGGATGGTCAAAACCAAAACAATGTTTTAATCAATCCAGGCAGAATGAAGAATATGTGTTTGCTTGTCAGATGTGACTGGAACAGGGGAGGAAAGGAAAGGGCGAGGGACGTCATTTCCAGTTTCCATGCCGGCATAAAGTCCATGAAACGCTCTTGCCGAACTGCATCAGTGCTGTCGCTGCAGCAGCCATCCCTGCCTGACCAATTCTGCCACTTCAAAAACCTTCATTTTTGTTTCTTTTGTACTTTTCCAAAATGAACAAGGATCAAAACAGAAACCGAGTCACAGCCTGTTACCCTAAACCCCCTCTGATCAAATCTGAAAAGGTCAGAAATCCTCATGGTCAAACTTGAGGGAAGGGATGGAGGCCTTTGACATGAGCTGCCAACGAGAGAAAGTGGACAGGCTTTGGCAAAACCAGGCAATGGCCAGAAGGAACGCAGGAAACGTCCATAACATCCTCACACAGCTGGACCAAAAAGGGGAAAGAAACCAGGAGTTTGGAAAACAGGGTGGATTGTGGGTAATTGAGAATGTATGTTGTATGCTGTGTGTGTGTTTCTGTGGCATGTAGAAAGTGTGTATGCATGTTGTGTGTGTGTGTGTAGGTTAGTAGGTGTGCGCACACTCTGTGGGTGCCTGTTCTGTGCTGAAGTGTGTGAGTAGCGCCTAGTGGCGGCAGCAGCTCACACCAGGTTGTACTCTTTCAGGTTGAGCTGCAGGATGGTGTCCTTCACGGCAGCGAAGACGAAGCGGATGTTCTCCGTGTCTGTGGCGCAGGTGAAGTGCGAGTAGATGATTTTGTCGCTGTCTGGGTTCAGGTCCACAAACATCTTGAGGATAAACTCCCTTGCAGCCTGGGCATCCCGCTGAGGGCCTACAGGAGGAGAGCCAAAATTCGTTAAAAAATAAAAACACTATGAGACACCAGTTGATGAGCCTTAAAATCACTACAAACCACTACAAAACATTAAACTGAACCAAAGTTTTATGTGTCAAAAATCGTTTATCCTGCTGTACTGTCCGGGTAAGGCTTTCTACTGGGGGGTTTGCATTATAAAAGGATAACATTTATAAAGAAAGATTGCTTTTTTTAAATTAACTGTACCATCAAACTCTGGGAAGTAGTCGACCAGGTGGGAATAGGAAATCTTCTCTTCTAGGAGATCCTTCTTGTTGAGAAACAGGATAACAGAGGAGTTTTGGAACCAGGGATATGTGATTATTGTCCTGAAGAGGGCCTTACTCTCCTCCATACGATTCTAGGAATAAAGTAGAAAAAGTGAGGCCAGGCCTTATTAGTACTGATGATGTAACTATGCCAAGAAGGGGAAAATGGACTACACAATAATTTAATAATACTAGATTCTAAGATATTGTGGATATTGCTGAATCATTTTATGTGTACTCTTTGTTCACTTGCTCTGTATTTGTGCTTCTACTTATGAAGGTTGGAACAGCACAGTGCTACTGGAAATTGTGGCGCCAGAATAGTCAATAATATAAACAAAAAAAGGCCACTGCCATATGGACATGACATTAAACTCCATCAAATTTTTTAAATACATATGTTACAAAGTATTTAGTAGCCTCACAGTCCACTGGCATTTACACTGCTGCCTCTTTTGTCTTTTTTTTTTTTCATAATTCTTTGACTCTGAACTGCCGTCTAGTGGATACAGAAAAAGAAAATGCTGTATATGTATTCTTGTATTTCTTACCTCATTGTCAGACTCGACTAAAACCTGATCATATTCGCTCAGTGCCACCAGAAACATAATGGACGTCACATTCTCGAAACAGTGGATCCACTTCCTGCGTTCAGACCTCTGGCCCCCGACATCCACCATTCTGAGAGTGAAAGGACGGATCAGGAAATTAAAAAAAGGAATATAAATAAATGTTTTTTATTGTTTTTCAAATAATAGTGTACATTTCTAGTTACAGTTCAATCACAGATCAAAAACATAAATCCTAGAGAGCTACAGTGACAGAAATTCACAAGTGGCAGACGTGACCTCTTATGCTTTGTAAAGGAACATTTTCTTCAAAATTATCTTTTTTTTTTCTTTAAACGAAATGTTCAATATTCTAAATGTGGTTGTCAGTTGTGTAACTAAAGTTGTTTAAATATTTTCTTTTGTTTAGCAAATTTCCTCACCAGTTTAGCCAACTAAGCCACCCACTCACTAGGACTCCCCTATCACTTAATCTGCTGAGCCCCAATTATGTAAATATTGTATGACATTTACAAGGGAGTTTGGGGAAGAAAATGTCAACCACAAATTCAAGTGTGGTGTCAGTACAGAACTTCAGAGGCAAGTTTTCCACACGTGAATTTAAATAAAACTCCTGTGTGGCATAACTCCCTCAGAGGACTGTTTTTTAGGTCACTATGAAGGGAGTTAACAGAGACCTTTAAAGATGGTACTTGTGCTGTTACCAGTTTCACTACAAACTGTGCACCCCCCACCCTCAAAAAACGACCCCAACAAGCTAACAGACCTACTCTGAACTACACCAACATGCTCCCTAAGGATCCAAACCAGTGTTCAGTTCACAATACAAGCCAAGCAGTGATGTGACATGGTGTGGCTTTAGTAAAGGAGAGGTATGTTTAGGAAAAAAAGAAAGAAAATTGGAAAGCAGGGGCACCTTCTCTGGATCCTTTAGAAGTTGAAGAAGCGGTCTATCCACAATTAACTGGGCTACAACAACTAAGTGGACACATTTTACTTGGAGCTTTGAGAAAGGACACTGGTGTTCTCGAATGTCATGGTACAGCAGCATGTAAATTGATCATGAAGTGTTAGTTTAGGGGGCAGCTTGGGAATACCCATACCTGTTTAAATTATGAAGTGCTATCTTGTGCGTAAGGCTGGTTGAACACAGGCCATTGGGCGCATGGCAAGGCTATGTGAATTATTAGAATTCAAGCTTTCAAGCTGAATTATTAGAATTCAGGCCCACAGGCCTGATTGTGGGTTCCAGATGTACAGGATTTTCATTTTCTAAGGATGTATGAAATTTTTGAAATTTCAGTGTATAGATTTATAAGTGTATACAAATGTCTCGGCCTCTTCATACATCACGCTAATGGTAAGACACAAGAAAAGGGACAGTACTTAAGGTCAAAAAAGAGGAAAAGAAAGAACCCTGCTGAAGTGACCTAGTCGTGAACTTCCTCTTTCACGTAACCACACGGCTTCCTGTGTCTGCCACATGAGAGGCATTCGGCCAGTCAAGGAATCCATTCAAAAACACAGCAGATTACATCTGCTCAAGAGTGTGAGAGAGGGATTCCACACTTAGAATTCTCAAAATGGCAAATTAACTGCCAATAGATAACAGCAGACAATGTCCTTCAAGCTCCAAAACAGCATAATATATGGGCCAAAAGTATTGTGATATCTACTTATTCATTGTTTCTTCTGAAATCAATGGTATTAAAATGGAGCTTATCCTGTTTTTGTTTGATAAACTGTCTCTACTGTTTAGAGAAGACTTGATATGACTTTGAAGGAGCACTGCTTTAAGATTTGATTACATTCAGTGACAAAAGGTGCAATGTACAGTAACTGAATGAATTCATTAGAAGGGGTGTCCACAAACATTTGTGCATTTAGTGTATATCCGTAATAGGATGGGTTTTAAAGTTTGTAGTTGCCAGGAATGTGCCTTTTGTATCAGGCTTACATTGAGCTTAGCCCTCAGAGGACATAGCATTTTTTATTATTGTAATACATACATTTATTATTATATTATTTTAAATATAATGTAATGCTATAACATTGTCCAGCACTGCCTTAAAGTTTACAATCTGCACTCTAAAAAATGCATTATCCGGTTGATTCACTGAACTTCTAGTTTGAAATAATGATTAAGAAAACGTCATGATTTCGTCACTGGCAACAGAAGTGTATGCAACCTTTAAGGGTTAAACACCGGTCACCTGAACGTGCCGGACAAGTGCTGGGAACAGAGCTAGATGGCGTTAGAGGACGGGTGCGGGCGAGGTGGCTGAGCACAGGGATGGATTTTGGGGCGGACAGCGCCCCCGCCGCCGCTTCAGTCCTGAGCCAGCAGCCCACAGAGGGGCCTTTGATAAATGAGGCCCTCTAGGAGAGCCTGCCTAAAATAAAGCTCCTTCACATCGTCGTCCTCATTTCCTTCAGCCGGGGGCTTGCTGACCTACTTCCAAACATGCACGGGCTCTATAATGTAGGACGCGCCGCCACGGTCGCTCAGGCAAAACTTCAGAACGGACACGGAGAGCAGTGGGAGAGAGGGAGAGAGAGAAAGAAGAATGACAGGAAGAAAAAGAGGAACAGAGAAAAGATGTGAAGGAAAGGAGAACAAGAAAAAGAAAGTACTGACAGAGAAAAAGGCATGAGAAGGAAAAGAAGAATAAGGACAATGAAGGAGAGAGATTAGCAGAAATTACTGACAGAGAAGAAAGACAAGAGTGAGTTTATTATGACAAAAATAATTATGAGTAAGAGACAGTGAGACATTGTTTTATGGGACATATATAATGGAGATGTTTTGGGATACAGATAATTGAGAGAGAAAGAATGTATGAGTGTAGAGTTTATTTTGATAGAAAGAATAGAATATTAGAAGAAAAAAAGATGTATATGACAGTATTTGAACGAAAGAATATATTAAGAATACATTAAGAGAGTAGTCATAAGAAAGAGATAGTTATAGATTGCCCTGTTGAAATGTTCATTTCAAGAATAGTTTCTTATGGCCTAAGCAGGTCTTAGACGGTCAACATGGTTAAATGCTGGTTAACAAGATCTTGACCAGCAAATTGTGTGTTACATTTGATTCTTATCATGCTGGTCTGATACAGATACTGGTTGTCCAGATTGGTAAGGTTGATCATGATTGTAGACCAAATTCTAACAAAAATATACCCTATGCTGGACAAAAACTAAGGTGGTGAACCATCGTAGACTATATGTTGATTCAGGTTAAAAATTTAAAAGTGACAGATTTAGAGGAAAAAAAAGAGATACTGTGTCAGAGTGAGAGATGGCAAAGGAGAAAGACGTAAAAGAGAGTGTATGAGAGAGAGAGACGGTTAGAAAAAGACAATTATGAGAATATGAGAAAGTCTCTATGAAAGACACTGTATTAAAGAGACTATTATGAGACGATGTGACAGATTGTATTGGAGAGACTGTATGAATGAGACTATTACAGGCCTGTGGGAGAAACTGTAGAAAAGAGAGAGAAAGAAAAAGAGAGAGAGAGAGATACTGTATGTGAAAGTATAAGACAGATGCGAAAATCGCTGTTCTTGACAGAAAGGCTCAAGATACAAACTGTAAAAGAAATGACTGTGGGAGTTATTGTTTTCTTTGTTGGATCAATATGAGCGAAAAATACCAGTTTAATTAGGAAACAGTATCAGCTAATCTTCTCTTATTGACCTTCAGACACAAACCAAAAACAAAGTCATATCCATCTGTCTAGCCTCTGTCCAAATAAAGAAACCTAAAACAGTCCCACCCAGAGAGGCTCGTTCCTCTTGCTGCTGAAAACAGGTTTGTGGGTTTTCAGAACTCAAGATAAAGGAAAATTGATGGATCTGCAGTAAAGCGAAGTCTGCTATGATTGATGCTGGGGTTCAGTTTGATCTTTTTAGGTCCCAAAACTCGACTCCTGCATGAAACTGGTGGCTGAAAATTGAAGACTCGCTTTTAAAGTACGTTTAAAGGGACTAGGCTCATTTCTACACCAAATCCGAGACCAGAGCAACTGAATTATAGAGGCTCTTCTACCTGAAAATGATGCTCTGCAAGTCGAAAGGGTACTCAATGATCCCTGTGGTTGGGATTCGAACCCTAAGCACATCCTGCTGGGTGGGTAGATAGTTCGACTCAGCAATACGATCCAGATCGGATAGATAGCTAGAGAGAAAGAGAGAGAGAGAGAGAGAGAGAGAGAGAGAGAGAGAGAGAGACAACAACATAATGAAGACTGATCTTAAAGAACAATTTCCCTCCTTCCTCACAAGACAGTGGTTCAGTCCAATTCTAAAGACTTGTGTTTTGGGCTAATCCAACTGAGAGGTGCAGGGAGGTGCGTTAAGCATCCATCACACCACCACAGTATTCCTCAGTTGGAGTTGGAGATGCATCCCACAGGAAGCTTTCTGGGTCTGGCCAGGGTGATCTTATAAATGCACAGTTTTAGTGTGTTTAAAGTGTGTCGCATGGAATAATAGACTGAATTAGTCCCAAAATATTTCAAAACATTTATTTTTAAAAAATTTTAATGTCAAAAAATGATTCAGGAATTTGAAATGAACGTGACAAAGTGGCAACAGTTCAGTTCAGTTCTTACATTATTGGACATAATTCGATCCTGGCCATTACCAGAGAAGCTACAGTGTGTGGATGGGCACAGATGAACGTTAGTGTGTTCAGTGAGTGTTCAGTGTGTGTTAAACAGACAGTGACTGTGTAGCACTGCAGCAGTAGATCAGCACACGGTGGGCTTCAGCGCCGGTACCTGAAGATGACATTCTCCAGGTCAAAGGGGTACTCTATGATACCCGTGGTGGGCACACGCACCCGCAGGACGTCCTGCTGAGTGGGGATGTACCCCGATGCTGTGACACGCTCAAGATCAGTTAGGTAACTGCAGGATGAAGGGCAAGGTAAATCCACACTCTAAAACCATATCCTCATACCACTCCCACCCCTCCAACAGAAACATGAAGATGATCAATATTAAGCATTGTTAATATCAATTATTACTGTCTGTTTACAACAGAAGACAAAGCTGACTTAACTATGTTGTTGATTATTGGTATCAAATATAATACACACTGCCTGGTTAAAAAAAATGTCACTACCTGGATTTAAGTAAGTAAATGATGTGGGGTTGAGGCTGCAGTTGGTCTGCAGGTTTAGGTTCAGCAACAGTATGTGCTGAAAGAATGAGTTCAGCTGACTACCTGAATATACTGAATATAGACCAGCTTATTCCATCAATGGATTTGTTCTTCCCTGATGAACACGGGCATATTCCAAGATGATGATGTCAGGATTTATTGTACTGAAATTGTGAAAGAGAGATTCAGGGAGCATGAGCATAATTTTTACACATATTGACCACCACAGAGTCCCCTCTGGGATGTGCTGGATGGAGAAGAGCTGCTTTGAGCAGTGGTCAGACTCTACCATCATCAATGCTGCTGCAAAATCTTGGTGAAAAATTAATGCAACACTGGATTGAAATAAATCTTGTCACTTTGCAGAAGCTTATCGAAACAATGCCACAGTGAATGCGTGCAGCAAAAAAACTAAATGCGATCCAACCCTTTTTTTGGTGCCAACACTGAAAATATTATTCTGCAGTAGGCATTGGGCCTATTTTAGGGAATTTTCGAAGCTGCCACCATGGTTGGGCATTACAATGGTAATACCATATGCTGTTGTGCTAATTGTTAAGGAACAATAATAAACTGACGTAGGTCTAAATCATAGACAATCTTCTTGAGCCAAACCCAGTAGGTTCAGAGAAAAATGGTGGGAAATCTTGGCCTGACTCAAGCTTCTTGGTCGTTGGTCATTGGGTCAGGCTTGGACTCGGGCAGAGAATATAAACTCTATGCCAGTGTCACTGTAGTGCTGAGAATGTACCTGCTCTGTGAGGGCCTGACCATTGAAGAACAGGGCAAAAGGAAAGGAGGATAATAAAAAAGGCAGAGAAACAAATACAGAACTAAAATCTGTATTATTATTGTCTTTAAAAAGTTAGATTTAATGCTTGTGATACTGTTGGTAATTTTGTAAATCAGAATTTACATGGTATTTAAACTGAACTGTAATTTAAATTATATTGTGGCCAAATAAACAGAACAGGTAAAGGATGTTTTTTTTAAATATTTTTTTAAACATCCTTTAAAAATACATTATTAGAGATATTGGTATCCAAGTCTAAATATAAGCATCTATTTAATATGCAGTCCAAATAATAAACGGGCCAGAACAGAAGCCTTTAAACAAGCCACTATAGAGGCCTAAATAATTGTCATGTAATCCCTGCTCACACTGACAGGGGGCACTATTCTTCATTTTTTACGTTACACTGTAATTCTTTACTCTCTCTCTTTAACAATGCCTCATGCATTTGATAATTATAAGCTGCAGGTCTTTGACCCGGCAATCTCATTCAGAGTGAATCAGGGCTGCCCATGAATTCATCTACGATTCACTGCAAAGACAGTCATTAGGGTCCTGCACCGGCCGGATCAGCGCTGCATTCACACGCCAGTCTGCTTACTTTGACTGTACCAATGTAAAACAAACCAAAAAAATAGGGCGGGGGTATGCAGGAATTCTGGGATCATACGTCTGTATGTAGTCTATAAGTTTGAACTAATTTAAAATAACCTTAAAAGTACAGTAAACTAAAAGTAGTGTTTTCTTTGAATAAGAATGGTTTCATCTCTCTCAATTTTATTCACATAAATATTTTATATTTTGAATGGAATTACATTCAGGTCACACTCAGACATACACACACCTAGTTATGCCAACAAACCATAAACATCTCTCACATGGTGTGAGCGTGACTATACTGAGATACACCGATCAGCCAAAACAGGAAAAACCTATGTCCCTTATACTTCCAAAACTGACCCATCAAGGCATGGACTTTACAATATTTCTGATGGTGTCCTGTGAGATCTGACACCAAGACAGCAGCTAGCAGCAGATCCTGTACGTCCTGTAAGTTGTGAGGTGAGCTTCATAGAGCCTCAAAGAGCTGTGGGAACCCTTCATACTCTTGTCAGTTCACCAGCCAGTCATCATTCCTCAAAGTACTTTTGGTACTTTAGGTACTGACCATGCTATACCTAACGCTCAACAACTTGACTTGACCCAGCCGTAAAGCTGGCTCTTGTGTAAGTGGCTCAGATTCGTACACTTGTCCATTTTTCTTGCTTCCAACAAAACTTCAAGAACTGACTGTTCAATTGCTGTCTAAATGTAGATCCCACTCTCTGACAGATGCCATTGTAACCAGATCAGTGGTATTCACTTCACCACTTTTAATGGTTTTAATGTTATGGCTGATTGGTGTATATTGTGATATCCCTTGAGTAATATATATATATTTTTTTTATTAATGTAAAATCGACTGGCTTTACTTTTGCAGCGTTACAAACTTGTTTTTTTTTCTACTGGAAAGACTCCAGAAGTCCTACTCGAAAATTCGGGAGAGCCTAATAAACCTTAAATTTAAAATCCAAGATGGCTGCCTCATTTGTGTCTCATTAAATCAGTTATACACACAGTACTTTTCACACAGTAGCTTCTATCTGTGGACATGATTTTCTAGTGATTGCAGGTGCAAAATATTGTATAATTACCTTGCTAAAAACACAGCTCAAAGCCAGTTAGTCATTCAGAGAAAACATGCCCTATGTTGATTGGCTAGCTTGTTAACTAGCTCTTGACTGGCTTAGGGTACGTTTTATGACGTTGGCTGACCAGCTCTTTTATAGGGGTATTTTAAACATATAATTGGCATCGCTAACAATGCTAACTTGGGGGAGAATGGTACAAAAATTTTAACTGGGTATAAAAAGCGGGACATATTTTGGTTGGAACCAGAACAAGTACCTCTCCTCACTTCTTTTTACCTCAAAATCAAGAAAAGTGAGGAACAGTATAGTCTTTAAGTGTGTACTAGCTCAAGGTTAACATAATAGCTCGTGGTTATTTAAATATTCAACTTTTTTACAACATAATAAAGGAAAAACAAATGAAAACATTTAACGTAGCACAATTACAGTCATTCCCTCCCAACTCTACACTCCCATTCCCATTCATTTTAATTCAGTTTCGTATTAAACTCCACATTAGCAGTGCTTGTACTCACTATTTAGTGGAGTCTGAAAGCTGGTACTCCCTGCGGCGGTCGTAGGCTTCCTGAATGCCTGGATCTGACCACAGCATCTTAATGGCACTGGTGTAGGGCTGGTCAAATGACGACACCTTCTCGATATCCACCTCCTTCACCAGCATGGCGTTGGCCTGAGGTCAGATAAGGATCGCAGAGATGAAGAAATTGAGGATATAATGGGAAGTGACTGGTATGTATTAGGAAACCAAAGAGAAATATTGTATTGTGCATGACTTAACGTTGAATAAAAGACTACATAAAAGCTACACTTGAAGAACTGATGCTTTCTTCTTTTCTTCTGAGAGATAATGCAGGCTGTTTAGTAAGGTTAGGCCGCGTCTACAGTGAGCTCAATAATAAGGGTGTTCCTGTTTTTTGGCTCTCTCCCACAAGCATTAATTCAAATTGCATAAGAACTTCTGGGAGGAGAAGTTCAGAGAAAATTATATTTGCACAATTACTCCCCCAAAATGCAGCTGAACAGCCTGGGTGGCTCTGTTCTTGAGTTTCGGACTGAAGGTACGAGGATAATGTAGATAACAAGTGATGAGAGCTTAAAACCCACTAAACAAAAAAATATTTTTCTGTATTTTGTCCAATTCTTTTTATGTAGAATAGTATATTACAAACCAATGCAGTTGTAATTAAAACAGACAAAAGCATAAACTAAAATAACACTGTACACTGGCTTATAAATGTGCTTCTGTTTTTAATAAGGGGAAATTAAATGGGAAATGTTGTGCATAAACACTATATAAACAAAAATATTGGGACAATGCTCATAAGAATGTCTAATAAGAAATCTACTAGACACTCACTACTGGAACATTGCTGTGAGGATTTGATTGCATTCAGTAGTGGATGAGGCGCCATCTTATCATTCTAAAGAACACAGCTACACTGTAAAGCCCCATAGCTCAAAGCAGGTGGTGGTGGTGATGGGATATTTACGGGAAAGTGTAACAATCACACATTTAGACTTTTATTTGTGCTGATGTAATCTTTTTATTGCACTAAATTGTGAATTATTACACTACAAGTGAAACTCAATCAGATCCAGATACAGTGCTTACAAAAAAAAAACAAAAAAATAATTTCTCCCCTCTGGCATCAGTATATTATTCATATAATATCCATATGTCATATAATAGAACATAAATAATAGATTTACAAATATATGCATGTCCTTCATGAGACAAGTTGTAAGGAATCGTTTGCATAATTTCTTTTTGGTTTCTAATAATATGAGTCATGTCTATTGTTCATTGTAATGTGTCTTAATTTACAAAAAATTGGATCCTTAACATTGTTCAGTGATTGGTCAATAACGGTGATGATAATGCAACGTTCACCTTGTTCTGCTCATACTTGTAGCCGATTTTCAGCGTCTCAGTGGCACGGATCATGGACTGCATAGAGGTGAAGATGTTCTGGTAGACCAGCTTGGTGAAGCCACGCTTGTCTTCGTCTGTGTAGCCGGTGCCATGGATGATACGCATCTGTTTTATGAATGTGCTCTTGCCGCTCTCTCCCGTACCTGCAGAGAGGAAGTAGACAAGGGTTAGAGCTGGAAAACTCCATCTACTGATCATCATATATTTACACATATGTGCCTTTCACATTGATAAATTATCTGATCTAACACAGACTTATGAACAATTATAGCATAAGTCTCCACCTGGATTTAACTAAGTAAATGATGTGGGGTTGCTTCTGCATTTGGTCAGGTCTAGGTTCAGCAACAGTATGTGCTGAAAGAATGAGGTCAACTGACTACCTGCATATACTGAATATAGACCAGGTTACTCCATCAATGGATTTTTTCTTCCTTGATGATCACGGCCATAGTCCAAGATGACAATGCCTAAATTCATGGTGCTGGAATTGTGAATGAGTGATTCAGGGAGCATGAGATCATCATTTTTACACATGGATTGAGAGAGAGTTCACCACAGAGTCCAGATCTTAACCACATTGAGAATCTTTGGGATGTGCTGGATGGAGAAGACTTTGTGCAGCGGTCAGACTCTACCATCATCAATGCTGCTGCAAGAACTTGGTGTAAAATTAATGCAACACTGGACTGAAATAAATCTTGTGACATTGCAGAGCCTTATATAAACAATGCCACAGTGAAAACAAGCGTAAATACATTAGTGTGTGACCTTTTTTTGGTGGCAACTTTGTTTTTGGCCAGGCTGTGTACAAAAGAATAGTGATTTCTTGATGTTGTGTTTCGATTATGTCTTGCAAAATAGTTTCCACAAGTGTCTTTATTTACCAAACCTCCTAAACCATATATAGAGGTAGTTAGTAAGGGGAGGTTTAGTCTGTCTGTACTGAATAAGTCTTAATAAAAGAGCTCTAAGCCTTTGGTGGGGACTAATGATGCTGCTTTATGTCCTGACTCAGCCCTGGAGCACCTGCAAAAGAGCTTCCTTTGTCCCTCCCACACCTGTCCAGTCTCCAGCACTGCTACAAAATTCAGACTTTTCAGAGCAACACCAGTGAAAACACAGAAATAAAACAAAACGACATGCCAAAAGTCATGAGTTACCATGATAAAAGTGGATAATCACCACCCCATCTCATCTCAAAAATCCAAGCAGACCAATCACAGTTCTTGCATATTGTTATTCACATGCTACAATTAAACTTGACATAAAAGCATAAGTTGAACCTTAGTAGTAGTGACTGATGGGCTATTTGTCCTAACATAGACAAAAAAAATCATTGTACATTATAATTAGGGCTAAGACAAACTATCAATACTAGCGATGTATCATATTGTTTTTGATCGTATTTCTGGTATTTGCTAATTTATGAGTATTTTATCCTCTTTAGTTACACAAATGAATTGTCAAGTGATATATGGAGTATCGCAGAATCACAGTATCGTGATATCATTGTTATATTGTGATATCGTATCACGAGATGCCCTGCGATCGCCAACCCTAGCTATGATAAAGAACATATGATATGCCAGAGTACCAGAGTGAGCCCAGTAAAGCATCATGTTCCTCAAGCACTCAAGTTCTTCTGAATATAACTTTTCAAGGAAACTTTTAGTCCTGAAGGATTATTAGTTACATTTTTGGCTATGTCCAAACAAACTGTTTTATTTTTGACGAGCCTAAAAATACAAAAGGCTCTCAACCTGCCTCTTCTGCCTCTAAAGGTTCAACTTGACCATCTACATTAGTCATATTTAAAAAAAAAAAAAAAGAAGTACAAAGTATGTAGAACTGCATACCTAGAAAAATGGAAACTCAGAAGAGAGCCTGACTAATACTGAAACAGAACGACTCATACATCTGCTGGTTTTCTATTACTCTCCCTCTCTCCACATGCAAAAAGCTTTATATTAGCAGGAGTATACAGGATAAGCCAAAACTCTGAAAGATCGAATTCACTGAATTTAATCTAATTTAACCCTGCATTTTCGTCAATACTAAATAAAAACCACACACACAGCGACACTGCAGAGACAGTATTTAT
Organism: Astyanax mexicanus; assembly: GCF_023375975.1. Classification (NCBI taxonomy): domain Eukaryota; kingdom Metazoa; phylum Chordata; class Actinopteri; order Characiformes; family Acestrorhamphidae; genus Astyanax; species Astyanax mexicanus. The sequence continues at coordinate 46,724,691 of NC_064411.1, read as the reverse complement.
ATAAATAATATAATCTTGGTTGTTTCTTTGTGGACTAGTTGATCTAATATATCTGCAGTTTGCGCCTCTAGCCTTTTGGGTACAGAGCTTTAAAATACGGCTGTTCATAGAAAGCTCTATGTTCCCCAGAGTGTGGATTGAGCTGATGACTAACACACACACACACACATACACACACACTGACGATGACTGAATACAATGTAAGAAATGTTTTTTCTCGACAGGCTGTATGATGCAGTAGCACTTTTCTGAATTTACTGTTGAAAAGAAAATCAACGTTAAGCAGCTGCTTACAAGAAACCACAGCCTTTATATATTTTTGTAGAGAATCTGTGGAAAGTTTAAATATTATGGATGAGAAATAACATCAACAACCTGATTAACAACTAGCTCCAGGCTGTGGTGCAGATTAGGGCTGCAACTACTGAATATTTCATTAGTTGACTAATCTGTTGATTATTTCTCTGATTAGTCGATTATTCAACAATTATTTTTTTCCATGCCCTCTGCTTGCTGTGGGTTTAGTTTCTGTTTCTTGCTTTCTCTATTGGTTCAAAATGACAGAAACAGCTGAATATGAGATTTAATTGCCGTAGTCCAGAACACTGCCCTTTAGATATGTAAAATATGTAATCTTGGCACTTTCTGAGTTAACAATTACCTAAAAACAGCTTTAATATTAAGCTAAAACGAACAGAACATAAGGCTAAAAGATCATTAAATATGCTCAGAGCAAATTTGTCAACCAAAAACAGTAACAACCTTAGTTATTATCAGCTAGCTGTTAATCCTTCTGGTTGATGTTTGCTAAATGCTAACTAGTTTAGCTGATTTTAGCTATATATATTTACTTTTCTAGTTTATGTTATAAAGATGTGAACTACTCTAGCTGATTTTACATAGCTGCTAACCACTCTATTTAAAAGTTAGCTAGATGCTAACTACTCTAGCAGATTTTACATAGCTGCTAACCACTATATTTAAAGTTAGCTATATGCTAACTACTCTAGCTGATTGTACATAGCTGCTAACCACTCTATTTAAAGTTAGCTAGATGCTAACTACTCTAGCTGATTGTACATAGCTGCTAACCACTCTATTTAAAGTTAGCTAGATGCTAACTACTCTAGCTGATTGTACATAGCTGCTAACCACTCTATTTAAAGTTATCTAGATGCTAACTACTCTAGCTGATTTTACATAGCTGCTAACCACTCTATTTAAAGTTAGCTAGATGCTAACTACTCTAGCTGATTTTACATAGCTGCTAACCACTCTATTTAAAGTTAGCTACATGCTAACTACTCTAGCTGATTTTACATAGCTGCTAACCACTCTAATTAAAAGTTAGCTAGATGCTAACTACTCTAGCGGATTTTACATAGCTGCTAACCACTATATTTAAAGTTAGCTATATGCTAACTACTCTATCTGATTTTACATAGCTGCTAACCACTCTATTCAAAGTTAGCTAGATGCTAACTACTCTAGCTGATTGTACATAGCTGCTAACCACTCTATTTAAAGTTATCTAGATGCTAACTACTCTAGCTGATTGTACATAGCTGCTAACCACTCTATTTAAAGTTAGCTAGATGCTAACTACTCTCTGATTTTACATAGCTGCTAACCACTCTATTCAAAGCTAGCTAGATGCTAACTACTCTAGCTGATTTAACATAGCTGCTAACCACTATATTTAAAGTTAGCTACATGCTAACTACTCTAGCTGATTTTACATAGCTGTTAACCACTCTATTTAAAGTTAGCTACATGCTAACTACTCTCTGATTTTACATAGCAGCTAACCACTCTATTTAAAGTTAGCTAGATGCTAACTACTCTAGCTGATTTTACATAGCTGCTAACCACTCTATTTAAAGTTGACTAGATGCTAACTACTCTAGCTGATTTTACATAGCTGCTAACCGCTCTATTTAAAGTTAGCTACATGCTAACTACTCTCTGATTTTACATAGCTGCTAACCACTCTATTTAAAGTTAGCTAGATGCTAACTACTCTAGCTGATTTTACATAGCGACTAACCACTCTATTTAAAGTTAGCTAGATGCTAACTACTCTAGCTGATTTTACATAGCTGCTAACCACTCTATTTAAAGTTAGCTAGATGCTAACTACTCTAGCTGATTTTACATAGCGGCTAACCACTCTATTTAAAGTTAGCTAGATGCTAACTACTCTAGCTGATTTTACATAGCTGCTAACCACTCTATTTAAAGTTGGCTAGATGCTAACTACTCTAGCTGATTTTACATAGCTGCTAACCACTCTATTTAAAGTTAGCTACATGCTAACTACTCTAGCTGATTTTACATAGCTGCTAACCACTCTAATTAAAAGTTAGCTATATGCTAACTACTCTAGCGGATTTTACATAGCTGCTAACCACTATATTTAAAGTTAGCTATATGCTAACTACTCTAGCTGATTTTACATAGCTGCTAACCACTATATTTAAAGTTAGCTAGATGCTAACTACTCTAGCTGATTTTACATAGCTGCTAACCACTATATTTAAAGTTAGCTAGATGCTAACTACTCTAGCTGATTTTACATAGCTGCTAACCACTCTATTTAAAGTTATCTAGATGCTAACTACTCTAGCTGATTTTACATAGCTGCTAACCACTCTATTTAAAGTTGGCTAGATGCTAACTACTCTAGCTGATTTTACATAGCTGCTAACCACTCTATTTAAAGTAAGCTACATGCTAACTACTCTAGCTGATTTTACATAGCTGCTAACCACTCTAATTAAAAGTTAGCTAGATGCTAACTACTCTAGCGGATTTTACATAGCTGCTAACCACTATATTTAAAGTTAGCTATATGCTAACTACTCTAGCTGATTTTACATAGCTGCTAACCACTCTATTTAAAGTTGGCTAGATGCTAACTACTCTAGCTGATTTTACATAGCTGCTAACCACTCTATTTAAAGTTAGCTACATGCTAACTACTCTAGCTGATTTTACATAGCTGCTAACCACTCTAATTAAAAGTTAGCTAGATGCTAACTACTCTAGCGGATTTTACATAGCTGCTAACCACTATATTTAAAGTTAGCTATATGCTAACTACTCTAGCTGATTTTACATAGCTGCTAACCACTCTATTTAAAGTAAGCTAGATGCTAACTACTCTCTGATTTTACATAGCTGCTAACCACTCTATTTAAAGTTGGCTAGATGCTAACTACTCTAGCTGATTTTACATAGCTGCTAACCACTCTATTTAAAGTTAGCAAGATGCTAACTACTCTAGCTGATTTTACATAGCTGCTAACCACTATATTTAAAGTTAGCAAGATGCTAACTACTCTAGCTGAAGCTCGTTAGATAGATGTTTAATATGCTTACCTTCCTATAAAATAAATAATTTGGTAAAATGTACTTTTTTTGTTTGCATAAATCATAATTAAATGTGACTCGGGCAAAATTAATAGCTAAGCTGGTGAGTGAAGACATTTTTACTAAATTATAAAGTATCTTAAAAACGGCTGTAGGCTATAAACACTGCATAGATGTTTAGCCTTATTATTAAGTTTTATGAGTCTGCATTTTTATTAATAAAATAGCGAAGTCAATAAAACTAGCTAGTTATGCTCTAAAATTTGTGGCTGGTAAAATATTAACTGATTATAACTGAATATTAAAAAAAAAAATTAATAAGGATTGTTTCTGATTGGTTCTACTCCTTGACTATCTGATAAACTATCCTCTTAAACCACTGCTCCTGCCCTACCTCTAAACCCATACATCACCCAGTGACCCTCCCAAACTACACTTCTTAATTTTTTTTTTTGCGTTTTTCAAACTTGAGCTGACGGTGGAGTTAGCTAAAATAATGGGGTTTAGTGCACCGTTGAGTTAGATTTATGCTAGGTTAACTGCTTTAGCTGATGCTAGCTAGATGCTTACTAATTTATCTTACGTTAGACAAACGTTAACTTAACCATCTAGCTTATGTTACCTACATAATTACTACTATATCTGATGTTAAACCTCTTAAAAGGTCTTGCTGATTTTAGCTAGAAGTTAAATAAATAAGCCCTTATTAGAATTCAAAGTATTACTTAGCTCTGTTAGCACATAGCTTATCTGAAGAGGAGGCCTGGTAATCACCCAACAAAAAACTTTTTTTAATTCCTATATTCTTCAATTTTTATATTCTTCTTTTTTCGATCTCTTTAAGTCTTTTTATCTCTTGATTGTTTCATTGTGTTTAAACAGGCTGAGCTGTATTGCTATGAAGCAAAGAGATGAGGTCTGTTAGCTTAGCATACGACTGGCATTTGAACAAAACTACAAGCCACTAAATATTAACGTCATATAAAGCCCTTATTTATAAGCCTATTTTCCCTCTGAATTTAGACAGTAGGCTGTATAAATTTATAGTTTGATATATTATAATATCAAACAAAAAATGGGTAAATGAATAAACAGTTACGCTTCCCCAAAACATTTTAAAAAAATAAAAAATTGTTCCAATATCCAAACCAAACATCACACAGGAAACCATTTGACAATGACAGTCAAAGCCATTTCTAGACAAAGATAGAGCAAGCGCGAGAGAGTGACGGTGCATGCGAGAGTGTGCGAGAGTGCACAGGAGCTGAAGTGGTGATGGCGTGTAGAGCCTCTCAAGATAAACTGAAGGACCTCTTCACTGACTGAACACCCCTAAATAACTTCACACTGAGTGATGCATTGTTTTGGATGACCAAAGCGCTGTCAGTAATGTGCTAAAGGCTAAAATTAGAAAGAACCACTTTAAGGCGATGGAGAAATGTAATCACATAAACTGTAAAACGAGTAAAAGATGAACAAAAACAAATAAAAAACAGTATAGACGATGTATTTGCTAGTAGAAATCTTGGTTAGCATGCTGGCTAGTGCAGCACTGAGCTCTCTCTTCACACAGGCCTGCAGACGCCCACGCGGAAACACAAGCTCACACTAGCGCAGAGAGCGAGAGAGAGAGCGAGAGAGAGAGAGAGAGAGAAAACAGAGGTAGAGAATGACAGAAATCAAGAAACCTCATCACAAACCACAGGAAGTACACCACAACCACATCACACTCATTTATCCACAAATCACAAAGTGCAGTTCTCGCTTCTCAGTTCCAGCTGCCTCAGCACTGAGCATTATTGATAAAACATCAATTATTGCATTACTGCAATTTTATGTGGCTCAGCCTTCTCCAGATATAATCACGATGCTCAAGATATGACCAGGTGAAACAGGGTCCTATATTGCCATTTAAGCATCAAACATATAGTTCTATATAACACTGCAAAAGGGATCTTTGACTAGACAGAACCCTTTCTGGTGCATTTAAAGCAAAAATGTCAAGCTAACACAGGTTGCCAGATTGGCACCTAGTGGCAAGCGACGACGAGGTTTTCTATGTAGCTAATCAGAGAATATATATGCATTTCAATAGTCAGAATATCCATCTTTACAATGCTAGCGGTGGCAGTAATTTATCCAGCTATGCTCAACAACCTTACCGAAGCTCAATGATGACCTGTTCAGCAGCACGCAAACTTTTTGCATGCTGCTGTCTATACCTGGCCACACAGAGTGAGGAAACAGGACTGGGGGAATGGTGGTGGGCAGATTCGGAAAATAAAACCTACACAGATTTCTGTGATGTACTGCACAGTTTAAGAAATAAATAATTAAAACTACTGGATGAAGCTCTGTTATCAAGAGCTGCCAGTGCTTTAACTTAACATGTTTCTTTATTAAACATCATGTTGTGAGTTACTACAGAAAATAATATAATCCTTAATTGTCCTTTAAATTTGAAAAAAACAGTAAAACCCTTTTTGGTGCACTTCAAGCAAAAAAGGGTTCTTGGACTGTCATGATAATTTTTATACATATATATATATATATATATATATATATATATATATATATATATATATATATATATATATATATATATAGGCATGACCAATATTTCTCTAGCCTCAATATTACAGATTAAATCTTTCTTTACTTATGAATTAACTATTTTAGTTCTATTTTAGCCAGTCACATAATAGCAAATGCATTAATAATAGAGTAAAACTTGCTAACAAGCGTTCTGCATAGAACTGAAAAGTGGTTATCTGACTTTAAACAATAAAATGTTTTTCTATTTTTTCTATGCTAAAATGCTTCTACAAAGCCTTTAAAAGAACCAACTAGAAGACCTTTCCCACCACACAGAAGAACCATGAATGAATTATGCATTATAAATATTTATTTTTCTTTTCTAAAACATTTACTGTAACTCTACAGATGATTATATTTTAACTGGTAGCCAAAGTTAGGGTAAGCTAATGATCTGATCAGACACCATAAACACCTCGGCCAAACAGCCAGAAACAGGCCAGTGTGTTTTGCTGCTTATCTGAGAAGAAAGAATCTTCACTAGTTAAAGGGGTTAAAAGTGTGGCTGGGGGTTTTATTTTAATACAATGTCTGCTAGTTAAACGCTTTCTGAAATCTTTAAAAGGACATATTATCTGTGCTTTTTAATAAACTCAGTTACTTGACTGGAATACTGAAGGAACAGAATGAGAGCTAGTGCCTTGTGTGCACTGTGAGATACGCAGGCCACAGGTGCTGTGATAGTATCTGTTAGAGAACTGAAAATCAGGTTTACAAGTAAATAAGGATTTTATCCTGTTAGGAAAAGTTTCAAAGCAGGCTCTGAGCTAGATCATGATCATGATGACAAAGCTCATGTTCTCCAGTTTCAGTTGCAAACAGTGGTCGAAACCCTGTCTTGGGTTTGTTCAGAAGTCCAGTGTTAGCACTGTTAACATCATGTGGATCATGTGATGTGATGCGTCTCACACACACACACATACACACACACACACACACACACACACACACACACACAAAGTACAGTTCATTATGGTTCAACATGCTGAGTCATGAGACATTACTATAGTTACTATGGTGTTAGCACTATTCCAACATGTACCAAAAGCAGTGTTCAAAAGACTATAAAGCAGAGGTACCAAGCCTGTACACACTGGTTCAGTGGGGCTTCAGGTTTTCATTATATACAACCAAACTGCCATTCTGGGCCATTGCTGATATCTGGTATACATGTACAGCTCTGGATTTTGCTATTTATAGGTTTATGTTCGAGTAAAATTAACATTGTTGTTTTGTTTTATAAACAATGAACAACATTTCTTCCAAATTTCAAATAAAAATATTGTCATTTACAGCATTTATTTCCAGAAAATAAGAAATGGCTGAAATAACAAAAAATATGCAGAGCTTTTATTTAACCTTAAATAATGCAAAGAAAACAAGTTCATATTCATAAAGTTTTAAGAGTTCATTAATCAATATTTGGTAGAATAATCCTGTTTTTTAATCACAGTTTTCATGCATCTTGGGTCAGTTCAGCTTGATTTGATGGCTTGTGATCATCCGTCTTCCTCTTGATTATATTCCAGAGGTTTTCAATTTGGTAAAATCAAAACTCATCATTTTTAAGTGAGCTCTTGTTTTTTTCCAGACCTGTGTATACTGTATCTGCCAATGCCGATATAAACATTTATAACTTACAGAAAGACTAGACCCTCTGATATAACTTAAGAAAAAAGGTAATATTTTTTTGCCTTATATTTTAGCTTTTAACCAATTTAACCAACCATGTTCTAATCCTTTTTTAATTAGCAGTTAAGAGAAACAATATATCTATTGAAACTAGATTGAAACTTAAAAAAATCTATCTATTTAAGCTCATTTTTAAAGTTGAATGATTAGTGTAGGTCAATTGTAGTTGTACACAACTATCTACGCATTGGCCCAATGCTGATGATTCTGTATAAAAGAAAGCAATTATTGTCTGCTACCGATATAATTCCAATATCATCATGCATCTCTACTGATTCCAGCAGTTTGGACAGTTAGTCAGTCTTGAAACAACTGATGGAATTTGCTTCTGCTTGGCTGGAATGAAAACCTTCAGTCAAAACATGCAGATTTTAAGCCACAATCCCACGTTTAATTATTCGTTTATACCCCTTACTATAATTTAGCCAGAAAAACGCAATTCATGGAGTTAAAACTACATTTCATATTATCTACATTTATATTATCTACATTTATATTATCTACATTTGTGGCTGTAATACAGAAGTAGGGAACTCCAGTCCTGGAAGGACAGATTCCTGTACGGTTTTGTAGTTTTCCCTCCTCAAACACACCTGATTAAATACCCAGGTTGACTTCCAGGTTTACTCAGTATGTTACAGCAGGGAAATCATCAAGCTGTTTCAGACTCTGGCCCCTTATTTCCTTCCACCTGTTGTTCTACATAAATGTTAAATAAATATTAATGCTATGTTCTATTTACCTCTGGCAGAAGTCAGCTGCAAATTATTCAGATAATTGGATACTGATTTCAAACAATTTCCAAAAAACAATTAGCCAAAGACCAGTGTTTACCACAAACAATTACGTTTGGCAATCAATCATTCACCAGTGTTTTATTCCATACTATATCTAACCAACATGTCATGCTTCTAACCAACATCTCTTAGGTTAGCATTTTTAGCAATACCATCTGATAACAATGTGTAACAAAATATTTTGCAGATCCAAACATAATGGAAACACATTCACAGAAGGAAATTGAACAGTAGGTTATGTTCAACTGATTTAATTAGACACAAATAAATAGAATTGCTAAAAAAATGGTATGTATAACTGTAGGCCTGTGTACTGGCAAGAACTTGAATGTATCAGGATACAGGGGTTATAAAATATTGCAATATACATACAATTTACATGTAATCTAATAATAAAAAATACTGTATTTTTGAAAATCACTTCTGATGGCATTCCAGTTAAAATTTCCTACATGGAACTTAGAATTTCCAACATCCGAATTTACAATTAATGCAAAATACAGGTTTGTGTTGTTTGGCCTATATTGTTAGGCGAGCTTTATTTAAAAGAAGCTTTAGCCTTTTGTGTGTTTTTTTACATAGTTCTTGGAACCTCTGAATGCTTTATCTGAAGCAGATCACATTTGTGTATCTGTTACATATTAATTATCTGTTGATATCAATGTATCACAATAAAGTAAAAAACATTCCAATAAATATTACTGAAAAAAATATTACTACAAAATCAATCATAGAATTGCACAACCACTAAACACAGGATTGATACCAGACAGAGTACATTGGGACTTATTACTATCAGTGTGTAAATTGTAGTTCTTTTGTCTGTAAAAAATACAAACCAAAAAACAAACACTAAACGGTAACTGGCCTATATCTGTACAGTGCAGTAAAATGCATGAAACACATGCTGAGTATAGCTCTATTACAGATTATATGAATGCAGCTTTCAAGTAAATGGACCTTATACATGTATATGTACAGAACTAGACCACATGCAGTGTCTATTCCTGGCCTTTGATCTTGCATTATGTCACAATGACCTGATTCAGTGACTGTATTACCCTAGTTTTTAGTCTTGACATCTCCTTGATGCTCTCTGAATTACACACATCATTACTGAGCCTTGATGGAATCTCTTGCACTAAGCAGGTCATGTTATCCAATGTGGTGGTAGAGTATTCTTTAGCGAGGTCAGTGATATCTGTCTAGTTTCGTTATTTAAAAAAAAATACTGATATAAAATTAGTTTAGTTTAGTTTAGTCTACAGTAGACTGTAGTACTACTGTCAGAACATACTCATATTTTAGTATTTTAATGTTTTTTTCTTTTCACATTGCAAAACAAATATTTTTTACATGTCAATGTCAATTTTATAATGAATGGACCAACTGGCACATAACTTCGAATAAAAAATGACATATAAAGTTTATGACAACTTGTATTATAATTAAATGCGATAACAAAATTATTGTCAGTATAAGAACATTTTATGCCGTTGACATAATTTTATATACTAATATAATATATCTCATAGCCTTTTAGAAAGAATGGACTTTAAATTTTTCGGAATCCTCAGACTCATACTCAGAAATTGAAATATAAAATAATCAAATTAAATTAATTAATAAAATAAAACAAACACGCATTATTCTGTTTTTAAACAAACCAACTTATCAGTTATTTCATGCTAATAATCTCTACTTACTGTAAAAACATAATAAGCAACATCAATGTCAGCAAAACTGATTCAGCTGTCCATATATTGATAATTCAATTTGTATTATAAATAAATGCGATATTATTTTTGTCAGTGTAAGAAAATTTTATGCTGTTGACAATTTTATATACTAATAATATCTAATAGCCTGTTAGAAAGAACAGACTTTTAATTATTAGAAATACTCAGACTCATAGTCAGGAATTGAAATATAAAATAAAAATCAATAAATAAAGTGAAACAAACACGCAATATTCAGTTTTTAAACAAACCAACTTATCAGTTATTTCATGCTAATAAAACTCCACTTGCTGAGAAAAACATAATAAGCAATATCAATGTCAGCAAAACTGATTCAGATGTCCATATATTGATAATTCAAGGCCCATAATCAATCCATAATCATCTTTTTCTGACTGGTGTTCATGCCAGAACCAAAACTGCCTTCCCACACTCCCAGAAAGTAATTTACATACAGTTTCTTTAAAGCAGCGGGTGGTGCAACCATTGAGGAAGTATTATATTTGCTCTGGGTTTTACATTCTTATGTTATAATGGCTCAACAAGGAATAAAGGAATTACACTCTGTATTTGCTGATGGCACAGTCCCTAAGTTGAGACTATTAAAATGTTCATCACCATACGATTCTTAATTGAACCAAAAGTGTTCTAGCAAAGTTCTAGAAATTGCTTGATTGCAGATTTTAATGGATGAGATGTTTTTTATTCTCTAAAATAGATGTTCCATTCCATGTGGATCCATAAGCTTTCAGACAATGTGCACAAAGATCCAGATGAAATAAAAAGTAAAGTACGGACATTAGGTTCCATCCGTATCCAAATATCACTTTGAGTATAAGACTAAGACTTTAGATAGAGTTCAGAGTTCTATCATTGTAACTTTTTTGTACAACTATACAGCTACTTCCCACAGAGGAGAATCACCCAAACTGCCCAGCACTTTCTCTCACAAGCTCTTTCTCACACATTGATCCCAAGAATGAACTTGCAGCAGAAAAAGATACCTAAAATGTTTTCTAGTTCACAATCACTTGAGGACATTTAACAATAATCTGTATCTTACTTAGCTATCGGTTATATAAATATATACTTATTTAATTATATTAATCATAAGTACTAATGTATTTTTTTGAGGTCTGTTTCAAGTATCTACAGCTCTGGAATATAATCAAGAGGAATATGGATGATCACAAGCCATCAAACCAAGCTGAACTGCTTGAATCTTTGCACCAGGAGTGGCATAAAGTTATCCAAAAGCAGTGTGTAAGACTGGTGGAGGAGAACATGCCAAACGCATTAAAACTGTTATTAAAAACCAGGGTTATTCCACTAAATATTGGTTTCTGAACTCTTTGAACTTTATGAATATGAACTTGTTTTCTTTGCATTATTTGAGGTCTGAAAGCTCTGCATCTTTTTTTATTTCAGCCATTTTTTTTCTGCAAATAAATATTTTTATTTGGAATTTGGGAGAAATATCGGCAGTTTATACAATAAAACAACAATGTTCATTTTACTCATACATACACCTATAAATAGCAAAAGCAAAGAAACTGATTCAGAAGTTTTGTCAATTTTTTTCCAGAGCTGTATATTTGCAATTGCAGTTTTTGGCATATTCTGAACAATGGACAAGTAATATGGCACGCCTGTAATAGATGTTAAGCAATACATTCACTACAACAAAATCAAAAATTTCTGAGAACAAACAAACATGGTAACAATAGAGTAGGGGATTGTTATTTTGTACTTTCTACAATAGGCAAAAAAAAATGGTGTAAAAATAGAATAGAAATGTTCTGTTTCTTTTTCTTGTGGCAGTGGTCATATTTCGCTTGAACTTTTAACAATATTGCCCCATTCTGTCCGTATGCACAAGCTTTCGGAGAATGTGCACCAAAATACAGATTAAATGAGCAAAGAGTGCATAAATGTATTTAATGTTAAGCATATATGAGTCTAGATTACCTAGAGCACTCCCATCTTATTTTTTTAAAGCATGAAGACATCTCGCCCAGTAGAAACAGTAATAATGCAATTTTTAGAACATATTATTGCTTTTGTCCTCAAAATAAACCCTCTTGGCAACCCGCGGTGCACTTCATTTCATTAACATGATTACTTTGATTCATCAAGATTCGAGACATGTGACCGTGAGCGCACCAAGACGGCGTGGGTTCGTGTCCATAACTAGAAACTTGTCCAACTATTCTGATTTTATGATGTTAATGAGTATCATAAGTTGCTTCATGGAAAATCAATTGATTACTGTGGAAGGGGGAAATTCTGAATCGCTGGCTTTTCCCCCGCGGGGTCAGTGTGAATGAAGAAAGCCCCTGTGACAGAGTTTAGCCTAATTCCTAGAAAACTCCTTCAGTGGGGTGATGCTGAAGTCAGAGCTGGTCCTCGGCCAGAGAACCAGCACAACATCAAAGCTGTTAGTAAAGATGGCACATCAGTAGCAATGGGTTTCTGTGTTGGGATCTTATCAGTGGAAAACACTGGATTGGACGACAGAAAAAAAGTGAAAAAAAAAGAAAAAGAAAAGTGAATTAGGGTTAGAAATCTAGTCTAAAACAAACAGCACACATTCATAATAATCTATATGGTGCTCAAACTACTTAAAGGATCTACCAGTCAGGGTTTAAACACAATACTGCATTTATAAAAGTTGAAGCAGTACTGCAAAACATGTCACAATATTTTGATAGATCAATATTTTAGGCTTGGATGGAGCTGTCCTGCCTTGAAAACCCATTCCATGAAGCTCTCTATACTCTACTGTTTTTAAGTTAATCTGAAGCTACATGAAGTTTGGAGGTCTGTAGTGATTGACTCACTACAGAAAAGTTGACTGACTGCAGAAAGTTGGAGACCTCTGTGCATTATGTTTTTCAGCATGTGCTGACCCCGCCCTGTTATTTTACACTGATAGACTTCATAAGTTGCTGTCGTTCCCAGTCGCTTCCACTTTAGCCCAGTGATACTCAGTGATAAAACTCTTGCATTCGGACTGCAATTGAAAAAAAAAAACAGGAGGACTAGTGAGTTTCTAGGCTTTCTTGGTCACATGACATTGTGTTCAGTAGCTCCTCCATTTCCACTCACTGTTGTGTTTTCATTAATCTCTGTGGAAACGCACGCCCAAAGTGTGATTACAGTGCGTAGCAGTGGACAAAAAGCTACTTTATTAAACGCAAGGTGATGAAACTCAAATATATGCAAAAGTTCAGCGAAAAACAGTAGGTAATTCAGTCTGTAACACATACATGGTCGTTATGGACAGGAATAAAATCATAGAGGACCCCCCATAAAAGAGAAAATTACCCAAGGACCCCCTAAGAAACTAATCCAGTCTGAATAGGGCTTTTTGTTACAATATCACTGACAGTTGGCTGTGGAATATTTCGTAGTGAGAAAATTTCATGACTGAACTTGTTGCACAAGACTTTATCTCATCACGGTACCACGCTAGAGCTCAATGAGCTCCTGAGAGAGACCCATTCTTTCACTAATGTTTACAGAAACAGTATGCATGACTAGCTGTTTATTTTATACACCTGTTTCCATGGAAGTTATTAGAACAAATGTTTAATGATACGAATGGACAATCAAATACTTTTGGAATAAAATGTAATTCAAACCTGCTAGCTAGTAGAGGTGGGCGATATGGCCCTAAAATGATATCACAATATTTCATGGTATTTACGAGATAATGATACTGTTGGCGATGTGACAAAACATTGAATTAAAAAAAAAATAAGAATACACTACTGCAACACAATTAAAAAATAATAAAAATGTAATTTTATTACTGCATACAATCCGATATGCCATATCCCTAACTGAGATATAAAAAATACAAGAATTTTATCAGATTTGTAACAGAAATCAATGATCCAGAATGTCATGATACTAATAATGCACTCCAAATATCTCCATATATTCTGGATTAAAGTTAAATAAATTATACTGGACAGATATATAACCTGTCTCTAGTAGCATATAATTGGAAATTAGAACAGTGTGACTTTTTCTTTTGCTAAATACTAAAAAAAAGTAGTACCCTGATGTGATAATTAGGGGTGGTTGATATGGCACCATATTTCATATTATAATATTGTTCACAATATTCAAAAATGTTATCAATGGCGATATTATTGCATATGATATGATATATGGCACACCCCTACAAGCCAGTATTGCATACATCACCACTAAGCCTCTTAATTATTAGAGCAGCAGACTTAAGCAGGAGACTACTGGCTAACACTAGGTGCAACTTTCAGTCTACAGAACAAACCCAACAACAAACATACTGAACTCCAGCACAGCCTGAAACACACGCTCTCTCTCTCTCTCCAAGTCTATTAAAAGGGGATTTCCGTGTTCAGACTCCTTCACTCTGCTGGAGAGCTTCCATCCAACTGGAACAACAGGTCTGAAAATCCCACAAACCATTCAGCCCACTGCTGAACGCTCACGCACCGAAAACGAAAGAAAGACAACGCACTGATCACAAATATTTGCTAAGCATTCAAAAAACCAGAATCAAAAAGAATACAGGCATTCAGTTCTTCAAAGTGGCAATCCTTTAGTTGTCATGGCAACACCCCCTTCGTCTGTTTATTTTATTGAGAATGTTCAAATTGAACTTGATTTCTCTCTCTCTCTCTCTCTCTCTCTCTCTGCGTGGACATACTAGACATTTTATGAATGAACAACAAGACATAACTGTCTGCGGGAAAAGTGAAAAAGCACTAATGGCCTTGGGAACACATGAAAGACAAGCTTCTTTAGAAACTACTTCAGAAAAAATGGCCTGTAATTCAATTTTTTACAGCCTGAAATTACAAAAAAAAAAAAAAGAAAAACAAAAACAGTAGCACTCATTTTAACTTTGTGGAAAAAGTGAGTGGGGTCTTCTGTTTTTTGATACCCTCTCCTGGTGGGTGATGTTTCATGGTGTTAAACGCTTTTCTACTTAATTCAGAATCCTAACACATTAACATTAACATTAATTTGTCTACATGTTGTTTGTTCATAGATATTATTACATGTTTTTTTTCCCCACAGTCATCTACCTCACTATTGCTGTTCCACTCATGTAATTACCTCAGCAGTGCTATCTTAGTGATAGATTTACCTCCGCAGAGCTGTTAAAATTATGCTTTTACCTCAGCAGTGCTGTTCCACTCATGCAACTACTTTAGCAGTGCTATCTTAGTCATGGATTTACCCTTAGCAGTGCTGTTCTAATCATGCATTTACTTCAGCAGTGCTATTACACTTGTAATTCCTTTAGCAGTGCTATTTTAGTCATAAATTTACCTCAGCAGAGCTGTTCTAATCAAGCATTTACTTCAGCAGTGCTATTCCACTCATGTCATTACTTCAGCAGTGCTATTTTAGTCATAGATTTACCTCAGCAGTGCTCTTTTTTTAATCATAAATTTACTTCAGTACAGCTACTTTAGCAACTTGTGAGGTAAATGTACCGAAGAATGAAGAACGCAGCCAGCATAGCTTATTTTACTATCCTAGCCCTGTATAGCTTGTATCTTTGAACTGGAAACCAGACAGTTTGTAAAGAGATAGAGATAAAAAAAAAAAAAAAAAAAAAAAAAAAAACACACCAAACTTTCTCATTTAATTTGTGCTAATAGAGCCTAAAAATACTTTAAACTTATGATGCCAAACTTTAGTTGCATTATGAACCTATTCACATAACACATTTTCTCATTAATTTGTATATTATTACATGTTTTTTTTTACCCACAGTCATCTACCTCACTATTGCTGTTCTACTCATGTAATTAC